>NC_083730.1:74986221-75290617 GCF_028564815.1 Eubalaena glacialis
TTGTCAATCTGATGGGTGGAAAAAAATGTTTTCTGATTGGGGTTTTAATTTGTATTTCTTTCATTACCAAGTAAGGTGGAGCATCTTTTCAAAGGTGTAAGAACCAGTTATGCTTCCTTCCTAACTACCCCAGCTGGAATCAAGGCCATGTGCCCAAGTGGGTACTTGAAACCAACACAATGTGGAGTGTTGATCACAGTGTGGGGTAGTAATGGTCCCATCTTGATGGACTCAAGTCTGAGGCAGAAGTATCCAGCCTAAGACACAGACCTTAGATCCACACAGATCTGCCTGACATCCTGTCTGGTCACAAACCAGTTGTGTGACCTTGGCCAAGTCATTTGGGCTTTCCTCTTCTGTGAAGTGGAGATTTTTTTTTTAATACATTATGCGTTATGCACATGTAACACAACTTTCTAGCAAGTCATCTTTTTTTAAAATTAATTATTTGTTTTTATTTTTGGCTGTGTTGGGTCTTCGTTGCTGTGCGTGGGCTTTCTCTAGTTGTGGCGAGCGGGGGCTACTCTTTGTTGCAGTGCACAGGCCTCTCATTGCAGTGGCTTCTCTTGTTGCGGAGCACAGGGTCTAGGCGCGCGGGCTTCAGTAGTTGTGGCACACGGGCTTAGTTGCTCCGCGGCATGTGGGATCTTCCCGGACCAGGGCTCGAACCCGTGTTCCCTGCATTGGCAGGCAGATTCTCAACCACTGCGCCACCAGGGAAGCCCGTGAAGTGGAGATTTTAATAGAACCTACTTGGTGGGATTGTTGGGAGGATGAAATAGGACAGTGCACGTAGGTACTTAGCACAGGGATCTAGCCGCTAGCAAGTGTTTGGCAAGCGGTTTCAATTATTATGTTTACAGCGAGGAAAGTGTGAAACCCAGTGTATGAGTCAGGATTCTCCATATTTCTCAATTTTAATTTTTAATAGTATAAGTATAGTTAGGCATAATCCACTTAAACAAAACTCTCTATAATTTATAAGCGTATAAAGGGGTCCTGAGACCAAAAACTCTGAGAACCACTGAGCTAGAACTTTGATTTCTTTACTAAAGCAGTTGCAACTACTTGCTCTGGAGTTGGGGGAAGTGATTAAAAGGGAGGGCAGGGCTTCCCTGGTGGCGCAGTGGTTAAGAATCTGCCTGCCAATGCAGGGGACACGGGTTCGAGCCCTGGTCTGGGAAGATCCCACATGCCGCGGAGCAACTGGGCCCGTGAGCCACAACTACTGAGCCTGCGCGTCTGGAGCCTGTGCTCCGCAACAAGAGAGGCTGCGACAGTGAGAGGCCCACGCACCGCGATGAAGAGTGGCCCCCGCTCGCCGCAACTAGAGAAAGCCCTCGCACAGAAACGAAGACCCAACACAGCAAAAATAAATAAATAAACAAATAAATAAATAAATAAAAAAGGGAGGGCAAATTCTCTCTGGCTCCAGTGCTGTAGCTGCTGGCCACTTGCGGCTATAGAGTACATGAAAAACGGCTGGTTCAAATTGAGAGGTACTTAGTACAAAAGAAGAATGTAAATTATCTCATTAATAATTTTTCCATATAAATGACAATATTTTGGACACATTGGGTCAAGTAAAAGATATTGATAAAATTAATTTTATTTGCTGTTTTTCACTTTAATGTGGCTACTAGAAAATTTAAAATGTTTACTTCCATATATTTCTATTGGACACTGCTATTCTGGAGACACACAGACTTGCCTGCCAATCTTGTTTCCACCACTTACAAGCTGTGTCAAAAGACTTTTTCTCTAAATTTCTTATATTTCCTGGGATGTAAAAACTGTGAAGATTGAATATGAATAATGCATGTGACGTACTTAGAGATGCATTTAAGTAAACAATAAGTTTGGTGGCTGTTATTATTAAAGGTCTCGGTTTCTCTTTAGGTGTCGTCAGAGATGGGCCACATGCTCATTAAAGGCCCTTCCTCTGCGATCCATTTCCACTCCGACGACAATTATAACTAACGGTGGCCAAGTCGTGATCCCGTTTTCAGGCGGGGGTCGCCCTCTTCACACCGAAAAATAAAAATGATCCAGGGTTCCTTCTGCAAATGGGATATGTGTAACTATGAACACGGCCCGAGCAAAACTTGAAAACCAAGCGGCCCCGGGCCGCACGGCCTCCCTTAGTAACCGACGCCGACACCAGTGACTAAGGGGGAAAAGGAAAAACAACGCGGTGGTCCATCGACTCCAGTCCTCCGGCGAGAACCACTTCCGTTTCTGCCGGGAGCCCGTCCTTCGGTCTACCCTCCCCGGAGGAGCTGGGACTTTGGCCGCGGGTTCCGCCGTCTCGGGAGCCCTCGGAGCCCTGGGTCCGGCCGCGGAGATCGCGGCGGGGGCGGCGGCAGGCCTCCCGCGCAGCCGCGATGCTGAGCTCCCGGGCTGAGGCGGCGATGACCGCGGCCGACAGAGCCCTCCAGCGCTTCCTGCGGACCGGGGCGGCCGTCAGGTGAGCTTTGGGGGGCGGGACGGCCGGGGAGGCCGTGACCAGAGGGACCAGGGTACCCAGGCTGGCCTATGGCGGCCCTTTCACGCCCTAGTAATGGTCCCCAGGGGCCAGAGTGAGCATTCCGGAGGTTTCTGCGTCCCGAAGTGTTGGAGGCCCAGGCCTTGGGGCGGGAAGGGCGACGGGCCTCCAGGCAACAGCGATTCTGTCGGCACTCCCCAATTCTGCTGGCGCTCCCAGTTTTATCAGTGCCCCCTCCACCCCCCTCCTCCGCCTGCCAGTGCCTCCTCTAATCCTGTCATTGTCCCCAGAACTTCCAGGGAGCCTCAGCCTTGTCAATGGCCCCCTCGGAGCTCTCAGCGCCTCGCAGGCCTTACCGGACCCCTTCTTCCTTTCAAGATACCCCCAATCCTTCTGGGCTCCCTAGTCATGTCAGTTCCTGGCCTGCTAGGGTTCCCCAACCTGTCAAGCTCCCCAGTCCTGCCATGGTTCTCACAGCCCTGTAAAGTGCCCCGGGCTTGCTAGCGCCCCCCACCCGCACTTTGTCAGTACCCCTCTTCCTGTCACACCCCCCCCCCACTTTTGCCAGGGATCCCTTAGTCTGTATGGGTCCCTAATCTAATTAGTGGCTCTTTATCTTGCAAGGGCACCTAAACCAATCAGGACCCCTTAACCTGTTAAGGCTCCCAGTCCTGTTAAGATCCCACATTCCTGCTAGGACCCCCAATAGTATGGGTTCTCAACCCTGTCAGGGTCCCTATGTCCCTTCCCTTATCCACCCTGCCTCGGGCTCCAGGCTTCAGAGCTGAGCACTGTGGCTCCGTCCCTCCCCACAAGCCCCCTTCCTGACCGTAAATGACTGAGACCCATTGCTCAGGTCAGCTTCCTCCCTCTGGAACTGGAGCAGTCTAAAGAGCTTATTATCCCATGTTTGGAAGTCCTCAGTGGCGATCCTGTCCAGTGCCCCCATTCTGTAGTTGGGACACGGGCCTTGCAGTGGCCATGCCTGTGGTCCTACAGCTGAGCTGACAGCAGAGCTGTGGGGAGAAGCCACATCTCTTCACTCCCAGGGCCCACTACTCTCCTCGTGTTGTGGGGTTTCCAGAGTTACACTTGGCCCTGGGTTTTTTATCCATGCCCTACTTAGGACCTAGGCAGGCCCTCTCTCCCATCCTTTTGACATTCTGTCCTTCAATTTCCCCATGAGCTTCCTGGTTTGAAACACAGACTTGGCAGCCCAACAGACATGAGTTCAGATCCACGTGGCCTCACGTGAATATACCTATTGTGTAAAAGTCAGCACAGTGTTGCATTAAGAAACTTCAAGAATAACTTTCACGAATGAAGCTGAGATTATAATTCTTGATAATTGCAGCAGCTAACATTTATTAAGCTCTTACTATGCACCCCATGCGTTAGCACTTATTCAGTCTTTACAATAATTCTGTAAGGTAGGTCTCACAATTGTCCCCATTGTACAGATGAGGAAGCTGAGGCTTAGAAGGTACAATGATGCCGTAGGGAATAGCAGAACCAGAACTGAACCAGATTACGGAATTCCACTTTCTTAACCAAGTTCTGTGCACATTCTACCAACACTGTCTTGGGAGAACAAAGATTTATTTGAAATTCAGTCATCAGTTGTGTATCACATCAGCCATGACATTGGAAAAATGTTGGTTGTTGTAGACAGAGTTACTAGTATCACCAGTGGCTCTTCCCTGAGTTAATGTTGACTGAGTTGAGATCAAAACAATACTCACATGATCCATATATTGGGATAAGAATATTTTAAACACACACACACACATATATGTAGCTAACACATATATACAGGTATATATTGCACAGATATATGTAGGTACATATATTGGTTGCCTTATGTAGTGGAAATACATAACTGTGTATGAAGACAGTGTTTTAAGTTACTGGTGAAATTTCTTTATTTGTAGTAAAAGAATAACTTCAGTATTCGAGTCAAGCCTCAAATGAAGAAATCTGTAATTTAATAAATATTTAGAAGATCTTTTACACTATTGTATGCCTCTCCCCCACTGTTTAATAACCTAAAAGATAAATCCATTTCTATATTTCTCCAGGTCCCAATCATTCAATAAATATTATCAAGAACCTACTATGTGATCTCAATACTTGGAAACACTTGGGATATGTTAGTGTGTAAAACAAAGATCCCTGCCTGTGGGGACTTTGCATTTCAGTTGCGGGAGACCGAAAATAAACGTGGTGAATAAGTGAAAGTTAGGTTGGTGAGCTCTGTGGTAAAAAGAAAAAGTAGAACTGGGTAAAAGGGCCACGAGTGCAGGTTCTAGTAGTTTGTTAGAAGTGAAGGGATGGGGAGCGAGTGAGCCAAGCGGTGGGACCTGGGGGAACAGCATCTGAGGCAGAGAGAGCAGCAGTGCAGAGGCCCTGGGGTGGGAGCTGGGCTGTGGCCGGGGTGGCGGCCAGTACGGCAGCAGAATGAGAGGCAGAGCAGGAGGAAAGCCCTGGCCGGTGGGGCTCTGGGGAGGTTGTGCTCCGACTTAGGTTTTAAATCCTAATGTCTAAATGTGCTGATTTTCAAGACATAATCCTATACTGTATATTAGTTTAATCTGAAAGCTAGGTATTTGGCAGGCCAGTGGGTTATTTTGATGAAATGTTATTTCTGTGTACCTGTACCTGTATATACACATATTGCATTTGTGATGAGGAAAGACAGTAAACTTATTTTCTTTTTTAGATATAAAGTCATGAAGAACTGGGGTGTTATAGGTGGAATTGCCGCTGCGCTAGCAGCAGGAATATATGTTATTTGGGGTCCCATTACAGAAAGAAAGAAGGGTAGAAAAGGTAAGAATGAAGCCTTTGGATTATGGTCTATAGACTGGACCCAAACTCTTATTGTTTAAAAACAGTACAAAAAGGGGAGGACATTTTTGGTTCTCTTGTATCTTCAATTTTGTCAATAGTACTTTCTTTTAAACAGAAGTTAATTTTAATGACTCATTATTTTATACCCCATAGTAAAAAGATTTATATTTCACCCCCACTAAAGTCATGAGTTTGAGACATGCTTCGTAATGAAAAATTTCAAGTGGCTTAATTGTCTAAGTGTTCTCATTGCTATGGCCACTGTGTTTTTCAGTTGTACAGCTGTCTAATTGTGTGACGCCTTTGTGCTTTCACTGAATAGCTGCTAGTCACTAGTAAATGTTTCAAGTTCGTTTCTTCACTAACACAAAAATCTATTTCCTTATTTTAAAAAATGCCCCCCTTTGTCAATGTTGCTCTACTTATATTGATTAAAATTCAGCCAAAATAAATAAATACATAAAAGGGACACGTGTAGCAAAATGTTGATCACTGTTAAATCTGGGGATGGTTGTAACTGGGGTTCATGAGATATCTGCTCTTCTTTTGTGCATGTTTGAGAACTCTCATAATAAAAAGTTTTTTTTTGTTTGTTTTTGTTTTTTAATTTCAGCGGAAGAGGGAAGTATGTCAGATTTTGTTGATCTCTTTGCAGAAGGACTGATCAGAATGGCAGTAGTGGTGTCTTTCCCACTGATTATAAGAACAAAATCATTGTCCTGGGGAACAAGAACAGAACAATTGTTTACTTCTGTTGTGAGAAACATGGCTTTCTTAACAAAGAAGAGAGAGAGAGTGAGGGAGAAAAAGAGAGAGAGAGGTTACTAAGTGTTTCTGAACATTCAATGGAAGCCAGGCTGTGCCAGACACTCTGGTGCATTTCAGTAGTCACACGCGGCCCGGGCTTGTCCTTCTGCGGCTTGCGGTCTCCTGGAGGAGCGGTAGTAGGACTGGGCCTCGGCTAGGACAGGATGCCTGGCCCCCTGCTCTCTGTGGATGAGGACTTTCTGAGGTAGGGGTTTTCAGTCCAAGGCCACGGTGCAGGAATTCTGGGTCCCAGATGGGAGAAGAAAAAGGAGATGGTCCAATGTGATGCTCTGTTCTCTTGTTCCCCCCACTTTTTTAGGCCTTGTGCCTGGCCTTGTCAACTTGGGGAACACCTGCTTCATGAACTCCCTGCTGCAAGGCCTGTCTGCCTGCCCCACCTTCATCAAGTGGCTGGAAGAGTTCACCACCCAGTACACCAGGGATCGGAAGGAGTGCCCCCAACACCAGTACTTGTCCTTGACACTGTTGCACCTCTTGAAAGGTACCTACCTGGAAATGTGAAGGGCGTGGTGTGCACTTTCAAAGCAGCAGCCCAGATGGCAGGCAGAAGGTTAATAGCCTTTGTGTAGAAAAAGATCATAAGGGCCCAATAGATAGACACAGGTATTTTTTTTTTAAATCAAAGCTGTAATCGTTTATTTTAAAAATTGTCAGTTTAGTAACAGCTTTTTAGGGAAGGAGAAAAATCCGCTTCCATTTAAGCATTTTGACTGTAAGAAGTACTCTGGTTTCACAAACATCAAAGTTTAAAAACAAAAAATGTCTTAGCCTAGGAAATAAGGTAATTCACAAAAGAAATAATACAAATTGTATTTAGATAGATACAGAATGCATCTAACAAACAAAATAGGCAATTTGGCCATCATCAAAGAAATGTAAATAACATAATAGTGAGGTACCATTTTTTGGCCTGTCAGCAAAGACTGGAAAATCCACAATCCTGACCAGCTGTTGGGTGACACCTTCATACATGCTGGTGGTGGTGTAACTTGGGGCAGCCTTTCTGGAAAACAGTGGAACCACACAGTAATAGCTTGCAAAATGTTCAGTACCATTTGACCAAGTAATTGGTGGACCATGATTTACACTAGCCTGCAGTGGAGTTCTCAGGGCAAACAAGTGTGGGAATGGCCCAATACTGGCCCTGAGCTTGGAGAGTCACAGTGTACACGGGCTTGGTAAAGGTTTTAAGAAGCCACCAATCTAACTTCATTTTGAAACCACTTTTTTTGACTGTAGAACTGGGTTTCCTCCTACAGCATCTGGACAACCCCACACGCAGATACCAAAATCTGCAGATGCTCAAGTCCCTTATATGAAATGGTGTAGTGTTTGTGTATAACCTACGTACATCCTCCCATAAACTTTAAATCATCTCTGTGTTACTTATAATACCTGATACAATGTAAATACTACGTAAATAGTTGCCGGTGCCTGGAATGCTATGTAAATAGTTGCCGGTGCCTGGCAAATTCAAGTTTTGCTTTGGGGAACTTTCTGGAATTTGTTTTCCTGAGTATTTTCTTTTATTTGGGCTGCACTGTGCAGCGGGATCTTAGTTCCCCTACTAGGGATTGAACCTGGGCCCCTGGCAGTGGAAGCGCAGAGTCTTAACCACTGGACCGCCAGGGAATTCCCTTCCTGAGTATTTTCAATCCTTGGTTGAATCTGAGGATGCGGAACCAGTGGGCATGGATGGCTGACTATATGTGCAAAGATCTCCAACACCTAGTGGTAATGGGGGGAAAAAGGAAAGAATATGGTTATCCAGCAGTAGAATGATTAAGCAATCAATGGAATGTTGCATAGCCGTTAAGAATCACCTTTATGAATGTTTTTGTTTTGCTTTTAATTTGGGAAAGGGCATAGGCTATTCTATTAAGTTTGAAAGAGTGAGGTACGAAATATGGTATAATTTTACTTCAGCCAAAGCAAAAATTTCCACAGAAAAAGGCTGGACAGAAAAAGCCAAAATGTTAGCCATGGCTATTTTGGCATGGTGCAGGTGACAGTTTAAAAACATGAAAAAAAAAAAAGAACTACTAAAACTTTCAATAATTGTGCATTACTCACATAGTCAGAAAAAAAATTGGATTTTAAAAACACTCAGCTAAATATTGCTTCACTGAGGTATGATCTCAGCTTGACACAGAAACCTTTATGAAAAGTAAGTTCTGCTCTTCTGTATAAGAGGCAACTTGAAAATAATTTCTTTTACTGCCCTGTTAAAAAAAAAAAAAAAATACCATCCCAAAGACTGTGTGAAGAACTGACACGTCCACATAGGTGTCATAATGTAGGGTTAGGTGTTGTCCTCCCATTATATCCTTCCTTCTCTGCTTCTGATTCTCAGTGTCTTTTATTTTGGTTTTTAGAAATAGTTTTTAATTATATAAGTAATGCATGAGTAAATTCTTCTTGTTAAAAAATTAAAGCATTACAGATAAGGCTAAAATTCTCTTTATCACTACCCCGGTCCCGCTCCCCTCCTTCCTTCCCAAAAGTAAAAGATAAGTGTAACCTTCCAGACCATTTTCTGTGCATTTAACTATGTTTCTAAGTACCCACAGAAATGATATATTGTTTTGTTTGTTTTTTCATGACCAAATAACGTGATATGTATTAGAAAAATGGCCATTTCAGTACTTGTAGCTCTACCTCATTCACCGTTTTTTTTTTTCTTTTTGTGAGTTTACTGGTCTCATGTATTTTGTCTTTGAACTGCCAACTCATATCCTTTGCCCATTTTTAAAAACTGAGGTAAAATATTCATAATGTAAAATTTACCACCATAACCATTTTCAAGTAAACAGTTCTGTAGTATTAAGTATATTCACATTGTTGTGCAACCATGACCACTATTCATCTCCAGAAAGTTTGCATCTTCCCATATTGCAACTCTGTATCCATTAAACAATAACTTCCATTTTCCACTACCCCCAGACCCTGGTAACTACTATTCTATTTTCTTTCTCTATGAGTTTGACTATGTACCATATTTAAGTGGAATCATACAATATTTGTCCTTTTATGTCTGGTTTGTTTCACTTAGCATAATGTCGTTGAGCTTCATCCACATTGTAGCATGTGTCAGAATTTCATTCCTTTTTAAGGCTGAATATGAGTAATATTCCACTGTGCGTGTATATGTATGTACATACACACTACATTTTGTTTATCCATTTATAGGTCAGTGGATGTTTGGGTTGTTTCCACCTTTTGGCCATTGTGAATAATGCTGCTATGGACACTGGTGTACAGATATCTGTTCAAGCCCGTGCTTTTAATTTTGGGGGGTATAGACCCAGAAGTGGAATTGCTGGATCAAATGGTAATTCTGTTTACTATTTTGAGGAATCACCGTACGCTTTCCATAGCAGCTTTGGCATTTTACATTCCCACCAGCAGTGCACAGATGTTCCAGTTCTCCACATCCTCACCAGCACTTGTTATTGTCTGTCTTTTTGATGGGTGTGAAAGTGATATCTCATTGTGGTCTTGATTTGCATTTCCCTAATCATAGGTTATGTTGAGCATCTTTTCATGTGTTTATTGGCCATTTCTAGGGTTTTTTTGTGTGTTTTTAACGAAATGTCTATTCAGATCTTTTGTCCATTTTTTAATTTGGTTTTCTGTATTTTTGTTGTTGTTGAGTTTTAGGAGTTCCTAATATATTTTGGATCTCAAGCCCTTATCAAACATGTGATTTACAAACGTCACGCACCTTTACAGCTGCATAGCATCCATAATCGCAAGATATCCCGGTTTACTTAGCCATTTGCTTCTGGTGCCTTGTCTACATAAACAGGCTGCAGTGAACGTCCTTGTACATGCCCATCGTGCACATAGGCACCTCTTTCCCTGGGGTAGATCCTGAGAAAGTCATACTGCTGGATTGTAGGATGTGAAAATTAGTAGACATTGCCACATTGGCACACAGCATTGTAGGCAAAATTGGGCTGAAGGGGACATTCAGATTTTCCTTGGGAGGGTAAAAGCTAACAGAAGGGCTGCCTGGGAATGTAGGAGGAAGAAGGAAGGAACAGTACCTCTCCTGATGGGTCTCCTTCATACTGGAGGGTAAAGGTCTGACCTCAGAGTTTATTTGCACTGATAACTGGCTACTGGCTGCCAACGCTGCTGCTTCTCCACCACAGGTCACCACCCACGGCACCAGCCATGTTCCGACAGGGGTGGCGTTGGCAATATTCAGACCCTCCGGAGTCAGAGCCTGAAGTATTCAGAGCCATCTCTCAAGTTCACTGACTGCAAATCAAGGAGGAGAAACAGGCTGGCTTAGTTTATCTGGAGAATCGCTGAACTCCCAGAAACTGCATTGAGAGGGCAGGCTCCTGTATTTTTATCTCCTCTGCACTAGCAGTACTGGCCCAGTGTGATATACTAGTCCATAATAATATGCTGTGGGACGGGGGATGGTCAAGATCAGGAATCAACAAACTATGGCCCTTGGGCCAAATTTGGCCTACCGCCTGTTTTTTTTTGTTGCTTTTTTTAAATGACTTTATTTATTTATTTATTTTTGGCTGCATTGGGTCTTTGTTGCTGCGTGTGGGCTTTCTATAGTTGCGGCGAGCGGGGGCTACTCTTCGTTGCGGTGCGCGGGCTTCTCATTGTGATGGCTTCTCTTGTTGTGGAGCACAGGCTCTAGGCGCGCGGACTTCAGTAGTTGTGGCACGTGGGCTCAGTAGTTGTGGCTCACGGGCTCTAGAGTGCAGGCACAGTAGTTGTGGCGCACGGGCTTAGTTGCTCCGTGGCATGTGGGATCTTCCCGGACCAGGGCTCGAACCCGTGTCCCCTGCATTAGCAGGCGGATTCTTAACCACTGCACCACCAGGGAAGTCCCACCGCCTGTTTTTGTGAATAAAGTTTTATTGAAACACAGCCATGGCCATTTGTTTACATATTATCTATGTAATATGTAATATTACGTATTATTTATCTGTCATCTATGGCTGCTTTTTGTGCTACATTGGCAGAGATGAGTAGTTGCTACAGACACCTGCAAAGCCTAAAATGTTTACTAGATGACCCCTTACAGAAAGAGTTTGCCAACCCTGATCTGGATGTAATTGTAATATAAATTCATAAGCCCATCAGATTTTATTTTTGTCTATTAGGCTTGATTCTACCTTGATTGAAAAGTAAACCACTCAGAAGACCTTTTCAGGCTGCCTCATAGAGCTTGATGCTTTGCAGTGATAATCAGAAACTCAAATGCAAACAAATCCAAGAGAAGGCCTTATGGCCACAGGAGAGAGTCGTGTGGAGGGGGTTAGGGCAGTGAGTGTAGGGTTGGACCAGATGGTTGTTTAAAGGCCCTCCTGTACCTCAGAGTTGTGAGTTAAGATCATTTTATTCACTACAAATCTTGCAACAGTAAATTTATATTGATGATAGTAATTCAGATATCTGAAAGTCAGTTACTTCATTTAAATGCTGCAGCCTCATGAAAAATTACATTCATTCGACAAACACGAAGTGTCTACTAGTGTACTAAGCATTGGGTAAGGCTACAAGGAAGAATAATGAAAGAGATAGAATTCCAAGGTGAATTTTACAGTCCTTACATTTTTAATTAGCTCTGACACGTTGTGCTGTGCAGGTTTTCTGGTTAGTTGTTGTGCTGGTTCACTTAATAACTGTGCTTCCTTTTTTGTTCCCAGCTTTATCCTGCCAAGAAGTCACTGATGAAGAGGTCTTGGATGCAAGCTGCTTGTTGGACGTCTTAAGAATGTACAGATGGCAGATCTCTTCGTTTGAAGAGCAGGTGAACACAACATTCAAAGCAGGTTTCCTTGGAGAATCTTTCCCACTAATGAGGTGGGGCCTGAGCTCCAGAAACAGCTGCATTGCTGCAGCGGGAAGAATAAACGCCAGCATTGACCTTGCAGTTGTCTGCCCTGCGTGGACATTTCTGTGACATTTTAGACAGCCTTAGTGTCCCGAGACCAGATTGTGAACTTTATTCCTGCTCTCGCGATCAGGGGAGAGGGAAGGTTCACAGGATAGGGCATGAGCACACAGCTGCCAAAGAGGGAAAATCTTTTTAGTTCTTGAGTGACTTTGCATTTCAGTGGATGGTGGGGACATCTGGGGCCTATTAGAGAGAGGCAGGTGGCTTTACCTTAGAGGCTCAGAGGTTCAGGTGAGACTCTTTTTTAGACTATACCTTCATTAAAAAAAAAAAAAAATCAGTCTTCGGAGGCTGGCTTAAAGTGGCTGCAAACCTTGAGCAGCTGTCGTATGCAGTCCCAGGGCCTTCATCCAGCCACTCCTGCCCCCCTTTTCCACGACTACAGCTTCCTTATCTTCTTTGGTACTGGCCACCCTCCTCCTCTTCCCCAGAGGACGAGGCTGAGGCTGAGAGAGTGAAGTTCTAGGGACCGAAAATTTTGCTTCCGTTGCTGTACACTTCCGGCGGTCCATCCCCGCCTCCACATTTCCAGGCTGGCCCTGGCCAGCGCTGGGTTGGCTGCTTCTGCCTCCCCCAGGTAGCCCCTGGACCAGAGCCCCTGGGCTCCCAGAACTGTGGGGCTGAAGCAGGAGGCATGTAAAAATGGAGAAGTGAGGCGGGAAGGCTTCCTCTCTCCCCTCTTCTTTAGAGATCTCTGTTTCCACTTTGATCTGAAGCCATGTCTGTGTTACTTCTTAAACACGACGTTGAGAGTATCCTATACTTCCTTACAGTGCTTCTCGATTAATCCATTCTATGTTGAAATAGTTTTCCATTTAGGGAATACTTTTTAAATCCTCCTCTGGTAACTGGAATTATTTAGCTACATTTTACATTTCTCTAAACAGAGAGTGACTGACATTTAGTTCTTAAGAACATCAGATACCTGTCGGCTGAAAAAAAAATGCACAGCCTAAAAGTTGAGAGTTAGGTTTTATTTGACTGACGTCCTGAGGACTTAAGCCCGGGAGGCAGCCTCTCAGATGGCTCTGAGGGACTGCTCCCAAGAGGTAAGGGAGGAGCAGGATATATCAAGTGTTTGCAAAAACAACAGAACCAAAACCAGGTAGTCAGAACATCAAAAGATTACTGTAAATTAAAGAAAAAACAGACATCTCAAGTTAATGAATTTAGCATTTTTCTGTGTAAGGGAAGATGCAAGGGTCTGAGTTCATTGAAATCATTCCTTCGAGATGTCCCTTAGCTGTCTAAGGCTGGTATCCTGCTTTTCTCCATCTTGAATCCCCTCAGAGGACACATTAGGGGGCGGCTGCAGGAGCTGATGGCTTGGTGGCCAGCAACGTCCTTTGTTTACTGATATGACAGGTGACATTCTTTGCCCACATTCCTTTTCTAAGTCCTGCTCTTCTGTCAAGGACCCACTTAAGTCCCAGTTGCTCCTGGGGAGTATTTCCAGTGTCTGACACTGAGCCGCAGAGTGCCGTAGTATGCGTGGGAAGGAGAAAGCATGTCTCTCTCTGGTTCTGTTCCTCTTTGAAGGTATCCAGAGCGTCTAGCATGGGGCCTTGTCCACACCTTCACTATTAATGATCTGGTCATCCAACCACTTTTCAGTGTCTAAAGCTAGAGCTGTCGGGTGCTTTGGACCAGGTATGTGAATTATCTGATTGGATCCTCACCACAGCCCTGTAAGGAGTTACTGTTACTATCCCCATTTTACAGATGAGAACACTGAGGTTCAGAGCAGTCAGGTGACTTGCCCAAAGTCACACAGCTATTTGACAGAGCCAGGATTCAAGCCAGTCTGGCACTAAAGTGGCTGCTCTTCAGCTCTTCTGCGATACTGTTCCTTTTCTCAAGGCCAAGTAGTCACGTGGCTGACAGTGACAGAATAGGTTTTGGATCCGACTCCGTCCTGTCTTGGGATTTTTCTCTGTAGTGGACCCTTGCTCATGCTTCACGGGCTGGCCCAGATGCCTCGTCTGTCAGGGCTCCCCGAGCCTTGCAGGAAGAGATGATCCTCCCTCAGCTCCACGTCCAGGGCTCATTGGTCATAACAGGGCCATAGCATTGCACTGCTAGATAGTAGCAAGGCTGCCATGTCTGCGCCTGGGTTGTGAGTCCCTGAGGGCAAGAGCCATGCCTTACTTACCTTTGACTCTCCATCACTCTCTCGCCAACTGCTGGTCATAGCCTCAGAGGGGATTCATTTATACGTGCAACAAATACTTACTGAATGCCGGCCTCGGGAAGGGCCTGCTGAGGGCGCTGGGTGGTAGCAGCAAGCGTGACTTGCAGGGGCCCTGTGCTCAAGGAGCTCGCGGTGTAGTGAGGGTGGGGCTGCTGACCGTCCACAGGTAACCTTAACATGTGCTAAGAAGGTGATGTGAGAAAGTGTGGGAGGACGGGCGGTGAGAGGAAAGCGGCAGGGGGACTCCTTTAGAGGGGGCGGCTTCTTTAGAGACCTGAGGTTTCAGCTGAGACCTGGAGTCTAAAGAGGACCGAGGCCCGGGGTGCTGTGGGCGCAGTGTGCCAGCCGGAGGAGCAAAGCCGGGGCGAAAGCCTCGAGCAGCTGCAAGGACACAGCGTTTGGAGAAGGGCAGGAAGGGCAGGGCAAGCAGTGGAGGAGAGGGGGCTGTGAGGAGTGCAGGGCCTGGGAGGCCGAGGGCCGGAGCTGGGCTTCCGCTCTGCGTGCAGGGGGAGCCACTCGGAGCTTCGACAGGGGACTGCTTTGGCCCGACCTAACATGTGAACAGGACCACGCTGGCCTCTGTGTACAGGAGGCGTGCAGGGGGGCAGGACGGGAGCAGAGAGGAAAGCTGGGAGGCTGTGCAGACACCCAGGCCGGAGAGGGTCCAGCTCAGACTGGGGCCGAGGCAGGGCAGATGGAGAGACCTCAGGGATTCAGCGGGTGTTTTGGAGGGAGAGCCTGCAGGGCCACTGCTGAATGGCCAGGGGTGAGGTTAGGTCAGGGAGGGCTGGTGAGGGAGGGTTCCCTGAGGAGCCCTGAAGGATGAGAGAGAGGCGGCCGCGTGAAGACCCGGGCCTGAGGTGGGAGCTGGCTTGGCGCATTCAGGGAGCAAGAGGAGGCCAGGGGCTGGGGCACAGGGAGTGGGGGAGAGGGTTCTAGGGACCGGGGCGTGTCAGGGCTGGTCAGCTAGCTAAGAAGGGAGCCATTTACTGCAGCAGTGGAGGCCATCGGGAGGCTGAAAGCAGAAAAGTCATTTGCCTTTAAAAACAGATCGCTCTGGTGACTGTGGACGGAGCCAAGAGTGGCAGCCCAGTGAGGATCAGCCGCATCAGAGTTCAGGGCGCACGGGCTGCCCATCCCAGGGCAGTCGGGGTGGCTTTGGCTTTGGGGAGAGGGGTGTTTGAGTTGATCCTTAAAAAGTAGTCCCCTGTGGGCTTCCCTGGTGGCGCAGTGGTTGGGAGTCCGCCTGCCAATGCAGGGGACACGGGTTCGTGCCCCAGTCCGGGAAGATCCCACATGCCGCGGAGCAGCTACGCCCGTGAGCCACAACTACTGAGCCTGCGCGTCTGGAGCCTGTGCTCCGCAGCGGGAGAGGCCGCGATGGTGAGAGGCCCGTGCACCGCGATGAAGAGTGGCCCCCGCTCGCCGCAACTGGAGAGAGCCCTTGCACAGAGGCGAGGACCCAACACAGCCAAAAATAAATAAATGGATAAATGAATTTATAAGAAAAAAAAAAAAAAGTAGTCCCCTGCCACATGAGGCAGCAACTCTGCTTCTGGGTGTACGCCCGGAAGAGCTGAAAGCAGGGACTCAGATATTTGTGTAGCCCTGTTCACAGCAGCATCATTCACGACAGCTGAAAGGCGGAAGCAGCTCACCCGCCCATCGATGGCTGATGGATAAACAAGATGTGATAGGTGTACATAGTGGAGTATTACTCAGCCTTTAAAAGGAAGGAAATTCTGTGCTGCATCATAGATGAATCGGCATATTGTGCTAAGTGAAACAAGTCAGTCACAAAAGGACAGATACTGTATGATTCCACTTATCTGAGGATAAGCGGAATTCATAGACGACAGAGTAGAACAGTGGGTGCCGAGGGGTGGGGGGGATTGGAGAGTTAGTGTTTAGTGGGCGTGGAGTTTCCGTTTGGGAAGATGAAAAAAGTCCTGAAGGTGGACGGTGGTGATGGTAGCACAACAATGTGAGCGTGCTGAATGCCAATGAGCTGTACACGTAAAGAGCTTAAATTGGATGAGTGTTTTACCACAATGAAAAAAAAACAGTAGTCAGGTAGAGCAGAGGTCAGAGCCATCTCAGTAAAGCTAAAACAGGCTCAGAGACGGCTCGGATCAGTGTGAAGCCTGCCCACCCAGCATTCTTTCCTTCTCTCTCCCCTTGGGCCTCTCAGTTGAGGGCCTTTACTCGTGCAAATGTCTAGGATGTAACCATTTCCATTTAACGCACTGGGCCTTGAGAAGGTGGAAAGCAAATTCTGCCCACCTTAGCCATAGGGGGTCTTCCTGGTGGTCCACACAGGGGTGGTTCGGACGTTGCCGCGGCCTCTTCGGGCCACTCTGAAGAATGCTTTGCCCTTTGACAGGACGCTCATGAGTTATTCCATGTCATTACCTCGTCTTTGGAGGATGAGCGGGACCACCAGCCCCGGGTCACACATCTGTTTGATGTGCATTCCCTAGAGGTAAACCATTAACACTCTCAATACAGTGAATGCGGTCTGTGCATATTGAACAGATACAGGGAATACAAATGTAATTTTCGTGTAACTTTAAACTCAAAAGTAAAATTTGATAAAAACCCAGTAGTGGGAGTGAGGCTGGGGGAGGGTCTTAAACGTCACACTTGGCAGTTGGTGACTTTGGTTAGGGATGTCAAGCTCTTAAAAACGATTCCTTGCTGCAATTTGTGTTGGGCTTGAGATGAAAGAATGTATTTTCCCCCCCTATTTAATACAGGAGAACAAGGAGCCACAGGAATGCTAAATGAATCTTATTTCTCTGGCACATTATAAATGTTAGGGAGTTGATAAAAGTTAATTAGTAAAAGGGGGGGAATATTCCGGAGAGGCAGCATGTTCAATTGCATTTGGTGAAGGAACAGGTACAGTAACCAACCAGAGAGCATAATTAAGGCCCCTTTTAGGAAGCTTGGTTTAAAGTTGATTTTGAGGGACTTCCCTGGTGGTCCAGTGGTTAAGCCTCCGTGCTTCTAAGGCAGAGGGCTCGGGTTCGATCCCTGGTCGGGGAGCTAAGATCCCACGTGCCGAGCGGCGTGGCCAAAAAGTAAAAAAATATATAAATAAATAGAGTTGATTTTGAACTGTGCAGTCAGCACAGAAACTTGTGAGATTTAGGAGTGGGGTGAGGGTGGGTGATCAGAGAGATTGCAGTAGGGTTTTCAGCTTCTTTCTTTTTCTTGCCCTACAGCAGCAGTCAGAAGTGACTCCCAGACAGATCACCTGCCGCACCAGAGGTAGTCATTTTCCGTTGAACTATAACATGTGAGATGTGTACTTTTTAGATGTGACAATAATTTGCTTTATGTTTTCTAAAAATAATGTTTTTTCTGGTGACACGCATTCTGACTTGGAGTGTGTGTACTTGAAAGGAACTTGTGTTGTGGAAACAGTTTTAAACTGTCCCCCTGGTGAACATCTTGAATTGTTCCATCACACCCGAGCCCTGCTCAGTTTCCCCTGAATGGACTTATTTCTCCCTCAAACTAGGGTTTTTCTTTACCTTCTTGAATTGGTCCTCCGGTGAACTTAATAAGATGAAACTGCCGTGTCCTCAGCATTTACACTTTGGCCAACTATTCCTGCAAATGATCCCTTCCTCCTTAGAAGGAAATTATTGTTTTCTTAACACTTAAAAAAAAAATGACGTATCAATTCCTTTGCACACTGGTAGTAATGAGAACAATTCTCTTTTGGGTCCATACCGTGTGCCAGGCACCGTAATATCTCATTTAAGCCTCCTCACAGCTCTATGAAGTTGGCGGTATGGAGGATAGTGGGGTCATAATTATCCCCATTTCCGGCAAACTGAGGCTTACAGGGATGAAGTCTCTGGCTCTGGGTCACATGGCTAATAAGCAAAGCCAGGACCCAGCCCAGGCTGGCCTGACTTGGAGCCCGTGGTTCCAAGTAGCACACCACGCTGCTGTGTTTATTCCGCTAGCCCCCGTCCTGTCCCCCCCAAAACTCGCGTTTTTCAGAACCTGCTTATTCTGATGATTTCAGAAGTTTATCTCACTTTATGGAATGTTCACCAGTGGTATCATTCTTGTGACATCTCAAACATTTGAAGCAAATGTTTGTAAAAAGACATTATCAAACACAAATTTCTTTTTTAAATGTGGCTGTACCTATTATATAGAAACCACATTTAAGGACCTGTGTAAATTCTCCTTGAAGGGAACTGGTTGTCTTTTTGATGGATTTCAATAAGGGAAGCTCTTTCAGTTTCCTTTTCAGGAACTTTTTTTTTTTTTTCTAAAGAAGGTGTGTCTACCACATACTAAGAAGGGGGGTGAATTTTGAGGTTGGTGCCAGTGGGCTAGAGGTGGCCTTTCAAAAGGTGTTCTGTATTCCAGGGTCACCTCATCCCACATCCAACCACTGGAAGTCCCAGCATCCTTTTCATGGAAGACTTACTAGTAACATGGTCTGCAAACACTGTGAGCACCGGGTAAATACAATACCAATACTTGATATTTTCTGGCAAGGTTTTATTTAAGTTAAGATTCATGAAGGATCCAGAGCATGAGGACTGATATTGGTGTCTGGCTTTTGTGATTTTTCTGGGGTCTGTAGGCTTGGTGGACCGACTGCCCACCCTTGGTCAGTGCTGACATATCAGTTGATTCTCAGATGGCATCTTCTGTACCAAGAGCAGCAGACCCATTGTGATTGGCAGGGTTTTGAGTCCTAAGGTTGGGTCTATACCCATGGTGAACACAACAGATTCTAGGGCTGGTTTTTTGGTGTGTGTGTGTGTGTGTGTGTGTGTGTGTGTTTTGCTTTTGAGATTTTAAATTTTTATTATGCAGAATTTTGAGCATGATGCAAAAATAGAGAATTGTACAACTGTCACCTCAGTCAATTTTAGAATATTTTTCATCACCCACCCCTCGCTCCCGCACACACAAAAAAACCACCCCTGTACCCATTAGCAGTCATTTCTCATTTCTCCCCACACTCTGTCAGCCCTAGGAAACCACTAATCTACTTTCTATCTCTATATAATTTGTCTATTCTGGATGTTTCATATAAATGGAATCATATAATATATGGTGCTTTGAGACTAGCTTCTTTCACTCAGCATAATGTTTTCAGGGTTCTTCCACATGTTGTAGCATGTATCAGTACTTCATTCCTGTTTATTACCAAATAATATTCCATTGTATGGATAGACCACATTTTGTTTATCCATTCATCAGCTGATGGACATTTGGGTTGTTTTCACTTTTGCCTCATTTCAAATCTTAAGAAACAAATATTTGGTGTTTCATAATTAAGTATGATGTTTTCTTTGAGTTTTCATATTCTCCTTTTATCACACTGAGAAAGTTCTTTTCTATTCCTAGTTTGCTGAGAGTTTTTATCATGACTAATAATTGGATTTTGTCTTGCTTTTTCTACATATATTGAGATGATCTTTTTTTTTTCTTTTATTCTGTTAATATGGTGAATTACAGTGATTGATTTTTCTAATGTTAAACTACCTTTGTGTTTCTGGGATAAATTTCATTTTATTGTGATGTCATTCTTTTTATATATTACTAGATTTGATTTGCTAACATTTTCTGAAGGCTATTCGTGTTTTATGTTTATGATTTTCTTGTAATGTCTTTCTCAGGTTTTATTATAAGGGTTATGCTAGCCTCATAAAATAAGCTGGGAAGTATTCCTGCCTCTATTTCCTCAAGGTCTTTGGGTAATATTGGTATTGCTTTTTCCTTAAGTGTTTGCTGGAATTTGTTTCTTTTTCTTTCTTTAGTTCTATTTTTGCTGAATTTCTTTTGAGACTTTGCTATTAGGCACATACACATGAATTAATTATGATGAGTTGACTCTTATTGTCGTGATGAAATGTCCCTCTTTATCTCTAGTAAGACTCCTTGTCTGGAAGTCTATTTTGTCTGTTTCTATGGTATGTCTCTTTCTGTGCTCTTATATTTGACCTATCTTTTGTCTTTGTATTTAAAGTGTGGCTTTTGTAGACAGCATATAATCGGGTCTTGCCTTTTTATCCAGCTTCCTATCTGCCTTTTAATCGGTGTGTTTAGTCCATTTACATTTAACGTAGGTATTTATAGGGTGGATTTAGGTCTGCTGTTTTACCGTTTGTTTTCTACTTGTCTCACATAGTTTTTGTTTCTCTGTTCCTCCATTCCTCCCTTCTTTTGGGTTAATTGAATACTTTTTAGTATTCCATTGTAATTCCTCTGTTAGCTTTGTAGCTACACTTTTTTTACATTTGTGTGTGTGTGATTACATCATGCAGTGTTAACTTATCACAGTTTATTTAGAGTTAATATCATATTCCTTTGTGTAAAATGTAGGAACATTATGAAAGTATAGTTCTCTTACCCCATCTTTTGTGCTTTGTCGTATATATTCTTTACATCTACATACATTATAAACCCCACAACACTGTCATAAAAATTTTTGCTCTAAACAGTTATATGTGTTTAAAAGAAATTAAAAGAAAAAAATTTCACATTTACCATTTTCAGTATTTCTCAGTGCTTTCTGTAGATCCAGGTCCATTTGATGTTTTTTTCCCTTCAGTCTAAAAATATTCCTTTAACATTTCTTGCAGGTCTGTTGACAAATTCACTTAGATTTCATTTATATAAAAATGTTCTTGTTTTGCCCTTCTTCTTTTTGAAGACTGGTTTGGCTGCGTATAGAATTTTGGGTTGACAGTGTTGCTGTTGTTTTGGTTTGGTTACATTTATGTACATTTATGCTTTTCACCAACTTTGAACATTTTTTTGGCCATTATTTTTTTCAAAAAAATGTATGCCCCATTCTCGACTTGTTAGTCCATTTGATATTGTCCCTCAGGGTCACTCAGGGTCACTCAGGCTTGGTTCTTTTTTCTTCAGTCTTTCTCCTCCGTGTCCTTCAATTTAGATAATTGCTATTGACCTATCTTCAAATTTACTGACTGTCTTTTCCATCTTCAATCTCTGTTTGCTTGCCCAGTGAATTTTTCATTTTAGTTATTGTTCCTTTTAATTATATATTTCTTTTGGTTCTCGTATAATTTCCACTTCTCTGCTGAGATTCTCTATTTGTCCTCCACTAGATCTAAATAACTCTCTCTTCCTTTTTGTCCTTGAGCATATTTTTTTTTTAATTTATTTACTTATTTATTTATTTTTGGCTGCGTTGGGTCTTCGTTGCTGTGCATGGGCTTTCTCTAGCTACAGCGAGTGGGGACTGCTCTTCATTGCGGTGTGCAGGCTTCTCATTACGGTGGCTTCTCTTGTTGCAGAGCACGGGCTCTAGGCACGGGCTTCAGTAGTTGTGGCACGTGGGCTCAGTAGCTCCGTGGCATGTGGGATCTTCCCGGACCAGGGCTCGAACCTGTGTCCCCTGCATTGGCATGCGGATTCTTAACCACTGCGCCACCAGGGAAGTCCCCTTGAGCATATTTATAATACTTCTTTAGGGTCCTTGTGCTAATTTCACCATCCAGGTCATCACCTCCTCTTCCCTACACACCATGGGTCACACTTTCTTCTTTCTTTGTTCTGTATGTCTAGTAATTTTTTAATATTGACACTGTAGTAGAGACTCTGGATTCTGGTATGTCTCTCTGAGAAATAATGAATTCTGTTCTAGCAGGCGGTTGCCTTGGCTGAGCTCAAACTCCAAACCCCATCTCTCCCAACAATGGGCGGCAGAATCTCTGCTCAGTTTTCTCAGCCTCCAGCCGCAGCTTCTTGCTGAGTCCCTGGAGTCTCTTCCGTGTCTGTGTGCTTTAGGGATCAGCCATGGAATCAGGCAGGGTTTATACACAGATTTTAGGGCTTATCCTCTCTTGGCTCCTCTCTTTCTGGGATTTCCTCCAGCCTCTGTACCAGCCCTGAACTCTGTCTTCTGATACCTTAATCCTGTAAGACTGCTGCTTTTTCCCACCCAACACTGAACTGCATGGATTAGGGGGAACCCTCAGGCAAAGAAGCCACACAATACAAATCTCACCCATGGAGGTCCTGTTTCTCCAAGAATTGACTTCTTCTCCATTTCTTCCTGCTTTTGGTAGCCCTCCAGTTGTTCAAATTGTTTTGTTTTGGTCCAGATTTTACAACTGTTATGTCAAGGAGAGTTAGTCTAGCCAACCTACTGTGCCATCATCGAAAGCAGGAACTCTTTATTTATTTATTTATTTATTTATTTATTTATTTATGGCTGTGTTGGGTCCTCATTGCTGCATGCAGGCTTTCTCTAGTTGTGGCTAGTGGGGCTACTCTTCGTTGCGGTGTGCGGGCTTCTCATTGCGGTGGCTTCTCTTGTTGTGGAGCACGGGCTCTAGAGCGCAGGCTTAGTAGATGTGGTGCATGGGCTTAGTCACTCCATGGCATGTGTGATCTTCCCGGACCACGGCTCGAACCTGTGTCCCCTGCATTGGCAGGCAGATTCTTAACCACTGCGCCACCAGGGAAGTCCGAAAGCAGGAACTCTTAACCCTGTTTTATCATTTGTTGTTTTGGGGCTTTTTTTGCAGCTAATAATATAACATGCACATCTTTCCATATAATCATGTATAGTTCTACTACACTATTTTTAATATAGTATTCCATTCTATAATATATGGACATGATATAATTTATTTAATCATTTCCTAGAATTTTCACCAATTCACATTTTGCTGTCATAAATGATGCTGTGATAACCACATCCTTGTAGTTATGTTATCCATGGTTATTTCCTTAGGATAAATATCCCAAAATTGCTGGGTCAGGTATGCTATTGTATAGTTTTTCCAAGATATCCTTTAGTATTATGTTCTTATGTTTACAAGGTTGTTCTTAGTAGAATTTGCTTCTAGGTAAGTACATTATGTTTGACTATGTTACTGTTGGGCATGTAAATATTAAACTGTTTTATAGGCATGTATCTTCCCATCTATAAAGCTTTGAATTGAACCTAAGTCCTTTCTGGATTTTCTGCAATATGTGTTTCAGAGTCCCGTTCGATTTGATACCTTCGATAGCCTTTCACTAAGTATTCCAGCTGCCACATGGGTATGTACTGATCTGTGGTTTACTTGGGGTCTGTTTTGGAGACATTTGAATCTGAAAGGGCTCTGAGACATTTCATGTAGCTCAGCTACTACACATGACTCAGACACATGGTTGGTTGAACCCGTCTTAGTTTTAATCTGTGGTACCATGGCCTGTCTTGGGGGGAGAAGGTGGGCATATTCTCTCTTGCTGCAGAAATTTTGGCTTTTTTGAACACACACACACACATTAATCTCAAATTCAAAGCTATCTACAAGAACATGGAAGCCCATAATTTTCTGCAGTGTTATGTCCTGATACCCTTGAATCCGTCCATAAGAGCAAATCCAGGATGCTCTGGGCTCCCCATTTGTTCAGGAAACACCCAGTTGTGTCTGTGAAGCTTCACTGCCTGCCCAAGCAGAATAAAGCTCTGGGCTTCACACTGTGAACAGTTTCAGTCTAGCTCTCCTGGAATTGTAATCATGAACGTTCTTCTTGTGCTGTAGGGTCATCCACTGACCCTGGACCACTGCCTTCACCACTTCATCTCGTCGGAATCCGTGCGGGATGTCGTATGTGACAACTGTACGAAGGTATGACTTTAACCCCAAGTGCCATTTCCCAAGCCGGCTCACGTGTCCTGATACAGCGCTTCCCACACCGTCGGCCCTGAGCTCTGCCGACTACCCCCAGCGGCTCTCTGCAGCCACAGCCACGTCCATCTAAGGTGCTGAGGAAATTGGCAGCCCACGGACCAAATCTTTCTCCCAGATGAGTTTGGTTTCATCCACAAAATATTTAAAGAAAAAAATTTGAATGCCATGCTTTGAGGTGAGACAGGCCCGCTCCAATTCACTGCAGTTGCCTCCGTACCCTCCTGTTTCACATCTGCTTCAGCTGAGCGACCTGCCCGACTCCCCCGAGCAATTAAACATCACCCTCTGAATTAAGAGGAACTGTGGGGGCCAGAAATTTTGAAGACACAGAACGAAACAGATGACATGCTAGTGTCAGTTTCAGTGCGGCCTCTTTACTTCTTTTGCCTCCACGGTCACCATTAGTTAATGACTAAAAGAGTGAAGACAACTCACAGATAATTGGGCAGCTGAGTTCCTTCAGCAGGTGGACGTCAAGTGCCCAGTGAATGCACTTGTAACGCCAGCCTGACCCGCAGCTCTCCCTAGGGGTCCTGTTTCAAGAATTTCTGCAGAGGGACTTCCCTGGTGGTCCAGTGGTTAGGACTCCACGCTTTCATTGCCGAGGGCGTGGGTTTGATCCCTGGTCGGGGAATTAAGATCCTGCAAGCTGCGCAACGCTGCCAAAAAAAAAAAAAACCAAAAAAAAAAGAATTTCTGCAGAGGGATGTTTCCTTTATTTCAGATTGAAGCCAAAGGGACGCTGAATGGGGAGAAGGTGGAACACCAGAGGACCACGTTTGTCAAACAGTTAAAACTAGGGAAGGTGAGCCCATGCCGCATGCCTGGCCGGCTCTGCTCCCGAGGGCCCCCCGGGTCCCGCTTCCGACCCGCGGCTCTTTCCGTCTCTCCCACCCACAGCTCCCCCAGTGTCTGTGCATCCACCTCCAGCGGCTGAGCTGGTCCAGCCACGGCACACCCCTGAAGCGGCACGAGCACGTGCAGTTCAACGAGTTCCTGATGATGGACATCTACAAGTATCAACTCCTCGGACACAAACCCGGTCACCGCAGCCCCGAGCTGCACGAGAAGGCAGGGCCTGCGTTGGAGCTGCAGGATGGGCCGGCAGCCCCCAAGCCAGGTGCCTGCCCGAGGGGCCAACGCAGCTGGAATTTGCGGCACAGAGAGGGATCTGCTGGGTTCCTTGTGCCACAGGGCCAGGCTTGCCCGACAGCTGCTTAAATTCTTGAGAACAGCAGGATTGGGGGTGGGAGAGGGAAGGTTTTGTCAAAGAGGTTTAAATGATATAGTCATGAGATGTCTAGTTTTTAAAAACTCTCTGACAAATGAAAAACTATAGGCAGGAAAGCAAAAGGTTGCTTTCTGGTCTTCTGACTAAACAATAATTGGCTCACCTCATTCCAGTGAATTTCTTCTCTTTTCTTCCCCCGAGTACAGTCACCTCGTTTAGACAGGAACTGTGGGGAGGCAGTGTCCTGGCTGAAGATCCCCGAACATCTTATTTGGGTTGATCCTTCTTTACTGAATTGCTTGTTGTCTGATCCCATTGCCATCCTCCCTTGAAGCTAATTATTGAATCAGGTCCCAGTGAAGCCAGGTAGCTATTATCACTCTGTCTCACTGAAGAGAAAACCGAGGCTCCCAGAGGCTGATTGGTCCAGGGGCAAACAGCAGACGGGGGGTCTGGTACTGGAATGAAGTGTCGGGACAGTTTTGTAAAGGTGTTGTATGTAATATGTTCAGTTCTTTGTAAATGAGGAAAACTCACTGACTTTCAAGGCTCCAAGCCTGAACTCGCCACCCATGTGCCAGGACTGTCTTCCCTGCACCCCACCTTTCCCCACTTAACACCCCTTACTACCATAATTCTTTCTTACATCCATTTGTGTGGCCTGGCAGGACATCATTCACAGGGAGACCGAGCTTTGTCCTTTCTCAGCAGACCAATAGTTTAACATGGGGAGCAGCTGGGGTGGGAAGAGGGCCCAGTTTTAAATCAAGGACCTCTTTGCCCTGGCTTCCTCTTCTCCCTGGCAGGGGTGCAGGTCTTTAGCAAACAGGGCTGGGAATCTCAAAGTTTCACAAAGCTGTCAAAGTGAGCAGGAGGCTAGGAGCTGGGTACACTGTTTCCTATTTGGGATTAAAACAGGCAGAGACAAAAAGGAAGTTTTATGAATCAGCACAGTACAAAATCAAGTATCTGTTTTTCTTTTGTAGCCTTATTGGGGAGTTAAATTTCAAGCTAATCCAAACCATATTTTGTTTACCCAAAGCTGCTGCTCACTTTCGTTGCCTTCGGCCTTTTTCTCTTGCAGTTCGGAATCCCCCGGGGGGCACCAAAACACAGATTTTCATGAATGGCGCCTGCTCCCCGTCTTTCTTGCCCACGCTGCCAACCCCGATGCCCTTCCCCCTCCCAGCTGTTCCTGACTACAGGTGAGCCACTTTTTAGACGCATATGCCTCATTCACTGATGGCTTTAAAGATAAGAATTATAATAAAGTCCATAAAATGTAAATGTTATGTGTGTGTATACATGTACATATGTATGAAAGTATGTACATAGAATATAAAGAAAGAAATTTAAAAAATTTTTGGGACACCACCTAAAGATAGATCGCCAGTTAAATCTTTTTTTTTTTTTAATAAATTTACTTATTTTATTTATTTATTTTAGGCTGCATTGGGTCTTCATTGCTGGGCGCGGGCTTTCTCTAGTTGCAGAGAGTGGGGGCTACTCTTCGTTGCGGTACACGGGCTTCTCATTGCGGTGGCTTCTCTTGTTGCAGAGCACGGGCTCTAGGTGCGGGCTTCAGTAGTTGTGGCTCACAGGCTCAGTAGTTGTGGCTCACGGGATCTAGAGCACAGGCTCAGTAGTTGTGGCGCATGGGATTAGTTGCTCCGCGGCATGTGGGATCTTCCCGGACCAGGGCTCGAACCCGTGTCCCCTGCATTGGCAGGCGGATTCTTAACCACTGTGCCACCAGGGAAGCCCTCACCAGTTAAATCTTTGTCTTCCACTCTGTAAAGTTATGTGTGTGTGTATGTGTATGTGTGTGTGTGTGTGTGCATATACTACACAACATACATATACTCACAGAATGGACAGTTTACCAGGCCAGACCTGTATTTACAGGTCTCTATTTCAGTGGTTGCATAGTCTTCAGTTGTCTAGCTGTACCATTGTGTCAGTCCCCTATTGTTGAACATCTGGGGTTTTTTACTCTTCGCTTTTGCCTCTAAAGCTTCCGCGTTGTACTTGTAACCCACTGGCGTTTGTTCCTACCGTTCAGCGCCTCTGCGTACCTCTTCCAGCTGGTGGCAGTTGTCGTCCACCACGGAGACATGCACTCGGGACACTTTGTGACCTACCGACGGTCCCCGCCTTCGGCCAAGAACCCTCTCTCCACCAGCAACCAGTGGCTGTGGATTTCTGACGACACCGTCCGCAAGGCCAGCCTGCAGGAGGTGCTGTCCTCCAGCGCCTACCTGCTGTTTTACGAGCGTGTTCTTTCCAAGATGCAGCACCAGAGTCAGGAGCGCAAGTCTGAAGAATGACTCTGCCCCGGCCCCGAAGCTAGAGCTGATGGCTCCGTCCAAGCTGTGTGTGTGTGTGTGTGTGCGCGTGTGTACGTGCTGTGGTGTGTACCTGCAAGCAGCCCCACTAGAGTCCTGCAGCCTTCTGGCGTGTTCTAAGAGCAGGCTCCACACAGGAGCTGGTGGCCCCGATTCAAACGAGGTCAGGCTCCCCGCACAGCTCTGCCCGTGCGCACCAGGGCGGCGGTGTCGGGCTAGGAAAACAGTCATTGTGTCTAGAGCGTGTCTTGTCACTCACCTGATCCAGGTAATTAAAAGAAACCAGACTCCAGAAGCCACCTTTTTTAGATTCTGATACATTAGGTGTTCTCAGAGGGGAGTTAACTTTGTCTGATCCTCCAACGTGTCAGCATAGATCTTTTATTTTTAATAAGCAGTCCCATAAAAATGGTTGAATTAGTGAAATTATTAAAGGCAACAACTTCGAAGAAAAAGTGCCTTTCACTCTCAATTGCTTTCGTAGCATGTCCCTTATGGAAAATACACCTCATCTGGGAATCATATAAACAATTTTTGAAAAGCTCTGTACCTTCCAAAGTTACCGAATGGAGAGCAACAGAACAGTTAAAAGACGCCTGATGCACACCCGCCTTCCCTTTTTATATGGCTTTTTCTAACCTTTCGATTCTTTATATGTAGTAAAAGCTCATCTGCCAAATCTGCCCCTCGGGGAAATTCTTTCTCTACTTTGTCAGTTACAAGTGACCAGCTTTCTCTTTGCTGTTATCTTTTGTATCCTGGACTCCGAGGTGTGATTATCGCATATTATAAAACTGTGTGAACAGCCAGAACTCGGTGGCCTGTGTGCCACACCTACGACTCCTCTGCTCTGTAGAAAACCCTTTCTCACACAAGGACCCCAAGGTGGACAGCTATTCTCATCTATTTATTTATTGGCCATAAAGAGCTCCTGAGGTTTACAGGTGGAGCCGGGGGCTGTGTCGGAAAGACAATCCTGGCCTCCATTTGAGAGCTGGATTCTGAAAGAAGGGCACTGACCTTGGGGCTGCTGCCTCTCTGGACCTCAGTTTCCTCATCTGTAAAGTGAAGAGTTAGATTCCATGACCATCCAAGTCCAGCCCTTCCCACAAAAAAGAAGCTTAAAAAAACTTTTTGAACATACAATTATGGCTGATATCTAGTACTGTCATTCTGTTCTAGGTCCATATTCTAAATGTATTCGTTTCCAGTAGCCTCATACAAAAGGTCTCTCTTGGGCATCCTCCCCTCTCTTCAGGTAAGTCTAATGAAGGCAGCCCAGGGCCGAAGGAATTTTGATGACACAGGGGTATCTATGTTTTAGCTAGGCTATTTAAAAACAACAACAACAAATGCAGACTGACTCTTCAGAGGTAAGATTTGTAATCAGACGCGTCCAAAAGGTCACCTGAGGTCGGGCTGAGGACTGTGCTTCCCCCGGTGGGGACCAGCTGGCAGACGCTTCCAGACAAGGCCTTGGCGTCAGCTGAAAGCGCTAGAGGCCCAGGCGATCCCCATTCCCCCAGGCCCAGCATGCATCCCGAGGACTTGGAACTCTCGCTATTGACAGAAAGGACTGTGAAGTTCTCCAGGCCACACACCTCAGGGAGAAAGGAGCCGCACAAAGCTTCTGGTCTGTTCACGGCAGACGTCCCTTCCTGACTCCTTACAGACCCCGGCTTTGACGGTGAAAGGCACATCCCCGTGGTAAGGCACGTCCCCGTGGTACCCGCGTCTGGGGGAAACAAATGCTCAATCACGTGACCTTAACCTTTCTGGCAAAGCTGTAGCTTTGAGCAACTGCTGCTCTGCCGCTGCTTACGCTTTGCAATCTGCCATTAAAGAGAGATGCCGGGCATGAACGGGGCTCATCCTTTTAGCGTTCAGTTGTAAGCAGATCTTTGGTCGGAGGGATTGAGCCACGGTTGTAAATGTGAATGATCTCCGTGCAAAGCCTCTTCCCCTGACTTAAAGGCGACTTTCTCATTTTTTGTAAATCATTAGGTATTAAGTAGCAGCCAAATACTCTTATTTCTAGCTTTAAGTTATTTACAAAGTCGCTGCTTTTTGCAAAAACCTAAGTTAAACTCGTAGTTTATGCCATAATAACTGCTGATTTATGTTTTTGCTAAAGGTACCTTTTGTATCTGCTGTGTATTATAGCAATAAAAGAATCATTTTGTTAGGAAAAGAATCAACTGGTATTCTTTCGTAATCCACCGATTCGATACAAACATCCTGTTTCTGAGTTCAGCATTGTATGTAAGAAGCCCTGCGCTTGGGTTAAACCTTTTCCATGTTCCCTGTTGGTAAAGGAAATGCCAGCTCCCTCTTGGAGTAGAGAAGGAAGGAGCTAACAGAAGTACTAGCTGTTAAAAACGTTTTTACTTTGCAATAGGCAGGATTTTCCGAAATGTCAGGTTGACCCGGGGAGCCAGAATCTTCTTTCGGATGGGGAGACTGTGGTACCAGTGAGTGTTGGTTGGGTGGTTCATCATAAGTAAGCTTCCATGGGCCAGCTGGAGCCTGACCACCCCCAGCCTCCGGGAGGGGTGCTTCCCCCGGGAATCCTTATGCCTGAAGAAGAAGTCTCTGCAAGCCCCAAAGGAGACAGAGGCGATGGGGCTCCCAGGAGCCAGTTCTCTCTCATCATCTCTGTGCTCACCAATGTGGTCATGGCCGTCTTTGTACCTGCAGTGAGAAAACAAGCAGAGTTCACAGAACAGCCCTCTGTGGAAACATGCCCACACCCAGAGCCCTCGTTTGCCTGCAGGGAAACAGTGCCACAAGCACAGGTTTCTGCAGGGGCTGGAGGGCTGTATCTGGTTCACAGATGAGGCAAGCCTTTCAGTTTGTTATCAGCCCTCTTTGATCACACGCTTTAAAACCAATAGGGAGGGGCTTCCCTGGTGGCGCAGTGGTTAAGAATCCGCCTGCCAATGCAGGGGACACGAGTTCGAGCCCTGGTCCGGGAAGATCCCACGTGCCGCGGAGCAACTAAGCCCATGCGCCACAATTACTGAGCCTGCGCTCTAGAGCCCGCGAGCCACAACTACTGAGCCCGCACGACACAACAATTGAAGCCCACACGCCCAGAGCCCGTCCTCCACAACAAGAGAAGCCACTGCAATGAGAAGTCCGCGCACTACAACCAAGAGTAACCCCTGCTCCCCGCAACTAGAGAAAGCCCGCGCGCAGCAACAGACACAACACAGCCAAAAATAAAAACAAATTAAAAAACAAAACAAAACAAAAAAAACCAATAGGGAATTCCCTGGCGGTCCAATGGTTAGGACTCTGTGCTTCCACTGGAGGGGGCCCAGGTTTGATCCCTGGTCAGGAAACTAAGATCCCACAAGCCATGTGGCATGGCCAGGAAAAAACAAACAAACAAAAAAACCTCACCAATAGAGGCCAAACACGAGTCTTAGAGTTCTCCTGCAGGGTTCGTACGTGTAAACCTTCATCGCGTAAGACGGTTTCTTCCTACGCTTAGAAGAAAAGCCGTATTCCTCGCCCAGTCTGGCCCCTGCTGGCCTCTGAGCTCATCCCGTACCCCTCTTCCCCTCGTTCGCTGCCTTCCAGCACCTCCAGCGGGATTTCCACTCGAGACACTCCAGGCTCCCTCTACTCTCCCTCCAGGTGCCTGTGTGGCTCACGCGCTCTCTCGGTTTAGTCACCAGCTCAAACGTCACCCCTCCGTGAACCCTCCTCTAACCATCTTCCCTTAAACCCAGAGTTCTCAACCAGGGTGACTCTGCTCCCCAGGGGGCACTAGGCGATGTCTGGAGACATTCTGGTTGCTCTGACCAAAGGGACCCCTGAAAACAACGCACAATCTAAAAGCTAAGAATTATGTTTCATTCCGTGGACAAAACTGAGGACTTAAGCCCAGGAGGCAGCCTCTCAGCTAGCTCTGTGGGACTGCTCCGAAGAGGTAAGGGAGGAACCGACAAAACACGGTCGTTAGAACATCAAAAGATTACTGATAATCAAAAGAAAACCAGACATCTCGAGCTAATGAATTTAGTGCTTTTCTGTGTATGGGACAGTCTGGGCTCACTGAAATCATTCCTTTGATATGCACCTCAGCTCTCTGGGGCCAGTATCCTGTTCTTTCCCATCCTGAGTCCCCTCAGGGGGCACCACTGGGGGTGGCTGCAGGGGCTGAGGGCTTGGCAATGGCTATGTCTCCATCCTGAGTTCCCTCAGGGCTACAGTGGCTTGATGGCCCAGCATCCTTTGTTGGATGATATGGCAGGCAACATTTTTCATTCACAGGGTGGTGCTGGCATCTGGTGGGTGGAGGCTAGGGATGCTGCTCAACATCCTGCAATGCACAGGTCGGCCCCAGAAAGAGGATTATCTGGCCCAAAGCATCAAGAGTGCTGCTGTTGAGAAACCCAGACTCCTTCCTCCCAGCCGTTCTTAGATCAGCCTGCTTACTTTTCTACGAGACACTTATCAACGTCTGAAGTTATCCTGTTCACCTGTTCATCAGTTTGCGGCCTCTCACTCCCGCCATGGTGAGAGCTCCATAAAGACTAATTGCTTGTGTTCCACTACTACTCCCCTAACTACACTGAAGAATTATTTGTTGTACAAATGAGTAAAGTACGGTGGAATCCTAAACTCTTCTTTTTGGAAGAGACAGGAGATTTATAAAATTCAGTCCACTGTCCTAAAAAGCAAAAGGTAAAAACAGTTAGGGTGTCACCTGTTGACAAGCACGAAGTTGAAGGTCTGTCCAGTCACTACAGAAATGCGATCCCGGATGCGCTCTAGGACAGGGACCCAGGGCTTTGGAGACAGAGTAAGGCCTGAAAAGGTGTAGGTCAGCCCAGCGTCACCGTATGTCGCCTGCTTCCTTGGGACATTGTGCCACTTCCCAAACACCTGGATCCTGGCCAGCGCACCTGTGCAGGGGAAACATGGCAGCGCCTCAGACAATCCACACTCACTCCCTGAGTATTCAGAAAAGGAAGTAAAAACAGGAATAACATCTAATACCCCGACCGGGGACCCCCTCCTCAAAAATCATTGTGGCTCGCCCAAAACGTTCATGTGAGGACAGTGATCCTTGTCCGACACTTGGAGAAACAGAGCCCTAGTCCAAGTTTTTTATAAAAACACCCTAACTTAATTGCTCAGTAGAACCGTAATACAGAGGCTGAAATTGGAGCAAAATGAAGTCACGTGACACGCTAGCACAGTGATTTTGCCAACTGTGGGGACAAAGGGCATGGGCATCGATGGAAGATGGTGCTAATGCAGCTCAGGATGGAGGCTGGGTCTCCCGTGGGCATGTCCACGTCTCCCCGTCCCCGTGCTCTGCCACCTTGCAGCGGTTCTCAGTGTGTGATCCCCGGGTCAGCAGCATCACTAGCACCAGAAACTCTAGACACTAGACTGCGGGGGCAGGGCTGGCAACGCTGTTCTCACAAGCAACAAAGTCCTCCAGGTGATGCTGAGAACCTCGTGCGTAGGAATTACCTGGTAATTTACCATCTCTCCGCTCTCAGCGGACAGGAGATCCCTGTTACTAATTAAGTCTGTATCCCAGCAAGTTGCTTGGCCCAGAGGTGCCCGGAATATGTGTTGAGTCAATTAACAAACTCATCCGTAATTAATGGCTCCTGGGTTCAGATTTCCCTAAACACGGACCACTAGTTTTATTATCCAACAAGCCTTCCACACACACCCCACCGTCCCCTGCTTACCTGTAAAATATTCCACTTCTTTCTCCAACTCTTGGAAAATCTCATCTGCTTCGGCTTTGCCAAACAGGACTGTGTAATCGCAGTCCAGGCCCTCGGCTCCAATGTGCCTCCAGCTGAGGCCTGCCGAGTGGACTCCATTCCCCGGGGCTGCTCTCCTGGGCTTTTTCCCGCTGGTCCCCTCCTCTTTGGCCAACCCTGCTGGGCCTCCTCCGGTCTGCTCTTGCTCCCTCTTTCCCATAAGGCCCCTGACAGCCCCCTTCACCAGGAATCTGTCCATCTAGTCTCCACAAAGCAAACACCTGGTAGCCAGTGGCCAGGCCAAGAGAGAGAGAGATTGCCCAGGCTCTGTCCCAAATGCCAAAATCCACTCTGCAAAGTGGTCTTACAGTGGCATTCCTCCAGGTTTTAAGTTTCCATTTTAAAGTTTAACACCATGTCCTATAAAGGAAGTAAGAGGTTAAAGCTGGAAGGATCCCTCCCACACCTGAGTAGGTATTAGAATCAGCTGCCTAGCTTGCAAAACCCACGTGTGCCTGCCCTCCACCCGCAAACATCCGAATTTTTAAAGAAACACCCACCCCCCAGAATTCGCATGCCAATGGCAAACTTGGAAACTGCAACCCAAACCCTCACTTTACATATGGGCAAACTGACACACTGAGAGGGGGAGAGGTTTGCTCAAAGTCACCAAGAAAAGTATGTCTCTCTCTCCCTTCCACCCTGCAAAGGACAGGCTGGGGGGTGGGAGGTAGATAACTGGCCGGCCTCCCACGCAAGTATTAAAACAGGCAAGTATTGCGATCCTTACATGGGCATGATTCTGAATCTAAATGTAACAACGGTTAAACGTGGTCATACACCAGCACGCCGAATTCTGATAGAAAATAAGAATTGTAACACGTGCGGGGTCTGGGTGGTGCCGAGGGTTCTCTTTAAATTCTCAGCTCCCGCGAAGCTCCGCTTCTCCCAGACACTCTAGAAAGGTCCTACGGGAAAGAGGAAACACTTACCCCCTCCACAGAACTGCTTCCGGGTAGATTTCAGCCGCGAACTGGAGAAAATCCAGGCAAATCTGCAAAACAAAGCGGTGGGCGGCCTCCGGGCGCCACCTGTTGGCCCTCCGGGCGCGTTGCAAGCACCGCTGTATTTCTGGATAACGTTATTTGTTCCGCAGCAGTGCAGGGTCCCCGGAGGTTTGGGAGCTGTTGTTCGGTATCATCTCTCCCTGGGGATTAATTTCGTTTCCTGACAGGGAGTTGGGCCAACCTGCATATTGTCGCAGATAGGAACACGAATTCTGCAATCAGACCCTGTAACTTCCATTTCTGTCTCCTCAACCGTAGCTGTGTGGCTCCTACAGGTCACTTAACCCTTCTGGGCTTGAACTGCCTTCTCTAAACAGTGGGGACTACAAAACCTATGCCATGAGAACACCATGAGGAGTAAATGAGAGGATGTGTGAGAAGGGCCTCTGTGCTTCAAACAAATGTCAGCTTTTATTATCACCAATTTTTATTTACTCTCTCTCGGTCAATGGAAGGAAAAGAGGTTGGGGGCTTTGTTTTGAATCTTCTTAGCATCCAGCTCTGCAAATTTTGACAAAGGTAAACAGTTGTGTGACCACACCACAATGAAGATCTAGAATTCCATCATCACGTAAAATTCCCCCAAGTCTCCTAGTTATCAACTCGCCCCTTACCCCGCCCCTGGCAACCACTGATGTGTTTTCTGTCCCTAGAGTTTTACCTTTTCCAGAATTTCTTGTAAATGAAATGATACAATATATAGGCTTTGTGTCTGGCTTCTTTCACTTCGCCTAAAGCTTTTAAGATGTATCCATATTGTTCGTATCAGTTTACTCCTTTTTATTGCTGAGTAAGCTGCCCTTGTACTCATGCCCTACAATTTGTCCACCCACTTGCCACTTGAGGGGCATTTGGGTTGTTTCCAGTTTGGGGAAAATACAAATATGGTCACTATATCTATTCATGTACAAGCTCTCATGTGAATATAGATTCCAATTTCACTTGGGTAAATACGTAGGAGTGGGATCGCAGGGGCACATGGTAAGAGTATGTGTCACTTTATACAAAGCTGCCAAACTGTTTTTCAAAGTGGCTTTTATTTTCTTATTTTAAAAATAATTTTAAATTATGAGCATCTCTTCTTCTTACACATCAAGCTCCTTGTCCTAGGCGCTGGAACACAGCAGTAACAAGGATCAAGTCCCTGCCCTCACCTAGGTTACATGTTGGAGATGGAGACAGAAATAAACAAGGAGAGAATAAATAAGATTATTTTATTTTATTTTGGCCACACCACAAGGCATGCGGGATCTTAGTTCCCCGACCAGGGATCAAACCCGCGTGCCCTGCAGTGGAAGCGCAGAGTCTTAACCACTGGACCTCCAGGGAAGTCCCAATAAGATCATCTTAGATAGTACAGAAGCTATAAATAGAGTGACCTGCTAGAAAGTGGGGCAGGAGGAGAAGGCCCTTCAGAGGAAGGGTCTCGAGCTGAGACCTGAGGTTTTCCAGGCAGGGGGACAGTGCGTGCAGGTGTAAAGACCACACAAGGGACAGCTGGGTATGCCTGGTGACTGTGCTGAGAACCAGACTCATCATGTCACAGCAGCTGGGCTTCCGTGAGAGGGCGAAGCAGCCTTGCCAACTGGTAAGAAGCAGGGATTTTTTTTAAACCATTTTTAAAAGTTGAAGTATAGTTAATTTACAATGTTGTGTTAGTTTCAGGTGTACTGCGAAGTGATTCAGTTATACATATATACATATATTCTTTTTTCAGATTATTTTCCATCATAGGTTCCATTGAATATAGTTCCCTGTGCTATACAGTAGATCCTTGCTGTTTATCTATTTCATATATAGTACTGTGTATATGTTAATCCCAAACTCCTAATTTATCTCTGCCCCATCCTCTCTGGTAATCATAAATTTGTTTTCTATGTCTGTGAGTCTATTTCTGTTTTGTAAATACGTTTATTAGTATCATGTTTTTAGATTCCACATATAAGTGATATCATGATATTTGTCTTTCTCTGACTTACTTCACTCAGTATGATAATCTCTAGGTCCATCCATGTTGCTGCTAATGGCATTATTTCGTTCTTTGTTACGGCTAATATTCCATTGTGTGTATATACCACATCTTCTTTATCCATTTATCTGTCAATGGACTGTTTAGGTTGCTTCCATGTCTTGGCTATTGTAAATAGTGCTGCTATGAACATTGGGGTGCATATACCTTTTCAAATTAGAGTTTTTTCCCTATATATGCCCAGGAGTGGGATTGTTGGATCATATGATAACTCTATTTTTAGTTTGTTTAGGGAACCTCCATACTGGTCTCCATAGTGGCTGCACCAATTTACATTCCCACCAACAGTGTAGGAGGGGTCCTTTTTCTCCACACCATCTCCAGCATTTACTACTTGTAGACACTTTAATGATGGCCATTCTGACTGGTGTGAGGTGATACCTCACAGTAGTTTTAATTTGCATTTCTCTAATAATTAGAGATGTTGAGCATCTTTTCATGTGCCTGTTGACCATCTGTATGTATGTAGAAGCAAGGATTTTATTCCAAACATATTTGGAAACTATAGGATTATAGCCTGGGGATTATTATGGTGTAATTTACATTTCAAAAAGATGATTAGGTAGGAAAAGAGAAGACCCGCTGGGATTGTAGTTAGTAGACAAGAGACTGAGAGCAGCATTTGAATTTGGGCTTTATTATGGAGATAGACCCAAGAGGACCTGTCCATGGTTTGGATGTGGGGAGGGAGGGAGAGGAGAAGAATCCAGGTGTATGGGGATGTCTTTCAGAGGATGACTAGTTTGGAGTTTAACCTTTATGACCTCTGTTAAAGTCTCCCCCAAACCTTACAGGTTAGGCCTCTAGGCCTTAGTTTGTCGTCAGTAAAACAGGTTGTGAAAATTGGACAACTAAAAGCAAAACAATTACTATTTTAAAGCTAATTTCACTCCCACAAAAAACCCTACGGGGCGGGTACTTTTAAGTTCTTTCACCGGCTGAGAGGTGGAGGGACTTGCCCAGGGCAGAGGTATGATGGGTGAGAATAATGAATGAAAGAGTAAACATCTGAGTGAACCGACCTAAAGAACCCCGCTCTCTCTAAAGACCTTTCTGAGCCCCACTTCACCCCAGGGACCTTGCCCAGAGGCCCCTCCCACACATGCGCACTAGGCCCTTCGCTGCCCCCTCGCCCACAGCCCCCCGGTCGGAGCATGCGCGGGTTGCTTGGCGCCAATTACTGACCGCCGCAGCTGGCGCCAAACTCGCGGGTCCCCGGGCAGGGTGCGTTCGCTCTCTCCTCGGCTCCAGGATGATTGGCCAGAAGACCCTCTACTCCTTCTTCACCCCGAGCCCCGCCAGGAAGCGACGTGCCTGCAGCTCCGAGCCGGCCGAGCAGTGGAACGGCGTGGCGGCGGTAGCTGAGAGCGGGGATGCGGCGGTAAGGCGCGGCGGGGACCGCTCATGGGGCCGGGGGTCAGGGGGAAGGGAAGGTGAGGAGGGCGAAGAGGGCGAAGAGGGCGAGGAGGGCGGCGGACCCCGCGCGACCGAGGGGTTGCAGGAACATGGGGCTGACTGGGTAAACTGGGGCCTCCACGTGTTCAAAACACCCGCCGTGGCGCCCCATCGGCGGCCATGCTGAGGGGTCAGCCAATGGAGGCGAACCTCGGGGCCCACGGCGCCAATCAGAGGCGAGGGGGCCGGCCCACCCTCCAATCAGAGGAGGGAGGGGGTGGGTCCTGGAGGGGAGGGTTTTTGCCGCGAAAAGACCACGTGGGGACGCTAGTGGCGGGACCCGCGGGGCGGGGCCCTGGGTGCTGGGCCCCTTCTCCGTGAACCCCTAGCGAGACGCTGCGGGCCTTGCTCACAGACCTTTTTCCTGCCCTGTTTTGGTACCAAACTCGAAATTTGGGGCAGCGGCCTGTTAGTGCCGGACTGGGATCAGCCCTGGGTTTCCAGAGTCCGGTTTTGTACGGACCTGCCGAGCGGGGCCGAAACCCCAAGAATGGGTGTCCTCTACCCTGGGCTGTTGGGTTGGGGACGGAAGCTGCGGGCTCCCGGGAGAGGCCCGCTGCAGCTCGTGACCCGTTTCTGCGGGGACCACTTGCAGGCTAGCCCCGCCAAGAAGATCCCGGCCAGGCAGGAGGAGCCCGGCAAGCCGCCCTCGTCGCCACTGAGCCCCGAGCAGTTGGTCCGCATCCAGAGGAACAAGGCCGCCGCGCTGCTCAGACTTGCAGCGCGCAATGTGCCTGTAGGTTTTGGTGAGAGTTGGAAGAAGCACCTCAGCGGGGAGTTCGGGAAACCATATTTTATTAAGGTAAAGTTGGAGACTGCGGGCACTTGTAAATATAGCAGGCCAAGCCCACGTTTGTAGGATATTGCTTTCGTGAGCTCCTACTTTCCCTCCTTCAACATACAGCCATGATGTTTTGAATCTGCCCAGTTTAAGGTTTTTAAAAGACTATGAGGTGATATCATAGCTTCTTTTAACCCGTTTGTTTAGTCTGCTCTCTAGGAAGGAGTGGCCTGGTAAAACCACAAACCCGACTGAATGAAACCTGCCCTTTAAAAAAAAGAGGGAGGGGTTGGCACCCACAGGAAATCAAGGCTGCCAGGCCAATCAACTTTGACCCAGCCCAAAGAAAGGGGAAGGGAATTAAAATGTCGGGAGGGGAACTGTTTTGATTTTTAAGCAGAATTTGGATATAAAACTTGGCAAAGAGCTAGCTAAGAGCTCTTCCAGTAGCTTGCATTAGAAGCTTTCTTATTGAATTCGTATGCTTTCCAGTGAGAATCTGATTGTAAATCTAGTTTATCTTTCCATCAGCTTATGGGATTTGTTGCAGAAGAAAGAAAACATTACACTGTTTACCCACCCCCGCAGCAAGTCTTCACATGGACCCAAATGTGTGACATAAGAGATGTAAGTACAAGCTGTGGATGAATTTTACTAAAAGGGGAGTAGGACGCAAATGGTATTTTAAAATTAGGGACACTGGAGTTAAGCCACTGTCCATAATTCAGTAATAAATAAAATACTGAAATTGTGAGGTTTGGCGGGCTGTATTTTAGCCTATAATGTACCCTGTTTAACTTTTACTGTGTGCCGTTCATATAGCAAAAAAAGAAAAGTATGTACGTAAACCGTGGGTCTGTATGCTCTCACTTGTATTTTATTTTATCCTTAAACCGACCCCATGCCCGTGAGAGGTAAAGTGTGGTGGTGAGGAAACTGAGGCACGAAGCAGTTAAGTCTTTTTCAAGTGGTTGTCGGCGGTCCCACCTTGACTTGCAGCTCAGTGTTCTTTCTGTCTGACCACACCATCCTTTACGGTTGATGCTTTCAAACTTGACCTCTGGCCTGAACACATCTCCTGTTAACACATTCCTTTGCTTTGGTTCAATGTATACAATGGCTGCTCGCTGTCAGAAGCTTGTTTGTGGCTTCCCACGGTGCAAACTATGAAAGCTGAGGGTGAATACGGCCACCTCCTGCTTCCCAGCCTCACCTCCACCTTCCATTCTCCTCCTTTGGAGCTGGACAGGGCGGTGACCCTCTCCTCACTTCTGTCTTTTGAAAACCAACTAGGTGCATCTCTGGCACCTCCCGGAAGGAGGCCTGTCCCCCACTATATTTGTGATGTGGGTTTCCTTTGTGATGTGGGTTTTTAGTATCTGCTTGCATTGGAGGTGTTCCATTTTTTTGTTCTCCTTTTGCCTTACTGATTTTGTAAGCTGAGGGCAGGAATCCCGTGATTTAGTAAGTACCTGTTAAATCAAAGAGAAGTGAAATTGTTGAAGACGCCATCGTGATAAGGCTGACACTCCTAATACTTAGCAGACTTCACAATTTTCATTTTAGAGCAAGCACTTCGAACGTACCTCCTTGTTTATAAAGTTAAAAAAAAAAACAAGTCCTATTAAATTCAGTACTAGTTTGCCCCTTGTTTGAAGTATGTCCTGTTTTGAGTACCAATGAGCAATATTGTAAAGAAAGACTAAGAAAAGTGCATGAAACTTCTGAAGATCAGATGGCCCGGTGGGGCTTCTTTGCCGATGAGCATGTGGAGGGTCGGGGATGTGACCTGGCTCCTCTGAGGTCCTTATCCAGGACCAGAACCGGAAAGCTTCCCCGCTCGGACAGGTTGCTTCATGATGGGGAATATGCCAGGGGCAGCGTGAATACCAACTGGAGGAACGGAGTGGCCCATGAAAGCTGCCTGATTGTGGGAACGTCTGAAGCTGGATTTTGAAGGATAAAGTGTATGTTGGCTACGGAAGGAGAGTCTTAAGAAGGAACACGGCAGAAGTGTGGGAATGAAGAGAGGTGGGTGGGCAGGCACCCGATCAAAAGGCCTAGTAGTATTTTAACACCACTGACTGTGACAGTGACCTCATTCTCCTCTGGTTCCATCCCTTAAGAGGACACAGGCAGACCTTGTTTTACTGCGCTTTGCAGATCCTGCGATTTTTTCAAATTGAAGTTTTGTGGCAACCTTTCATTGTCAAATGATGGTTAGCATTTTTTAGCAATAAAGTACTTTCTAATTAAGATAATGTACTTTTTTTTGACATGCAATTGCACACTTAATAGATTACCATATCGTGTATGCACTAGGAAACCAAAAAATTTACGTCACTTTGTTTTATTGCGATGTTCGCTTAATGAGACAGTCTGGAGCTAAACCCACAGTATCTCTGCAGTGTACCGGTCCAGGGGAACATGCTCCTTCATATGCTGCTGGTGGGACACTGGAGTTTCTTCAACTCGTGGAAAAGCAATTTGGCATGTGTCGATGAAAATTTTAAATACACTTACACTGTGACCAACAACTCCACTCTTCTGAATCTATTCCATAGAAATGAAAGCAGCAGTATGTAAAGATACATGTAGTAGGATGTTTACTGTGTTATTTTTTTAAGGGAAAAAACTGGGAAACCAGCTGACTGCCCATCAACAACTGAGCTCTGTTGACTTAAAGGAGGCCCACAGTGTATGATGTGAGAAACACAAAAATGTAGGGTGATGAGTACAATGACCCTAATTATATATCAATAAGTGATTATAAATGGTTGAATCAGGACGGGGTAGGGATGACCCGGAGATCTTGATATGTTTCTGGATGGTCGTACTTGTGACAAGGGCGTATTTCCTTTTGTAATTTGAAAAATGAAGGGGATGAAAGCACAGTTGACCCCCACCTTGTTTCAAACACGTGGGTCAGAGAAGGGAGGGGGCACTGCGGCAGGTGACTGAGGGAAGGATAACTGGGTAATGCAAAGTGATGGTGCCAAGTCACCTGCTCCCTTCTGGGGGCTCTTAGTTGGGCCGGGAGGGGGGCCTGCCCTTGTCCTCGTAGTGCCCCTTTGTATAAGTTGTCAGCCAGCCAGGTGTCCGTTCAGACTGCCTGTACTATAGTGTTTGATCCTCGCCATCTGGTGTTCACAGGTGAAGGTTGTCATCCTGGGACAGGATCCATATCACGGACCCAATCAAGCTCATGGGCTCTGCTTTAGTGTTCAAAGGCCCGTGCCACCCCCACCCAGGTACGCAGGCTTTACAGGTGGCTCAGCTCCAATCGTGATTACTTTCAAATTACAGGTGCACCTGTTTGTGGGACCGTCACTAGCCTTTGGAGCAGGATTTCTCAGTTTCTGCACTACTGACGTGTGGGGCTGGGTCTTTGTGGTCGGGGGGCTGCCGTGTGCGTGGTAGGATGTTTAGCAGCACCCCTGGCCTCGAGATGCCAGCAGCACGCCCCACCCCCATTTGTGACAATGAAAAATGTCTTCAGATGTTTCCAGCAGTCCCTTGTGGGGCCCCATCACCCCTGGTTAAGAACCCCTGCTTTGGAGGATTTTACATATCATTTACAAATATAATGAACATTAAAGGTATAAACTAAATCCATCACTTGGGAGTGGGGTGGTAACTCCTGGGCTAATTTGCTTAGGTTTTCCAAAGTTCTCTTAAACCCAAGCACTGACCGAAGTAAAGGCGTTTGGCAGGTGTGCCTGTCTAAAGGAAGGGCAGTGTTTCCCATGAATCAGTGCAGTGTGTCCTGTTGTCCGCCCTGAGGGCTGGCTTTGTGGACTGTAACTTGCGTGTGTGCTGGAGAGTCCTGAACTTTCCGAATTGTGCTTAAGATTCTGTTTTTTTTGTTTGTTTTTCTTCTGGCTTGCTTTCAGTTTGGAAAACATTTATAAAGAACTGTCTACAGACATAGATGGTTTTGTTCATCCTGGTCATGGAGATTTATCCGGATGGGCCAGGCAAGGTAAACCAGCCACTGCTAGATGTGTTTTGGATGGATTTCAACTGTCTTTTCTGTCTGGCTTGCTTATATTTTTGAAAGATACCCGTGAAGAACCAGAGAGCTCTAATAAAATGGCTAAGTTTATGTAAGACAAAGAATGTATCTCACCACCCCCTGATATCCAGGGAGAGGAGATGGGCTGGAAGTTGAATCCATTGCCTATGGCCAGTGATTTAATCAATCATGCTTATGTAATGAAGCCTCCATAAAACCCCCAAAGGATGACATTTGGAGAGCTTCTGGGTTGGTGCACGCATGGAGATTGGAGAGAGAGGCAAGCTGAGAGAGGGCATGGAAGCCACGTGCCCTTTCCCTCTATCTTGCCCTTTGCAGCTCTTCATCTGACTTGACTGCATCCTTTAATATCCTTTGTAATAAACCAGTAATCTAGTGAAAAAAAAAAGTATCTCGCTTTTATCCTGCAGCCAGTGTTTTTCATGTTTTAATCATAGCATGAAAGGGAAAAGTTGGTTCCTCGTCATTCATATTTTACGTTGAGCCACTCAACTTCGACCATTCAGAAGGTGGCCTCAAGTTTTCTCATTTCGACACACGGGTTATGTTGTGTGTGTTTAATACCTATCTGTGTGACTTCTTTCTCCTTTTTTAACAAACTACAATCAGGATAAGGAAAGAATATTTACTCTTTTCTTGCAGTGAGATTTTTGTTTCAGTGAAACGTCTTGGCCTCCTTGTGTTACTTTCCAGGGTTATTTCATATCAGTTAGGGTATATTTTTTTAAACAATTCTTTCTGATGATGGATATAATGCACGGTCACTGTTGCAAACTCAGAAGTTCGGTCTTGAAAGTGCAGAGGTGAAAATGAATCTCGCACAGAGGCACCAGCTGGTCACGTCCTAATGCTTTCTCCACCACCTGATTTCAGGTGGCTGCACCAGTTTCCATCTTGGGGTGGTTTCGTCATGCTTTGAGCCCATTATTGGGTGTTTAGGCCAACTCGTTTCAGCCTCCCCCTTATTTTTTTTTTTTAATTTTATTGAAGTATAGTTGATTTACAATGTTAATTTCTGCTGTGCAGCAAAGTGGTTCCGTTATACGTATACATATTCGTTTTCATTATGGTTTATCACAGGATATTGATGGGTTCCCTGTGCTGTACATCCTGTATGTAATAGTTTGCATCTGTTAACCCCAAACTTCCAGTCCATCCCTCCCTCATCCCCCCCGTGACAAGCACAAGTCCGTTCTCTGTTATCTGTGAGTCTGTTTCTGTTTCGTAGATATGTTCACTTGTGTCGAATTTTAGATTCCACGTTTCAGCCTCCCTTGAACCTGCTTCTTCGCTGTGTGCTCGCAGGTGTTCTCCTGCTCAACGCCGTCCTCACCGTCCGGGCGCATCAGGCCAATTCTCATAAAGAGAGAGGTTGGGAGCAGTTCACCGATGCTGTCGTGTCCTGGCTCAATCAGAACTCGAACGGCCTTGTCTTCCTGCTCTGGGGCTCTTATGCTCAGAAGAAAGGCAGTGCCATTGATAGGGTATGTTTTGGGGTTTTTTTTTGTTTGTTTGTTTTTTTAAACAGTTTTTTTTTAAACAGGTTAGAGAATTCTAGGAATCCCTTTATGTGGTCCTAGAAAATCCATGTCATAAAATGAAGCTTATTTTCCCTTAAAACTGTGATAATTAGGATTAGGTTTCCCATCGAAAATTGAACAGAATTCAGGGACTTCCCTGGCGGTCCAGGGGTTAAGACTCCGTGCTCCCAACACAGGGGCACAGGTTCCATCCCTGGTCAGGGAACTAAGATCCTGCATGCCACACAGCGCAGCCAAAAAAAAAGGAAACGAAGAAAATTGAACAGAACTCAGACGAAATGATTAGTTGTGTATGAGGAGAACAGCTGGCCAGCTTCTGCTTAGATGCAGTTGGTAACACTGGCATAAACTTGCTGCATACACAGAAAGATACACAGGTCCCCAGGTTCCATTCATGTAACAACCGATGCAGTAAATGATGAGCGAGGTAAGTCTCTTGCTTTCAACAAGTTTGAGGGTATATGGAAAACATGAAGAGTTCCACTTAATCGCAAATTTAACCTCCCCCCATGAAAACACCATCAGCGATGATTATTAAACCTGGGCCCTGGTTGCTGGTCCCCGACACCAACCCAGCTCTTCAGTTTCTGCCCGCCCCACCGCATCCTTCCCCGACCCACCTGTGTATACTTGGTTGCTGAGATTAAAAACCGGAAGTCATCCTTGAATGCCCTCCCTCATCCCCTTAAACCCAGTCCTAAAACCATCCTAATTCTGCCTCCCCACTGTGCTGAGCACTGGCATTTCTCTTTGGGATGCCTGTGACCGGACTGGAGGTGATGCTGGTATGAAGGAGACTGGCAAGGGGAGGAGGGGGCGTGGGGCTGGGAGGGAGGGAGGGAGACGGCAAGGAGGAGTATTTAGCTTGGGCTACTGGGAGGCACTGAATTGGGCGGTGAGGGTGGGGGTAGAAATCATAGCATACACACATCATAAGTGAGGTAAAGGGATGAACCGAGGCGACATGGCAGTAGTTTATGGTGTATCAGAGATGTGCAAACAGGTGTCAGGAGCAAGTCCAGCACTTTTCACACAGCATCTCTCCTGACCTTTACAAAGGCTGTTGGGGGTGGGAGGGATACGCTGACCCCGCTTTGTACTGGGGCTCAGGGAGGCGAGGTCACTTGTCCACTTGCAGTGAATGGAGCTTCGGAGTCTGATCCGAGCAGCCCGCTCACCTGGGCGGGCCCGTGGGGAGGCCTGCCCAGCCCACGGGCGAGGGTGGCAGGGTTCCAAGCCAGCCATCAGCTCTAGAGACTTGACTCACATGTCAGTTATCTCCTCCATTTTCTCTCTAGTGGAGTTCTACCTTTATTTCGTAATTTAGGCCTTTTTTCCTTTTTTAAGGTAGTAGATTCACATGGTTAGAAAATAAAGGATGTTAAGGTCTCCCCTCCTAGTCCCCATCTGTTCAGATTCTTCTTGGCCTGGGGTAAGCACTGGGTTTTACTGTCTGACGTCTCCTTCCAGTGTCTTTATACACATGGATGCAAACAGCAAGGGGGCGTGTAGGTCAGATGGAAGAGCTGCTTTCTCTATAAAGGTTCTGTGTGAATGAACAGGATGTTTTCAGGTGTTTTTCTTTTCGGGAAGGGAATAGTAGGAATAAAACCTGGCATGAATGAACTAACTGCTAAGATCTGATTATCTCGGTAGTGAAGTGTGTATGGGAGTGATTTCCAGTCTGTGTCTTAGGGAGGTTTGTGGTCAGAAGCGCCCTTACTCAGTATATCTGTAATCTTAATAATGGTTCAGTTTGAAAGTAAACAGTTGTTAAAGTAGCTTGACCATTAAAAACCAGACTTCCCTGGCGGTCCAGCGGTTGGGACTCCGCGCTTCCATTGCAGAGGGCCTGGGTTCGATCCCTGGTTGGGGAACTAGGATCCTGCATGCTGCATGGCGCAGCCAAAAACAAAAAAAAACTAGTAGATTGACCATTAAAAACCAAGTTGCACATCTCTAACCCGGGGTGTCTCCTAAGCACTAGATCTATATATTCATCTGCTTCCTTACTAGGGACCTGGAAGCACATCAAATGCAACATTTTCCAATTCTCCTTTCCTCGTCCATCCCTCACTAAACTTGGGCCTCTGGATGCCCAAGGATAAAAAGGACCGCTGTCTACCCAGTTGCCCAACCAGAAATCACATATCATTCTTGACCCCTCCCTTTCTTTCCCTCCTCCACCCTTTGTATCTATCCCCACCTCCTGCAACCAGTCATACACAGCCTTTCTTCTCTCAGCACCACCCCCACCTGCCCAACTTAGTCTCAGGTCAGCCCCATCTCATCTTGCCCAGAGCAGAGGGTTCAGACGCCTTCTCCTTGGAGGGCCTTGACCTGGGCTTATGAGCTGGGGTCTGGGCACGGCCCCGGCCTGCCTCTCACCCTCTGTGAACTCCAGGCCCCCTGAACCACCTGGACTTCTCCCCGCCCCCCACTCCCCTGCCTGCCTTTGAACATCCTGCTTCCTCCGTCCAGCATGTAGAGGTCTTTTCCTTCCCTGGAGGCTGGCTGACTGGTCCTTTATAATGCACACAGCTCACGTGTTCAGGGGCCTGTCCCACATGCTGTACCCTGTGCTGAGCACCCGGCCTGCATCCCTTCCCAGGATGCTCTGCGCGCACGACCCATCTTTTGTTCTTCACGGGATCTTCCTGAGCAGGCGCTGCTGTTAACTTCCAGTCCGCAGGTGAAAAGTGACCTGCGGCCTAGGGAGGGTCAGCGACTTCCCTGGGGCTGCGCCACTGCTGAGTGGCAGGGCCAGGACCTGAAGGAACCCAGGTTCCATGCCCTGACCCATACTGCGCTGCCCGGCTTCACTGATGGCCCCTCCTCAGCCCAGCTCCTTGAAGGCAGGGGTGTCTTGGAAGACAATTATTTGTTGGGTGATTTTTTTTTTTTTAATTTTTATTTATTTTTGGCTGCATTGGGTCTTCATTGCTGCGCGCGGGTTTTCTCTAGTTGTGGCTTGCGGGCTAGAGCACAGACTCAATAGTTGTGGTACTCGGGCTTAGCTGCTCCATGGCATGTGGGATCTTCCCGGACCAGGGCTCGAACCTGTGTCCTTTGCATTGGCAGGCAGATTCTTAACCACTGCGCCACCAGGGAAGCCCTGTTGGGTGATTTTTATTTAAATACAGGAAAGAATGAAGAAAACAAAAATGGTCCAGAATCTTCCTGCTAAGTTAACTACAGTTGACATTTAAAAAAATTTTAAGTATTCTATTTTGGTGGTGAGATAATGCAAACAGCATAGAAAGGTACAATCTTTCACCTAAAGGAACTACTATAAATAGTGCCTTGGGTCTTATCCCCCCTACCAAAGAATTTTTTTTTTATTTAATGCATTTATCACTTTTTCTTGCTTTTTTTTTTTTCCACTTGACATATTTTAGAGGTCTCCCTGTGTCAGCATATGTAGCTTGATCTTGTTCTTCTAGTAGCTATGTGGTGTTGCGTTGCCAGAACTTTAGAAAAATATTTGTAATCTGTTGCATAACACTGGATTTATGGTAGGTTTTACCTGATAGGAGCCGTGCACCTCCTCATGCCTGCATCTTTATGGAGATGTGTGCATCGTGGCGTCCTTTACCAAATACAGTCTCAGCAGTGGGAGACCTAGCAGTCCCACTCAGCAGTGGGACTGCTGGGTCATAGGACAAGGGCACCTGCGAGTCCTATCGAGAGTGCCCAGTGGAGGGCAGAGACGGGTGCTCTGCATCCTTAGAGCCTAGCCCAGGCAGTGGCTCTACCAACCAGTGGAGGATGAACGCACGGACCTGTGTGGATGCTGCAAGTAAACCAACACCATGAGGAAAGCAGGCGAATTTAGAGCGGTCACAGGGGAGCGCCAGAGCTGACAGAAAGCGCCACAGCCAGAGTGGTTCTTTTTAAAAGTCCTGAGAGTGTCCCCACAATCTCACTCCCCGTCTCCTCCTCTTTCAGAAGCGGCACCACGTGCTGCAGACCGCTCATCCCTCGCCGTTTTCGGTGTACAGGGGGTTCTTCGGATGCAGGCATTTCTCTAAAACCAACGAGCTGCTGCAGAAGTCCGGCAAAGAGCCCATCAACTGGAAGGATCTGTGACCTTGACCCTTGGGGGTCGGGGGTCTTTGAGTGGTTTTCTGGAAGCTGTGATTGAAGTATCTGTCATTTACGAAGTCAAAGTCAAAAAACAATTTCCCTCCTAATTCTTCAGCACCCTGCACGAGGGCGCACATTTTCCGCGGAGCAGCAGTGAGCCAGGCAGCCTGGCAGCAGCTTTCCCTGGCCAGAAACCCCAAAATCACCCTGGGACCTCTGGCCTGGAATATGCTGTCTGTGGGTCAAGGTTCTTGGAAGGGAGATGAGGTCAAATAGTCTGGACTGTATTCCCCTTTGTTATTACTTTCATGGCCAAAGCAGGGAGATAAGCACCTTTTTGGTACAGCCAGCTGCTACTTGTTTTTACCTGGTAGGTTAGACTTTAGGTTTTGTGGTGTTGAGTGTTTTTATTTGGAAAGGCCCCCTTTCTTTACCCAGCCTGGCATTCCAGTCTTGGTCAGGTACACTGGCCCGTGATCTTTCACGGAGCCCTCAGGAAGCCTGAGGACGTTTTGCAAGTTCCCAGAAATTAGGGATCGAGTTCCTGACTGCAGTACTGGCGAAAATTGCTAAGGAACCATCCTTGGTGTGAACTTTCACGTCTGGAGGCTGGGGAAAGTGAACTGGGTCTACTCTAATGCAATTAGTTATGTAATTCTTTGGGTGTTTCTAGGAATAAGCTGTGGAGGTTGAACAGGAAGGAGGAGAACGGTTTTTGTTGGTTTTTTTAAGAGGAAAGAAATGCTTTTTTCCTAGCTGCACCCCGCGTTGGGTTTGAGCCAGCATATACTGCCAATGTTGTGTTTTCGTGTGTGGGGGGGTAGGGGGTGGGGATAGACTGAAATCACTTTGGGATTTTTTTTTGGCAACACTGGTGAATTTTGCTTTTTTTAAAAAGATACTTAACGCAGATGTGTATATATACATTTTTTTAAATCCTTTTTTTTTTTTTTTTTTAAATCCTTTTTTTAAGAGGCAATCTTTATTAGGTGTGCACCTCCATTCCAGATCCCGTTAGAGCGCTGTTTTGCTGTTAGCTGGGTTAAAGGGTTAACCCTGCGAGAGTTTGATAATAAAAGATTGTTGAAGTTTCGCTCGGTGCCTGGTCCTTCTGGGCCCTGGGCGGACGCCGTTTAGGCTACTCTTGGCTTGGGGCGGCCCGCGGTCGCCATGACAACCAGTGTGGGCCGGAAGGGCCGCCTCCGTGCCGCCCTGCCTCCTTTCCCCCTCCCCCCGCCGCTCCGATGGAGCCGCCCACCCCTGCGCCCGGTAAGCCCTGGGCCGGGTTCACGGGAGGGGCGCGGGCAGGAGTCGGCGAGGGTGGGGCTCCGAGCTCGGCCCCAGCCGAGCCTGGCGCAGCACCCCGGGCGCTGTGGAGGGGGGATGGGGGCTGAACGGGGTCGGGGTCTGCTGGGACCCTAAAGGAGCCACTTCGGACTGGAAAAAGCATTTCTCCACGGATCTTGGCATGCTCACCATGGCTGCGTGTCCTGCCAAGCCCTGCGACAGTGCGAGGGCAGCTTCCCCCCACCCTCCCTCAGCTAGTTTTCCAGACTCCTCTCTGGGCTTGAGGTGCGAGGCCAAGGCACTGGGAAGACCCCCTGATGGTGGCCTACTGACCTGGCAGCACTTGGCTCCAGTAGCTGGGGCGGAACATCCAGAGAAAAGGTCGGCGTCCCCTGCTGTCTGATGAAGGGAGCAAAAAGAATAAAGAAGTCTTGGGAACGCGGGTGCTCGTGTTTAAGCGGGCGAGAAGGACCGCATCCAGTGAGAACATCCAGTCTAACGCGTTTCTTAGGAGGGCAGGGATTTGGAAACTTGCTTGAGAAGATTGCTTCCCCTCTGGGCCTGAGTTTTCTCACGTCTGAAAAGAAGGGTTTATGATCCCACGTTGTGCAAAATCAGCACGAAGATGCATTTGCAGTTTTCCCTCTGGTAACTTTGGGGTCCTCCCCTAAGGGTTCCAACGGATTCCCTTTATCCAAAGAAGAAGTGAGAGCATGATGTTTATCAGTGTGGTTTTAACACTGATCTCCTAATGCAGTGCTGTGAGTAGGGAGGAAGCAGAAAGCTCTGAGGTACCACAAATAATTAAAAAGCAAACTAATTTTTTAAGAAATTGTATTGAACCTTGGAAGTGTAGTGACACTTTAAACAGAACACAGAGCAGCATCTTAAATGGTCTATGACCACCCCTGCCCCCGAAAAAGAAATACAAATTCGATCACTGATTTTTTAGAAACTAGGTTAATTTTGATGAACTTTTAGCTGTGTAGTTGTAACTTTTTTTCACATGTTTTCAGATTTGCTATGATTACAGCACTGGGTCACTGGGTATGCAAAGATGTTGTAAAAGGTGTTAAGTTCAGCTGAGTAAATGAAGATCTAATTGGCATCATTACAAGATTCATGAGTCAAGCAGCATCTCATCTAGCAGAGACATACTCTGAGGGGTTGTACAAAATGGAAGGCATTTGTAGAAAGGAGGGTGGGACAAGGAAATCATCGAAAAAAATGAAAGTTCATTGGAGGAAAGTCAGTTCAAGTGACAGTGGCTTCTCATTGGGGTTTGTGATTGACACGTTGGGGTAATTGACCAGAGTCAGTTACCAGAGGGCATAAGAGCTCCCTCTCCAGGCCCTCCCAACTCCAGTTTTAGTTGAGGTTTCCTTTTATTAATTTTCAGTTACTGCCTTTTGATCAAGATCTTTCTCCAAAAGCATCGCTGATCCAGAGACAGGCTTTCCAAATTCAGCCTTCGCTCCTCGGTGCCAGGAAAGACCTTTTCTGGGTGTCATGTCCCACACTGGAGGGAAAGTGCACGGACCAGAAACTGCCTGAGGCCACATTTGAGTAACAAGAGACAGTAGTAGGGAGAACTCGCAGGCATTTCTTATCCCAAGTCTGTATTTTGTCAAGGTTGTAAGCGTTGGAAATCATCTCAAAGCGCTGAGCTAGCATCACCTCATTAAGCACATCATTTTCACTAAGGTCCAACAAACAGGAGGTAGAAAACAAGTATGCAGAGCAGAATTTAAAACAACATAACAAAACCATCTTTACACAGAACCATAAAGATGGTTCTAAACCAAAACTTTCACATACAAAGATGTAGCCAGGAGGTGTGCATAAGGCTCCTGCGTAAGTGACAGTATCTGTGGACCCGTACATTGTTACAGAGGCATTAGCATCATTCAACCAAGGCTTATATACTGTATTATTATATATTGAAAGGCTGTCTAAATACATGGGTATGTCAGTAAGCTTACAAATGGCCTGATTACATTGGCTGCCCCACAGAGTTTCTTATATAGATACTCAAGAGACCTCATTTTCCCATCCCAGGGTTGGGTTAGATTGAAGCAAAGAACAAGGTTAGGTGGGCTTAGTACCCTCACTTTATAAAACAGGCCCTTGGAACACTTTAAACACAGTGGCATTTGGGATTTCATTGAAATTACTTCTAGGGTGGAGCCAGGCCAAGTGGCAGTTGAATGAAGTCCAGCTGCAGGTGTTCAAGGGTCTCAGGGCTCCAGGAGCAAGAATAGTTTTTCCAGGATGATGGACCTGGCAGATCAGAATTGTTGGTAGTCTGTTTTTGCAGTTTTGTAGACGTCTCCCCACCAATGGTGATTCATAATTTGAGTCATCTTAAATGTACTATGGTGGATGAAGGAATGTAAACACAAACAAAAAACAAAGGGATTTGCCAGGGTTCCAGGAAGAACCAGGCAGCCGTCTTGGGTTTCCAAGAGCCCTGACCATTCATTTAGTTTACAGCCATTGTCTACCCACCTTAATTTCTCTGATTCAGGAGCAGACTGTTGCCATGTTACAAGGATATCAGGATGGCAGAAGTCTGGCAGTGAGGGATGATTTTTTGCAGAAGCAGAACGGATTGCATCCACATGTGTTACAATCTTTATAGATTCCGTTGCTGTTGCCTTTGCATGAGAGTCATCCAGGACATTTCCCTGATACTCAGGTTCAGTCCTTTTAGTGTGAGTCTTAATTTTGATGACAGCAGTTTCAGAAAGTAAGAGAACAGCAGTAAGAAGATTGTTTACTTGTTGCCCATTTTCTATTGGGGTCCCAGAGGATGTCATACAACATTTTAAGATAATAACTAGAATTACAAGTGATAATCATTGTACCAGGTCCTATCAGATTTCTAGGAATTTCACACAATTTCTGGAACACTTACATAGCTGTACAAACACAACATAAAAAAAGCTTAGTGGGGACTTCCCTGGTGGTCCAGCAGTTAAGACTCTGCACTCCCAGTGCAGGGGGCACGGGTTTGATCCCTGGTCAGGGAACTAGATCCCGCATGCCGCACCTAAGAGCCTGCATGCCACAACTAAGAGCCTGCATGCCGCAACTAAAGATCCCGCACGCCACAACGAAGATCCCACACACGGCAATGAAGATCCCGAATGCCACAACTAAGAACTGGCGCAGCCAAATAAATAAATAAATATTTTTTTAAAAAAAGGTTTAGTACTATTTCTTGTTTGACAATGCTTCTCATGTAATTTAACATATCAAATAAGCCTAATTAGTTTAACAAATATTTTGGTAAGTTCCAGGGGCCCTGTGGGAAAATCCCAAAGTTTCTTCCAGGTCAAAAAGACTTCATTTAGAATTTGATTTGGGGAAGCTTGTTAAAAATATGAAAAAAAAAAAAAGGTTTAAAAACACTGCCTAGATAGGATCACAGGTCACTGTGAAACATTACTTAGTTATCTATTTAACCAAAGTGACAAAAATAATTTTAACAGGCAAATATAGAAGATTATACAGCTGTTAGCAAAACTTTAGCTCTTTTAATATGAAGAAGACTCAGTTTTCCTAAGTAACCAAGGACCTGATGACAAAGAGCACAGGAGATGACTGTGATAAAACACAAAATCTTTGCTTTCTAGGCAGATTACTTTTAAAGAAAAAGCTTTTACAATCTTTTATCAGGAGCAGATCAACAATCCCAGAAAACTTGTTCTGTCAGCAGATGAAAGAAAATTAAGCTTTAATTTTACATAATAAGCCCATTTCCAGAACCCTTCTGGTAGCCATCCAAATTTTAACCCACTTGACTACAGAAGGTAAATTTGTCCTTCATAAGCAGAAGTTCTAGTTTAGACAAAATTACTCTCACTTCCCTTAACAAAAATGCATCTTCATTCTTCATGCCTTTTCTTACCCAAAACACATCCTTCTTTCCTTGCATACAGAGTTGTTTCCCTTATTATTTCTAGTAGTTTCAATAACATATGTTAGAATTTTTAGCCCTGAGAAATCTTTAATTTCTAGTGAAAACTAAGAAGCAAGTAATCATGAACTGTCTTTAATATTAGCATTCTGTGGCTTGGCAAATTTATAAATACTTTTAATAGTTTATAGAAACATGCTTTTTGGTGTGGCTTAAAACATGTTTACTAATAGATCCACTTCGTTTCTCTGCAGTGGGAATTCAAAAGCAGATAAACCTATGATCAGTAATTAATATTCAATATTTTATCTTACTAGGGAATGATCCATATATTCAATAAGTTTCTATCATTTAATTTAACTTAGCAAAATTCTAAAGTTTCAGGTTGCCGGAAAGATCTGGGAAACTTATTTGAAAAGTTCACCTAAAAAACCTTTTATCTTACATTTATTTAATTTACTTGCCCTTAGCAGTTATGTTTAGATTACTTATGAAAATTTCATCATACCGAGTTATTTTTCTTGTTGACAAATTTGTAAGCCTAGGTAGAATAAAAGTATTATATTTAATGCTAAAAACTCTAAAGACATGCCTGTTTTATTTAAGCCAACAAATTTAAACTAGCTTTTATTTACTGAAGATTATCCCAGATCACATGAGGCATTTGGGTTAGTTTCTATTTTTCTGAGAATTTAGAATGCCCAATCTTTAAAAGTGCTTGACCTTCAAACCAACTAAATAGAGCTCTTTTACAAAATAATGTTAGCAATACCATCCAGAAGTAGAAAAATATCTCACATTTAATATCTATATCTATCTACCTATTTATCTCTCTCTATATCTATCTAGATACCTTTATATACATGTACACAAATATATAAACATGCAGACAGATTTTATAAGTTTTCCTTTTGTGCAGGACAGTTCTATATCTAATGTCCTGATATATTACAATAGGGGAGGTTTGGGGATTGGCAAAAAGGATTGACAGACCCCTCCACTTATTGTTGGACTGTTTCTTTCTCTCTGGGTACACAGTTCATTTTAACTTAGGGGAGGAGCCTAAAAAAATTACATCAAGCTCTGAATATCAGCTTCCAATTTTCTGATCATAAAGTTATTGAATCCTTTCAAACATCTTGTCAAGTTTTAGCCAGGGCAAACAGTAAATACTACTGGCAGTGTGAACAACCCCATGAATTGTATTTGTAGTTTCCCCTTGGCTGTTAAAGGGAATAACACAGCAGTTTACCAGAAAATCCCTCAGCGTCCCGTCAACTTTGGGAGGGGCCCATATGGGGGCATTTAAGTTGATGTTGAAAAATTTGCCTAAAGTTTTAAGGACAACCACTTTCCCACCGTCCCAGGTGATTACAATTGAGACATCAAGTTCTCTGCCAGTGTTTTTTCTTTTTAATATTTATTTATTTATATATTTATTTATTTGGCTGCCTCGGATCTTAGTTGGGGTACTCGGGATCTTTGTTGTGGCATGCGGGATCTAGTTCCTGACCAGGGAAGTGAACCTGGGCCCCCTGCATTGGGAGCTTGGAGTCTTAACCACTGGACCACCAGCGAAGTCCCTGGGCCAGTGTTTTGATAATGAACTGCTAATAGGGTGAAAAGGGGGAGGCCTAGGTGTTGTTTTAGATACCTTTTGCATCTTTAATTTTTAAAATTATCCTTTTGCAATGAATCTTCCAATGAAACTATTTTGGAATCCTGAAGCATTTTGGTAGCTTCCGCATACCATTTAAAATAGGTATCCCATCTGTTTGTTCAACTTGGGATCCCTTTCTCTCTAGCGTATTTCTTTTCTTTTTTTTTTATTTTATATCTAGCGTATTTCTTAAATGAACAATCTTGTCTGACTGGAACATTCCCCAGGATGGCCATTGTAATTCTATGTAGTCTTTATTAAGACTTTGCCATTTTTGTAGATATCTACAGCATCTGGGACCACAGTTCTTAGACAGAATAAGCAGGTGTGTGGGAAGGTGGTGAGCTCACCTCTTTGGATATAAAGGATCTGTTTCTTTTAGCTAAGTTTTTGGGTTTCTTGGAGCCTCACTAATAATCTGGGGAGTGGGGAAAGGGTTTAACCTCCAGGCCCCAAAGAATGAGGACTGTGGGTTGATTCCAAACAAATGAGCTGCAGCTGCTACCAGTAGTTCCCAAGGTGGAATCTGGGGGAGGATTCCAAATAAATGGGGAATTGTAGACTAAGCTGTTAGCAGTTCCCAAAGTGGAATCCAGAACGGAGTTTAAGGGCTGGGATTTTTCCATCTGGGAAATTGTAGTCTTAAAGGCTAGGGACTTAGCTTCAGGTAGAACTATCTGCCAGCTCAAGCTGACCTGCCCTGTAAAGGAAAGCCAAGCTTGAACGCAAAGAGGGTGGAGCCCAAACAGAGGGGAACTTACCAATGGCTCTCGCAAACGGCAAGAAAGACTGAACTCAAACCATTTCTCATTGTCCCCGAATGTCATCAGGAGTTTGCTTTGGATCCCCTCACTGCCACCAATCTGTTAAAAAACAAATTTCAACTGAGTAAATTTGAAGATCTAATTGGCTTTATTAAATGATTCACAAATCGGGCAGCATCTCATCTAGCAAGCAGAGAGATACTTCAGTTGTACAAAACGGCAGGTTTTGATAGAAAGGAGGGTGGGACAAGGAAATCATCAACAAGAGAAAAATGAAAGTTCATTGGAGGAAAGTAAGCGCTCAGGTGATAACAGCTTCTCATTGGCTGAGCTGTGGCCATTTCCATTGGCTGGGCTTGTTACTGGGCGGGAAGAAAATCTTCCTCCTGCTGGAGTAGTAAAGTAGTTGTATTTGGGAGTGCTAGGTGTGTCTCTTCTGGTTGGGATCTGTAATTGATGGCTTCCTGTTTGGGGTAATTGATGAGGAATGGGAGAGTGTGAGAGCTCCCTCTACAGGCCTTCCAATTTCAGTTGAGGTTTCCTCTTATTAATTTTCACAAAGGCAGTCTTGGCTTTGTAGGGCAGGGATCAGCATACATTTTCTATAAAGGGTCAGATAGTAACTATTTTAGGCTTTGCAGTCATCCCGTCTCTGGGAAATACTCAGCTCTTCATTGACAGGTACAAAATGTAAATGAATGGTGTGGCTGTGTTCCAATAAAACTTTATGGACACTGAAATTGGCATTTAATATGATTTGTGAGTGTCACAATCTTTTGATTTTTTTAATAAAGCATCTAACAAATGTAAAAACCACTCTTAGCCCGGGAGCCATAGGAAAACAGGCAACACGGGCCCAGATTTTGGCTCCCTGTTCTCGTCCTTCCACTCAGATGGCAGCAGTGATGGGGCCCATCTGTTGCGTCCTCCCACTGCCTGGCCAGTTCCGTGTGGCTTGCTGTGGGAGCCCGTGAGAGCCCAGCCAACAAATGATTCCCTTCTCAGGCAAGGAGAGCAGTGTCTATCTGCTGAGGGCTTTTGGAAACACGAGACACTCAGTTATGCAAAATGTTGTTCCGGGAACCCCAAGTTATAAATTAATCGTGTGAAAGCTACTATCTTGTTTGTGACTTAAGTCCAGCGGGGCAAGGTCAGGGAGTGTGAATTTTTTTTTTAAACTTTAGCATGTTGTGGGTATGCTTTCATTATTAGACAATACATTCTCTCCCTCTTAAAATTCCTCTTCGGCTTCAGTTTGCTCCTGGTATAAAAAGTCTTAAGAGTTTTGGATTGGAGAAGCAAACTTTTTGGTGTCTGTGTGTGTGACAGTGGCTTTTCATCCTTGTCAAAGCTTCAAGGCGTACAAGAAAGAACTGGTGGGGGCTCTGGGCTACTTGAAGGAGGGTCCTGGTAAATGACCTTGTTTGATCTCAGTGGGAACCAGTTTTTAAATTTCTGAAGTATGTTTGGAAATGCAAATATTCGTGAGAGGGGCATCCCGAGAGATCAATACATTGCTCCTCAATTGTGTACTTCCTGTGTCCTTGTGTCCCTCTCAGTTAGTGGTATTTGGGGTGATGAAGGGGGGATCTGGCTTCTAGAAAATGCTATGCCATAAACAGAGTGTCCAGGGAGAACAGAGCCACAGAAAGAGTTCTTTATCTGTGTGTGTGGAGCAGGAGGGAGAAGTGTTTCTAGTCTTTTGAGAATAAGGAATTTCATAAAAAACAATATTAAGTGCCTGTTATGAGCAAGCCACCATGCTAGAAGTTCAGTGCACACCATTTCATTTAATTTTCTCAACCATATGGTGAAGTAATTAGATGAAGAAACAGGCTTGGCCATTTGCCCAAAGCCACAGGTAACAGAGCAAGGATTCAAACTCAAGTCAACCTGGTTTCAAAGCCCAATAGCCTTACCACTCCTGACACTCTGCCCAGATCACAATTATTTGGAGTCATTGAGGAGGGATTTTCAATGGAGTGTTACAAAATTTCCCTGAGTCACAGATGGCTCTCCCCGGAGACATAGGAGACCATGTCTATATTTTGAGGGATGCTTCTTCCAAAGGATTGTATGAGCTACTCTAGAGTGAAGTAGGCTTGATAATAATCTAAGCACCGTCATCGGCTGAGTCCTCGAGCTGCATTATTTCATCTCCAGCTCCTATAAAATACATGTGCTACTCTCCCAGGCTCCTGCTGTGATACCCAGTCTCCAAGAGGACACGGCAGCAGGTGAGAAATATGCTTCCTGCTTACAAGTCCAATGAAGAAAATTCCAAGAAGTCCACTATTTGATAACTCTTCCTTCTTGGAAAACAAGCCCAGAAATGAAGTTGCTCTGGCATGGTGAAGGCTGCACCTGCACAGTCACCATTGAAATCATTTTTGCATCAGTTCAGGGCCCTTATGGATTTTTCCACTTGCAAAGCAACTGAACTGCGGTCCCCTTAGCTTTTCTTGGAGCACAATGCAATGCGACCCCCCCTTTAAAAAAATTTTTTATTGGAGTATGGTTGCTTTACAATGTTGTAAAGCACAACCACTGCACAACAAAATGAATCAGCCATACACGTACAGATATCCCCTCCTTTTTGGACTTCCCTCCCATTTAGGTTACCACAGTGCATTAGGTAGAGTTCCCTGTGCTATACAGTATGTTCCCATCGGTTGTTGCAATGCCCTTTTGTGTGGCCTCTGCTTTCCCCGCTCTGGCTTGGACCTGGACGTGACCTTTATCCTACATGCCTCTGGCTCTCCCCAAGCTGTAGAACACTCTGTCACTGTGGCATAGGCTGGATTTCTGTCTTCCCCGCCAGCCCGAGCGAGAGCCAGCTGACCCTGGCTGGGAACGGAGCTGTTTTGTTTCTGTCTTTTTCCCCGACAAGTCCGGAAAAATAGGAAACATTTCATCGAGTGGCGTCTTCCTTGAGAGGGTTTTACAAAATCTCTTCCGGGGAGAGAAGCCAGAAGAGTTTTTGATAATGATCATCTTAACCCATTCGAGCCTTCTCTGTGGGCTTGTTCCAGAAGCCATTTCTCAAACACTCAACAACCTGCACGGGGTTAATTTTCAGCATGTCACAGGAGGGCCAGAATGACTTTGTATTGCTGACGACAGCTTGGACTTTAGCTGGGCCGTGGCTTAGATATCTAGGGATTTTGAAATAAAGCAAGTGATGGGATTAAAAGGAGGGAGGCAGAACTGCTCCCACTTCACCTGGGTTATGCCTCCTCTTCAGAGTCTTGAAAGTTAAGCGCTCTGGGGATATTTTTAAATGGCAGGGGTCAGTTAATCTAAAAGTGACATTTACAGTCACAGCAGTGAGCAACTAGCTGGCTGAGATTCAGGTCCTCGGCTAACAGGGAACCCGGAAAACCTCAGCCTGAACGCACAATTGAGAGGACATGGGGAAAGAAAAGGTGGAGAGATAGTGGTAAGTGAGTTCCCCCCCTCCCTGGGGTCACTGACCATACAGCCAGCATCCATGTGAATAGGAATTTAACACATGGTGAGGGCAGCCCCTGGACAGAGGCTTGCATGCGGGCACGGAGGCATGGCTGTTTGCGGGAAGCTGATGTAAAGGGCTTGAAATGTAATGTAGATGAAGGACATTTTCTTTGCTTCTATAAATGGTTATGTTGCTGGGGATCCCAGTGCAAACTTTCATCAGCTCCACACACCAAAATAGTTTAGGCTTTAGTTTTACCTACAAGGCAATTCTGGGAGATTTTGGCCCCCAAAGCTTCTGTCTTCAAGAAGAGAATTCTGTTTCTTATAGATGTCCAATCTCTCAGACTGTTGCTCATTTTTTTTAAAAAAGCAGACTCTGAGAGTAAAGCATTTCTGGTGGTCCTCTGTTGCTAGAAAGACACAATTTTCTTTCATTTTTAAAAAGCGTAGTACGAAGTAAAAGTCTTGAAACAGCACAAAGTAAAATGAGGCGTCTTCTTGAACCGTCCTCTGTCTGTCCCTCCTCCTCCAGGGAAGCACTATCCCCTTACCTTTTACAAGGCACAGTTTGGTATGAAGCTTCCCAGAACTTGTTTCCTTCAGACCTTTTGTTCTGGGCATTCACTGTGTGCGTAATCATATCTCTCACGTCAATCATTACTGTTATTTTAACATAAACAGGCAGGACTGAGGGGGAGTTCCCGGGAAGCAGGTCTTTCAATTTAAAAGCTGAAAGGTATAGACATTGTTTTCTAAATAATTTTTCCTTCTAACAGTGTCTTGGGGGATCTTTACAAGATGTGATTTCTTTACTGACTTCTCCAGATTTTAAATGGAAAGACCCAGCCAATCCTAAGTCAGGTGATCAGAGGTGCAAACATCCCCAGATCGTGACGTTATTTGAAGAGCTCTTTTGAAGGCATTTTATATTAATGCAAAAGAGTTTTATTTGCTCCTGCTCTGGTGTCATGTAAACTCCCTCAGACTCTAATCAACTTCAGATCTGAGACAGAATTTAGAGTATGATGTTATATGACACACTTGATCTTTTTTTAAAAAATAAATTTATTTATTTATTTATTTATGGCTGTGTTGGGTCTTTGTTGCTGTGCACAGGCCTTCTCTAGTTGCAGCAAGCGGGGGCTACTCTTCGTTGCGGTGCACGGGCTTCTCATTGTGGTGGCTTCTCTTGTTGTGGAGCACGGGCTCTAGGCACACAGGCTTCAGTAGCTGTGGCACGTGGGCTCAGTAGTTGTGGCTCACAGGCTCTAGAGTGCAGGCTCAGTAGTTGTGGCACACGAGCTTAGTTGCTCCGCGGCATGTGGGATCTTCCCGTACCAGGGCTCGAACCTGTGGCTCCTGCATTGGCAGGTGGATTCTTAACCACTGCACCACCAAGGAATTCTGAGATACTTGATCTTTATGGGGAAATAAACATTTTAATCTTTTGAAATGGAGTTTCCTCAAAGTCTTATCCCCGTAGAAACATTGGGATACCTTATTCTAAAGCTTCCTCCGCATTTTGACTCAGGGATCTTACTTCGGAGGAGTGTATCTGTTCCTTGGGGAAGCCTGGAAGCATGGTCAGAAATCTTGCATTTTATCTGAAAACTTCATGTACAGTTCACATTCTGTTCTAATAGATCTCTTTGTTATTATAACAGTAAGCTTATTACCATAGAGTAAGATGGTTCTCCAGGAAGATAGTCTATGTTCCATTATTCTAGGGATCCAGGGCTGCTGGCTACAGCAAGGAAACTAAGGTATGGATTACTGAGTGGTTGGCATGTGCCAGGTGTTTACCCACAAGGACACTCCTGGTAAGGAGATATTATTTACTCCTTTTCACAGAGCAGGAAACCAAGGTTAGGAGAATTTGGGTGACAGGCTCAGGTCAGTCAGATGACAAATGTCAGAGCCTCCACCCAGGTCACTCCCACATCAGAAGTCCCGCTGTCTGCCCCTCTGGGGCACCCAGCACACATTAGCCACCCCGACCTGTGCTGGGGCCCCAGGAAAACAAGCACACTCTTCGGGGGTTTTGTGCCAGTCCTGTTGGACTCACTAAAGCGCCACCTCTTCAAATCAAATTAAATCATGAGTGACAGTGATATTAGAGGGAAACCTTGAACACACCCTCCTTTCTATTTACAAGTAAATCAGTCACAGGCTCCAGTACTAACTAGAATAATCGGTTGTTGGAAACGCCTCTCTTAGCAGGCTTCCTCCACTCTGTTATAAGGAAAGCTGTGCTCTCTTATTTCCACACTCCCAATAAAGTGGGGCTTTCGGAGCCCTCCTGCTGTGGAATAACCGGTGCAACGTGGAAAAACTCCTCTGGTTCCAAGCAGTTCAGGAAACATTGGGCTGCCTGTGGGGAATCCAGACCCTTTCCAGCAGGACTTGTCAGAGCCTTTCCTGTGCTCACCTGCAGTGGGACTCTCCAGGATGTGACTTTGGGATTTGGCAAGGATGGGGACTGTCTTTTGTACCGCACAGCCACCTCTTGAGAAGCATGGAACAATTTAATGCCTTCCTCCCTTCCTTTCAAGAATCCTGGGAGGCAGGATCGTGGAAGGGTAAGATTCCAGGCTTGAACTCCTGAGCAGGGTTCAAAGGCTGTGTGTGTGTGTGTGTGTGTGTGTGTGTGTGTGAGTATACGGAGCTCAGGCTCCCAGGGCTCTGGATGGATTGGAACAGGGAGATCTGCTAACAGACGATTGCACTAACTCAGCTTTGGGTGGAGCTGGGTATAGGAGAAGGGATGGAGAAAACACACGTGCGCGTGCACACACACACAGACACGCACACACAGCAGCTGGACAGCCCAACTCAGGTCCCTGACCTGCCACTTGACGATGTGACCTTGGGCAACAGACTGCCCCCCTGCACCTCATCTCCATTTGCGAGGCAGGAGTACATCCTTCATAGAGTTTTTGCAGACCTTTAAAGGGATGATAAATGTAAACTACGCAGCATAATGCCTGGTAGGTAGTAAGTGTGCAACAAATATTAGCCTTTATTATTATTCAGCAATTTCATTGGTTTCTTGAGGAACTGGTACGTTCTTCCCCCTGTGTCTACACCGGATCTACCGAAGAGCCCTATTTCCAGAGTCATTTTTTCAGATGCCTGCTTGCTAGGAAAGGGGTGGGGAAAGATTAAATCTGGGTAGACTTGGGTTTCAGGCCCCGGCTACCCTCCCAGAATTGACTTTCAAGGCGGGGAGACAGGTATGCATGTTACAGTGACCTCACACAAGACTACACGCTGTGATGAGTGCCAGGAGGGCGAGGACAGGGAGCCGTGAGGGCACAGAGCAGATGCTGGGCATTCTGGGTGCTCTGTCTCCTGCAGTCCCTTATATCACAGGGAGGGGGAGCAGGGTGCCCATCCAGGTGGTTGCCCCGCGCCTCAACTTGACAGTCACACCCTTGGGGCAGGAGGACTGTTCCGGGAGGCAGGAGGGCTGGGCCATCAGACACACTTGAGCCAGGTGCGGGCATCCATGCATCCAAGAGGTACTTACCAACCCTTCCATGTGTGAGGCACTGCACTGGGGAGTGGAGAGCAAGACAAAGCTGGTCCTTGTCCTCAGGAAGCTTACATGCCACTGGGGCAGATGGATGAGAGTATGAGTGAAAATATGGTGTAATTTCAGCAGGTGATAATTGACATAAGGGAAGGGATGTGTCATAGAGAATAAGACAGACCCATAGGGGGTCAGGGCAAGTCTAGGGGGGGAACACTGGAGCCAAAGACAAAAAAAAAGGAGCAAGAGATAACCATGCCAGGAGGTGGAAGGAGGCAGGGAAGGGAAGAGCATTCCAGAACATGGGCCAACGCCTGCGGGACTGAAGGGGACCAGAGTGGCCAGATCACCAGGGCCACGTGGACCATGGGAAGCAGTGCAAATTCAGTTCAGCTGCTCACTGCCAGCATGACCTTGGGCGAGTTTTTTTTTGTTTTTTGGCTTGGGTCTTCGTTGCTGTGCACAAGCTTTCTCTAGTTGCAGTGAGCGGGGGCTACTCTTCGTTGTGGTGTGCGGGCTTCTCATTGTGGTGGCTCCTCTTGTTGCAGAGCATGGGCTTCAGTAGTTGTGGCACACGGGCTCAGTAGTTGTGGCATGCAGGCTCAGTAGTTGTGGCATGCAGGCTCAGTAGTTGTGGCGCACGGGCTTAGTTGTTCCACGGCATGTGGGATCTTCCTGGACCAGGGCTCGAACCTGTGGCTCCTGCATTGGCAGGCGGATTCTTAACCACTGCGCCACTGAGGAAGTCCCCTTGGGCGAGTTTAACTTCTCAAACCCTGGGTTTCTTCCTCAATAAAATATGGCTTCTGGTGACACTGATCTCACAGGGCAGAGTGAGGTCATGATTAGAAAATGCTCAGTATAAGGCATATATCCAGAAAAGATGAAAACTCTAATTCGAAAAGATCCGTGCACCCCAATGTTCAAAGCAGCACTATTTACAATAGCTAAGACATGGAAGCAACCTAAATGTTCACTGACAAAGGAAAGGATAAAGAAGATGTGGTACATTTAGGTTGCTTCCATGTCCTGGCTATTGTAAATAGTTAGCTAGTGGGAAGCAGCAGCATAGCACAGGGAGATCAGCTCCGTGCTTTGCGATGACCTAGAGGGATGGGATAGGGAGGATGGGAGGGAGACGCAAGAGGGAGGAGATATGGGGACATGTGTATGCATATGGCTGATTCACTTTGGTGTACAACAGAAGCTAACACAGTATTGTGAAGCAGTTATACTCCAATAAAGATCTATTAAAAAAAAAAGATGTGGTACATATAAAAAGAATGAAATAATGCCATTTGCAGCAACACGGATGGACCTAGAGATTTTAAAACTAAGTGAAGTAAGTCAGACAAAGACAAATATCATATGATATCACTTATATGTGGAATCTAAAAGAATGATACAAATGAACTTATTTACAAAGCAAATAGGCTCACAGACACAGAAAACATGGTTACCAAAGGGGAAGGGTGGGGGAGGTATAAATTAAGAGTTTGGGATATGTACTATATAGCGAATAAATAAAGAACAAGGACCTACTGTATAGAACAGGGAAGTATATTCAATATCTTGTAATAACCTTTAATAGAAAAGAATCTGAAAAAGAATATATATATAACTGATTATATAATTGACATCCTTACATAATTATATAATATATAATTGACATCCTTTCCCTTGTCTGTATATATATATATATATAAACTGATTATATATAATCAGTTTATATATATATATAACTGATTCACTTTGCTGTACACCGGAAACTAACACAACATTGTAAATCAACTACACTTCAATTAAAAAAAAGAAAAGAAAAAAAAAAGAAAGAAAATGCTCAGTACAGAACCTGACACATAGTTAGTATTAGTAAGTATTAACTACTGGTATTCAGGTTCCAACCAGCCGCTGGGTGCCTTACATCTTGCTTTATGTGTTTTTAAACTTTTTAGTATAGAAAATTAACTTTTTTGAAAAACACATTCAGAGGTAGAGTGAATAGCACAACAAGCTGCTACCTATTCACCACCCACCTTCAGTAACTATTGACTTTCTGCTCTTCTAGTTTCTCCTGCTCACACATACACCTTTTCCCCTGTATTTTCCTCCCAACGTTTTATTATGAACATTTTCAGACATACAACAACGTTGAAAGAATTTTACAGCAAGCACCCATAAACCCACCACTTAGATTCTGCCATTAACAGTTTACTCAGGACTTCCCTGGTGGCGCAGTGGCTAAGAATCCGCCTGCCAGTGCAGGGGACACGGGTTCGAGCCCTGGTCCGCGAAGATCTCACATGATGCGGAGCAACTAAGCCCCTGCACCACAACTACTGAGCCTGCGCTCTAGAGCCTGCGAGCCACAACTACTGAAGCCCGCGCGCCTAGAGCCCGTGCTCCATTACAAGAGAAGCCACCGCAGTGAGAAGCCCGAGCACTGCAATGAAGAGTAGCCCCTGCTCGCCGCAACTAGAGAAAGCCCATGCACAGCAACGGAGATCCAACGCAGCCAAAAATAAAATAAATTAATTTAAAAAAAATTTTAAAAATCCCAATTTACTCTATTTGCTTGGTCACATGTCTGTTTCTCTACCTACACTTTTTACACATTTCTTTTTTTTTTCTTTTTGGCCGCACCACGCAGCATGCGGGATCTTAGTTCCCCGACCAGGGATCGAGCCCGTGCCCCCGGCAGTGGAAGTGTGGAGTCTTAACCACTGGACCACCAGGGGAGTCCCTTACACATTTCTTATAAATTGCAAACATCAGTACCTTTCCCCCTGAATACTTCAGTGTATGTATCAGTAGCTCGAGTTCTGTTTTTCTGGAGTATTTTCAAGCAAATCTCAGAGCCAGATAAATACTTTAGTACATATCTCTAAAAGAGATGAGGACTTTTAAATTTTATTTATTTATTTATTTTTGGCTGCGTTGGGTCTTCCTTGCTGTGCGCGGGCTTTCTCTAGTTGCGGTGAGCGGGGACTACTCTTCGTTGCGGTGCGCGGGCTTCTCATTGCGGTGGCTTCTCTTGTCACGGAGCAACGGGCTCTAGGCGTGCGGGCTTCAGTAGTTGTGGCTCACCGGCTCTAGAGCGCAGGCTCAGTAGTTGTGGTGCACAGGCTTAGTCGCTCCGTGGTATGTGGGATCTTCCCGGACCAGGGCTCGAACCCGTGTCCCCTGCATTGGCAGGCGGATTCTTAACCACCGTGCCACCAGGGAAGCCCTATGAGGACTTTTTTTAAAAAAGCCATTGCCATGATTATCTACCTCCAGCACAATTATTTATTTATTTATTTAGGCTGCGCTGGGTCTTAGCTGTGGCACACAGGATCTTTTTAGTTGTGGCATGCGGGATCTTTTAGTTGCAGCATGCGGGCTTCTTAGTTAGGGCATATGGACTCTTAGTTGCAGTATGCAAGTGGGATCTAGTTCCCCGACCAAACCCAGTGGGATCAAACCCAGGCCCCCTGCATTGGGGACGCGGAGTCTTACCCACTGGACCACCAGGGAAGTCCCGTACCTCCAGCACAATTAATGCTATTTCCTTAACCTAGTATCCAGCTCATGCTCAGTGTCCTCCAGTTGTCTCAAAGGTGTCTTTGAGGTTGTTTTGTTCAAATCGGGACCCACAAAACGTCCTATTGTCTCTTTTAATCTATAATAATCACCACCATTATTAAATGCCAGTTGCTTATTGAAGAAATGGAGTCATTTGTCCTGTAGAATTCTCCCCATCCTGGATTTGGCTGATTAAGCATCCTCCAAATGTCTTTTTTTTTTTATTATTATTATTTTTTTTTAATTAATTAATTTATTTTTAGCTGCATTTTCGTTGCTGTGCACGGGCTTTCTCTCTAGTTGTGGCTCACGGGGGCTACTCTTCGATGTGGTGCGTGGGCTTCTCGTTGCGGTGGCTTCTCTTGTCACGGAGCACGGGCTCTAGGCGCGCGGGCTTCAGTAGTTGTGGCACACGGGCTCTAGAGCGCAGGCTCGGTAGTTGTGGCGCAGGGGCTTAGTTGCTCCACGGCATGTGGGATCTTCCTGGACCAGGGCTCGAACCCGTGTCCCCTGCATTGGTAGGCAGATTCTTAACCACTGCACCACCAGGGAAGTCCCCTTTCTTCCATTTTTTTAACCCCTGTACTGGCATTTAAGAATATCCTCTCTCTGAATAACATAAAAAGTCACACACACACACACACACACACACACACACACACACACACACACACAGTTCTCAGGACCATCTCCACTGATCAGGGAACAGACAAAATTTAATTTACAGAATTTAATTCAGCCTGACGCAGGCTGCTGAAGCCCCAGAGATGCCTCCCCTTTGGGAAAGCACCTGCCCTGCGGGACTGAAAAGCTGAAGGGAGTCCAGGGACTGTTTCTGATGTGAGTATCTGCCTGTCCCATCCAGGCACCTGACCAGTGTCGGACGGGTGCCCCCACCCACGTGAGTCCATTTCTGTCCCTTGGTGGAAGAGGATCCTTACTCACCATCACCAGCCGCGTTCTTTCCGTTTTAGCTCACCAAGAAGGGGAAGGTGGTGTTTAGCGACCAAACAGATCTTGGTTGATCCTGCCAATAATCCTATGAGGTGGGTGAGGCTGGGGATTTTCCCTCCTTTTCTAACATCTTACAGAAAAACCTGAACGCACTTTTTGGCCAACCCAGTAGATGGGGAAACTGAGGTTCAGAGAGGGGACATGATTTAGCCGAGACAACACTCTGTGGGTAGCAGAGTGCCACCGTGCAGTGACTTATCCTGCCCGAGGCTCTCAGCTCGGATCGCTAATGATGATCGCTAAGATGAACTGCGCCTGGCCCTGCGCTCAGCGCCCTGCATGGGTGACCACTTTGGACTGTCGAGAACTCCGTCTTGGAGCTGCGTCCTTATGCTGCTTTGCAGTTGAGCAAGCTGAGGCTCCCTTGCCCAAGGCTCACCCCACATACAGGCAGCAGAGCCGAGATGAGAACGCAGATCAGTGTCCAGGGCACCCAACAAGGTACCCAAGGGCAGTGGCTCTTTACTCTGAATATCACCCCACACAGGCCTGGAGCGGGGGACCTTGGTGCTAGTCATGGCTGTGTCGTTAACTTCACATGTGACCTCTGGCCTCTGCTCACCTACAAAGCAAGGACACTGGACATGCCAAGTGTCCCCCTCTTAGGCTGCAGGTTGGAGGCTAAGTGGCTTTTTGGGAAACGCAGGGTGACCTGTGATGCCCCCCACCCTGTGGGCTGGAGTGCAGGTTGAAGTATCCACCTGGCGGCTTTGACCACACTGGCGGCCCGGCATAGCTTCCTCTATCACTTTAATGATCTCTGAATTTGCAAAACGTTGTTGCACCATCGCCTGCCAGCCAGAGGGTCCTCGAACTTCATCCTGATGCTTTTGCTTCTCTTTCCATCAATATCACCTTGGCCAAACCCAGGTTCTGCTGGGACTCATGCTCCCCTTCTAGCAGGTGTCTTACAGATGAACACATGGGAACAGGAGGCTGGCGTGATTATGGGAGTGTTTAAAACGCATAGAGTGTTTACAACTCTATGCATAGCACAGGGAGATCAGCTCAGTGCCTTGTGACCACCTAGAGGGGTGGGATAGGGAGGGTGGGAGGGAGACGCAAGAGGGAGGGGATATGGGGACATATGTATGCATATGGCTGATTCACTTTCTTATACAGTAGAGACTAACACAACATTGTAAAGCAATTACACTCCAATAAAGATGTTTAAAAACAAACAAACAAACACTAGAGGCTCAGAGTTGGGCAAGGGGGTGGCTGACCACACGAGCAGCTAAGTAGGCTCTAAGTCCAGGAGTGTGGCAAGCCAGAGGGAGGTGGCCCTGTGGGCCAGAGAGTGTACACAGCCTCTTAAGTACTTGAGCTTGAAGCTGGGGGAGGGGGAAGGGCGAGGACCTTGGCAAATGGCTTATATTTGTGGATGACAGATAAGGGCGCCTGACTTGGGGGAAAACTCACTCGTGTCCAGCATGAGCTGGTCCAAACTCCTCCCCATGGACTGATGCATGACACCAGCCTCCTGCTGAAAGGTGACACTCCACGGCCCCAGTTCCCTCAGGCACCCTGTGGGAGCCTGTCAGACCCACATGAGAATGGAGCCGGTGGCCGTGGCCACAGTGGCGGTAAGTGGCAGCGAGCGATCGGGAGTTCATCTTGGTGGGAGGGAACATCCGAGTGGGGAACAGGGTGGCTGGTTTAATGCTGACATTCTGCCCTCCTCTGTCCCTCAAAGGCTAGGCCAGGTATGGGTGGGTGTGTTGGAGGCGGGTGGCTGGAGAACAAACTCCCGACCCCCCTCCCTCTCCAGCCCTTGCTTGGCTGCCAGCCAGCACCTGTTGGAAGCGAGCAGTTTCCTGCATTTGTTATGGTCAGGGCCACGATTGCTCTGGCACCAGGCAGCTGTTGCTTGAGTTCGGTTTGCAACAAATAAAAATAGCTTCGGCCCTCGCTGGGTTTTCTGGTCAGCAAAGGGCAGCAGCTCGGCATGGCATGTCCACGAGGGTTCACTGGAAGGACTTCTCTGGCCTTGACTGCCCGTGGATTTGAACCACATGCACAGTGCTCCTTCTAGACCGCTGTGCACATCTGGCTCCACCCTCCAGGTACACAGCCAGGTATCTGATTTTAGGGTCGTATCCAGGTGCTTGTGGGAACACCCTCCGCTTGATGGAATTTATTTATATCCAGTTTCAATGGTGGAGCAGTGGGAAAGGTATGAGCACTGGGCCTGGATGTGAGCAAAGTCAAGGAACCGAATTTCTCTGAGCCACAGTTTACCGAACTGTAAAATGGGACTGTAATAAAGACCCTAGCAATCGTAACATCCACCAAGTTGTTCTGAGGATTGGAAGCTTGAAGGCACTGTACATGCTTGGTGGCTTTTTGATGCTTCTGATAGCATTGACACAAATGCTATATAGGTTATTCGAAGAGCAACTGTGAGACAGGTAAAGGGGGCAAGACTCAGCATCCCCATTTTACAGACGAGGAAACTGAGGCTCAGAAGGTTTCTTTGGGAGCTTTCTCAGAGAGTTCCCCATTTGTCTCTATGTACTTACTTGGGAAAAGTTCTCATGTGGTGGCCTGTGGATCCCCCATCATCACACTGCCAAGAAAAGGGAAAGACCCTGAGATTTTTTGTGCGGGTAACCTCTGCAAGGTAGGTTTGGGATGTTTGACCCACTGGCTCCTATCAGAATAACAGCAGATCATAAAGGATTTGCCGAGTGAGGGAGGGGGCTGAACTGGGGAGAATTGCCGGTCCCTCCATTCATTAGAACTTCCAATTTAGAGCTTGGCAACTTCACCCACCAGCCCTCAATTGCTTACCATGCATGTGTCTCGCCATCTTGCCCAGCTGGCCATCCACTCAACCCCTCTCCACGCACCACCTATCCATCCTTCCACCACAGTCCCCATCAGCCATCCAGTCATCCAGCCAGCAAGTTCCCAAAGTGCTTGTGCTATGCAAAACCGCATAGTGTGATTGGTTTTCCAATGGAAATCAACGTAAAGTATTCATTCTCAGGGTTCCTAAACTCCGAACCATTGTAGCATATTTTTGCTCTTTTATTTCCTCAGCAATAACTCAAGTATTTTTCTATTTGGGGTAGGGGGAAGCTCAGCATTTCAATGTAATGCACTTACTATTTCTTATTTCTCAGAATTTCCAATGTGTACATTTAAAGTGTACCTAAAATTGGCCACATTTGTATGAGGTCTTCTGCTTGGCACTCTACTTCAGAACTGCCATGGAGACACCCAGCTTGTTCCCCTGGTGTTCCTGAATGCAGCTTCAGAAATGAGATCCTGAAACCAAAATTCCTGCCTGCCTCAAGCCATCTGTTGGTGCTCAGTGGGTGTGCATGGATTTATCATTCATTCGGTACATACTTTTTGAGCACCTACTATGCACCAAGCACTAGCCTGGGCACAAGGATCCAGAAGTGAGTGACAGTTGGTCTGTGTTTCCAAAGGTCTCTGAGTTGGCCAGGGAAGACCAGTGAACAGGCTGTTTCCATGGTGGAGGTCTGTACCCACTGGCTGACTTGGATGGGGTGGGCAGTGGAGCTGTGAAAACACTCGGCCCATGTGGCCAGCAGAGGGTGTGAGGGGGGAGTGGCCAGCTGGCACAGTCTTGAATGACCTTTATGCACTGCCATAACCTCCTGCTTGGGGAGGATGTAGGGCTTTAAGCTGTCGAGCCTCCAGTAAAGCCAAGATAGCCTTTGCACCATTTTTGGCAATGCCATCTGCCAATTACCAGAGAACACGTGTGAGTCAGTAATTTCAGGACTCTGACCTTTCTTGCTGGTGCTTTTTAAACTTTTCTTGAGAACTTACTGTATGCAAGAGATGAGAAAGAAATACACCTTTTCCCCAGAAGCTCCCGTCTCACAATCTAGAAGCAGTGGGGAAGGAGTGTATAGGTGTAGGAGTTAAGACCAGTGGTTCTCAGGTGAGGGCAATTTTACCCCCCAGGGACATTTGTCAATGTCTGGAGATAGTTTTGGTTGTCACAACTGAGAGGGAGGAGGGTGCTACTGGCATCAAGTGGGTGGAGCCCAGGGATGCTCCTCGATATCCAACAGTGCACAGGACAGTCCCCACCACGAAGAGGTATCCAGCCCCAAATGTCAGTAGTGCACTGACTCAGAAACCCAGGAGTAGGAGCAAGGCTTGAGTATCAGAAAGTTGGGGTGCCGCTGTGAACATGTGCGTTTATGTATTTGTTTGTCCTTGTTTTCAATTCTTTTGGGATATGCCTAGGAGTAAAATCCCCGGGTTGTATAGTAATTCTATGTTCAACTTTTTGAGGAACCACCAAACCATTTTCCATAGCAGTTGAATTATTTTACATTCCCCCTAGTAACTTACAATTTCTCCACATCCTCACCAACACTTGATATTGTCTTTCCTCCTTTCTTTCTCCCTTCTTCCCTCCCTCCCTCTTTCTTTTTCTTCCTTCCTTCCTTCTTTCCTTCCTTCCTCCCTCCCTCCCTCAATCCCTCCCTCCCTCCCTTCCTTCCTTCTTTCATCCTAGTGTGTGTGAAGTGGTACATTGTAGTTTTGATTTGCATTTCCATAATTACTAAGGATGCATGTTTTCATGAGCTCTTTGTATATCTTCTTTGGAGAAATTTCAATTCAGGTTCTTTGCTCGTTTTAAAATCAGGTTGTCTGTCTTTTGTTTGCTGAATTGTAAGAGTTCTTTATGTGTTCTGGATACTAGGCCCTTACCAGATATATGGTTTGTAAAAATCTTCTCCCATTCTGTACATTGTTTTTTCACTTTCTTGATAATGCCCTTTGGTGCACAGAAGTTTTTAATTTTGATGAGTCTGATTTATCTATTTTTAATTTTGCTGCTCATGCTTTTGGTGTCATATCTAAGAATCCATTGCCAACTCCAAGGTCATGAAGATTTACCCCTATGTTTTCTTCTAAGAGTTTTATGGTTTTAGCTCTTGTATTTAGGTCGTTGATCCATTTTGAGTTAATTTTGGTGTATGGTATGAGTTAGGAGTCCATCTTCATTTTTTTGTATGTGGAAATCAGTTGTCCCAGACCCATATGTTGAAGAGACTATTCTTTCCCCATTGAATGGTCTTAATACCTTTGTCAAAAATCAATTGGTCGTAGATGTATGGGTTTACTTTTGGACTCTCAATTCTATTCCATTTGTCTATATGTCTGTCTTTATTCTAATACCACACTGACTATAGTTTTCTCGTAAATTTTGAAATTGGAAAGTGTGAGTCCTCTAATTTGTTTTGCTTTTTTAACATTGCTTTGGCTATTTGGGGCCCCTTGCAGTTCCATATGAATCTGTAGATTGCTTTGGGTAGTGTGGCCGTCTTAACAATAGTAAGTCTTCCAATCCATGAGGATGGGATGTCTTGCCATTTATTTAGGTCTTCTTTCATTTCTTTCAGCAGTGTTTCATAGTTTTCAGTCTATAGGTCTTTCACCTTCTTGATTAAATTTATTCCTAGCTATTTTATTCTTCTGGATGTGATTGTAAATGGAGTTATTTTCTTAATTTCCTTTTCAGATTATTCATTGTTGGTGTATAGAAACACAACTGATTTTTGCATATTGATCTTGTAGCCACCAACTGCTTAATTTATTACCTCTGTTAGTGTTTTTTGGTGGTCCTTTAGGATTTTCTATATATAGGATCATGTCACCTGTGAATAGAAATGATTTTATGTCTTCCTTTTCAATTTGGATGCGTTTTATTTCTTTTTCTTGTTTAATTGCTCTGGCTAGGACTTTCAGTATGATGTTGAATAGCAGTGGTGAAAGTGGGCATCCTTGTCTTGTTCCAGATCTTAGGGGAAAGCTTCCCATCTTTCAACATCGAGTATATATTTTCTGTGTTTTTTTTTCATTAATGTGCCTTATTCTGTTGAAGTTCTTTCCTATTCCTACTTTTCTGAATGTTGTTATTAATGGGTGTTGGATTTTTTTTTTTTTTTTGGGCTGTGCCATGCGGCTTGTGGGATCTTAGTTCCCCAACCAGGTATTGAACCCGGGCCCTTGGCTGTGAAACCGCAGAGTCCTAACCACTGGTCCACCAGGGAATTCCCAAGGGTGTTGGATTTTTGTCAAATGCTTTTTCTGTGTTCATTGAGACGATCATGTGTTTTTTCCCTTTGTTCTATTAATGTGGTTTGTTCATTGATATTGAACAACCCCTTGACTGACTTTTTTTTAAAAGGAAACTTGATGATCTTAAAAGAAAAAAATCTCCTGACCCTGTGTATTACCTAGAAAATACCCCTGACAACATTTCAGCAAATTCTGTTGCCCAAACTGTGCAAGAAGTACTTGGATCATTTAGTTCTGGGAGATCTTGAGAACTTTTCCACTTCCCTTAAGACTGTTGTGTTGAAATTTAAAAAGAAAATGCAGGACTTCCCTGGTGGCACAGTGGTTAAGACTCTGTTCCCAATACAGGGGGCCTGGGTTCTATCCCTGGTCAGGGAACTAGATCCCACGTGCATGCCTCAACTAAGAGTTTGCATGCTGGAACTAAGAGTTTGCATGCCACAACTAAGGAGCCTGCCTGCCGTAACTAAGACCTGGTGCAACTAAATAAATAAATAAATAAATAAAAAGAAAATGCCTTTTAGATACTAAAGTGATAAGCTTGAGTTTTGTGGTCCTCCTTTTTTTAAAAAAAATTTATTTAATTAATTTATTTTTGGCTGCATTGGGTCTTCGTTGCTGCGCGCGGGCTTTCTCTAGTTGTGGTGAGTGGGGGCTACTCTTTTTTGCAGTGCGCAGGCTTCTCATTGCGGTGGCTTCTCTTGTTGCAGAGCATGGGCTCTGGAGCGCGCGGGCTTCAGTAGTTGTGGCACGTGGGCTCAGTAGTTGTGGCACATGGGCTTCAGTAGTTGTGGCACACGGGCTCAGTAGTTGTGGCTTGCGGGCTCTAGAGTGCAGGCTCAGTAGTTGTGGCGCATGGGCTTAGTTGCTCCATGGCGTGTGGGATCTTCCCGGACCAGGGCTCAAACCCGTGTCCCCTGCATTGGCAGGCGGATTCTTAATCACTGCACCACCAGGGAAGCCCTGGTCCCGCTTTTTTAATGCTTCTACTGGATAATTATGGCAAAATTGGGTCAGAAATCTCAATACGTTCAGGTTGCGTTTTTGTTTGTTTGCTTTTTAAACTATTTCCTGCAAATAATAATTATCTATTCATTAATAGGGTAGAGTTAGTGTGTTGGTCAGAGGCATGGGTTAGAAATCGGAATATCTGAATTCATGTATTCAACAAAATGAATTTTTGTCCATTGTTAAGTTCTCACTCTGTACCAGGTGCTGTTCTAGACCCTGGAACAGAACAGACCCTCCTTGGTCTTGCTGAACTTTCATTCTAGCTATGAGCATACCTGCATCAGGTGTACTAGCGCTACAAAGAAAATACGACAAGATGCCCATTCCTCTTTCCAAGACCATGATGATGATTGTGATAATAATACAGTGATGCTGATGATCCTGGTAGTGAGGAAGATGATGATCATAGAAGCCAACAATCCTTTTCATCTACAAATTGGAATATAATGAAGTCTTTTTTTAAGATAAGCTTTATTGAGATATAACTCGTATACTGTTTGACTCACGTAAAGCGCAAAATTCAATGGTTTTTATTCTATTCAGAGAGTTGTACAATCATCACCACAATCAGTTTTGGAACATTTTCATCACTCCAAACAGAAACCTTGTACCCTTTAGCCTTCACCCCCATCCCATTAGCCCCAGGCAACCACTGATCTTTCCATCTCAATGAATTTGCCTAATCTGGGCATATTATCTAAATACATGGAATCATACAATATGTGGTCTTTGGGGACTGGCTTCTTTCACTTAGCATGGTGTTTTCAAATTCATCCATGTTGTAGCATGTACCAGTGGTTCATTCCTTTTTGTGGCTGAACAATATTCCACTGTACGGATAGACCCCACCTTGTCTATCCATTCATCAGTTATTGGGCATTTAGATTGTTTCTGCTCTGGGGATATTATGATTAATGATGCTGTAACAGAGTCTTTTAATGTACCTGATCTCATTTAGTTCTCTCTCACATGCATGTTTATGATTTATGGTGAGTGTGTGTTAGTTTATCTAAATTAGAGGTGGGAAACTGAGATCCAGAGAGGTTAAGAAACATGTCCCAGGGACTTCCCTGGCAGTCCAGTGGTTAAGACTTTGCCTTCCAATGAAGCGGGCGCAGGTTTGATCCCTGGTCGGGGAGCTGAGGTCCCACATGCCTCGTGGCCATAAAACCAAAACATGAAACAGAAGCAATATAGTAACAAATTCAATAAAGACTTTGAAAATGGTCCACATCAAAAAAAAAAAAAATCTTAAAAAAAAAAAAAAAAGAAACATGCCCCAGACCACAGAGCATGTAAGCCGGGAGGAGCTCCCCTTCTCTGCTCCCTGTCTACTGCTTTTCCCTTCCAGCTCTCTCAGCGGAATACACAGAACCTTAACTGGCTCTCACCACCACCTCCTTTAAGAGCTAGATAACATGATTACATAAATCCTAAAACGTCTCTCTTGTTCCCTTACAGATTTTCTGAATGATCCTTCTTCTTTTTCTATCTTGTCTGATTTTCTCCTGCCTGACCTTTTCCTGGTTAAGAAGCTGGGGGAAAATGACGGACTCCAAGCAAGTCATCAAGAGTAAATTGAAGGTGAGCTTCATCACAAGTCAGGAGCCTCTTCCAGCCTCAGACAGCTCCAGGGAGCCACTGCAGGAAAATTGCAGCAGCAGCTCTCTGCCAGAGACCCCTGACCAGGCTGAGCCAGCCTCCCACAAAGGTCCCAAAGACGCCTGCCAGCAAAGAACCTCCCAGCCACCCCTGCAGCAGAATCCCCAAGGAAACCCCCTTTCCTCCGATGACACCTTCCCAGCACGCCAAGCCAACGGGACAGGGACCGAAGGCCTGGAGACCCCAAATACCAGTGGCCTGTCCGTGCTAGCCAGACCCCAGGGCCAGCGAGCCAGAACCCTCTCCAAAGAAGACAGGAAGCAGGCGCACATCAAGAGGCAACTGATGACCAACTTTATCCTGGGCTCTTTTGATGACAACTCTTCCGATGAGGACTCTGGCACTGGCTTGTTCAGAGAATCTTCCCGGAAGGGCAGCCGAGCCAGCCTGGGGACCCTGTCCCTGGAGGCTGCTCAGACCGCAGGCGAGACTGAGACCCCCGTCCCCACTATAAGGTAACGTACCCTCTGTCCTCGTAACCAGGAGGCGCAGAGTTAGGGTGGGGTCCACACCCTTCCCTGCTCGGCCAAGCTACCCACTGATGCCAATGCTTTGAGGGTAGCTATGTGACAAGCAGAAGACATGAGCCTCCCTGCTTCCTTCCTTCCCTCCTATCAAAATCATTTATTGAGCATCTACTGCGTGTACAGGGCCCCAGGCCAGGAAACTGGCTTTCTAGAAGATCGCGGTCTGGTTGGGGAGGATGACCTTGTATGCAACAACTGGTTATAATTTAAGCAGGATGAGCTCAGGTTGGCAAGAGCCAAAGCAATGATGGGAACCCAAAGGGAGGGACGGTTTCCCTGACTCCTGATGAGACATTCATTTACTTGCTCATTCATTTGTTCATTCATCCAATAGGTAATTAACAACTGTAAAACATGCCTTCCCCTAGTGATGCCTTAAAAGCGGAAATTCAAGGGAATTCCCTGGCTGTCCAGTGGTTAAGACTCTGCACTCTCACTGCCGAGGGCCTGGGTTCAATCCCTGGTCAAGGAACTAAGATCCCACAAGCCATGCGGCACGGCCAAAAAAAAGAAAAAGGGCAGAAATTCAAATACTATAACACATCCATCAAACTGATTGTTGGAAACAAATACCTACAGGTCCATCACAGGTGGGACTGTCCCGGGAGTGTAGTCAGTGGCTTCATTTCTGTTGTTCTTGTTATCAGACTTTGCCACCCCCCACTCCCAAATTACAAATGGAATACGGTAATTCCAGGTAGAAAACGTGGAAAATATGGGAGAGCAGAGAGTACAAAAGAGCCACCAACCATGACTTTGCCAGCCCGAAAGAACTAGTGTTTCTTCCTGCTTCCAGTCTGTTCTTCTGCCCTGGGAGTGGAATCTTGTTGGCTCTTCTTTTAAGCAGCTCTTGCACGCTCTCTGCTAAAATGAGGAAAACCTGGACGAGGAGATGGGCTCTTACATAGGCACCATGTTCCCGGTGAGCATGGTTACTGGAACATTTTTAACCCTGGTTACTGGAAATTGGAGATAGAGAAAAGAGAAAAATGCAAATATTCCCTATACTGATGATCTTTAGGGGAAGACTGTCTTGAGTTTCTGGAAGGGTTAAAGGGACAGTCAGACTTCAGAGTTGAGTTCCACCCTGGCTCTGCCACCCCGCACTGTGTGACCTTGGGCATGGCACATCGCCTCTCCTGGCCCCGGTCCCTCATCTGTAAAATTTTGAAGGATTAAATCGGATAATGTTTATAAAGTATGCACAGAGTTTGGTATACAGTAGGTGCTCAATAAGCAGTAAATTCCTCCCCAGCTCCTTTCCCACCAGCACCCACTTCACCCAGCACTCGAATTCACCCAGAGCTTCCCCACTTCTACCTACCCCTCTTCTACCTACAGTTTATATAAATTACCCATTTATCCTTTATAACAATGGTACAAAGCTGGTGGTGGATCCCTATTTTACAGATGAGAAAACTGAGGCTCTGAGAGGTGAAATAAATACTACTCAGCTTTAAAAAATAATGAGATAATGCCATTTGCAGCAACATGGATGGACCTAGAGATTATCATATTAAGTGAAGTAAGTCAGACAGAAAAAGACAAATATCATATGATATCACTTACATGTGGAATCTAAAAAAATGATACAAATGAACTTATTTACAAAAGAGAAACAGACTCACAGACATAGAAAACAAACTTATGGCTGCCAAAGGGGATAGCGGGGGGTGGGGGGGATATAAATTAGGAGTTTGAGATTAACATACACACACTACTATATATAAAACAGATAGACAGCAAGGACCTACTGTATAGCACAGGGAATGATACTCGGTATATTGTAATAACCTATAATGGAAAAGAATCTGAAAAATAATATATATATATATGTGTGTGTGTGTGTGTGTATATATATATGTATATATATATATATATATATATATATAACTGAATCACTTTGCTGTACACCTGAAACTAACACAACACTGTAAATCTACTGTACTTCAATTTTAAAAAATGGTTAAAAAAAAAGAGGCAAAGTACCTTTTCCAAGATCATGCAGCTAGGAAGTGGCAGAGCCAAGTTTCAAGGTCAGATCTGTTGGACAGCAGGATTCATTTCACTGTGTCACAGTGTTGTTCTCCAGTAATCTCCAACATTCTCTCCCTTCCAGACCCCATTCTTTCCCTCATTATGACGGTTTCAGCAGGGATTAGGGAAAAACAGTTTATTAAACCAATTCACCCAAATGAAAAAGCATCAGAGATTATGTTAGACGTGGATGTCCAATGAGGGGTTGCTAAGTGGCATCTAAGGAGGACGAATGGTGAGATACATTTACCACACTGGCTCCAGCAGGAAACAAGATGGAGAGTCCTAGCAGGGAGATAGGAAATGTACAAATAAACAGGTAAACTGATCAGATAGTTTCCAAGTATGTTCAATGCCAGGAAGGAAACAGGCTACAGAAGAAATACCTGTGGGGATCTGTTTTAGAAAGATGTGGTCAGGTCAGGGACGAGCTCTTGGAAGAGGCAACTTTCAAGCCAGAACAGAGCAGTCCAACAGAACTTTCTGCCACATTGGGATGTTCCAGAATGGAATGTTCTAGAACTCTGCTGTTCAATATGGCAGCCACTCATCATATGCAACTATTGAGCACTTGAAATGTGACTAGTGTGACTAAAGAGCTGAATTTTATTTATTTATTTATTTTTTTGTTTTTGGCTGCACTGCATAGCTTGTGGGATCTTAGTTCCCTGACCAGGGATCGAACCCGCGTCCTCAGCAATGAAAGTGCAGAGTCCTAACCACTGGACTGCCAGGGAATTCCCAGAACTGAATTTTAAATTTAAGTTTCAATTAATTTAAATTTAAATAGCCTCATGTGGCTGGTGGCTGTTGTCTTGGATGGCACAGACCCAGCCCTAATGGATAAAAAGGGAACAACTGTGTGAATTCTTCCTACTGGTGCTAATTAAGAACTTATCAAGCAAATAGGCTTGCCAAAATAATAAATGATTATATTATTATTTTCTCCTGAGTCTTGGATTCCGAGAAAGTTCTGAAGATTAAATCAACTCATATTTCTAAGGTGCTTAGCAAGAGAATAAAGCACTTAATAAATGGTAGATTAAAATGGTAGGGCAGGGGGAAGACTCCCAAGTTTCTACTCCCTGTCTTCCACTACTATTTTGAGGGATCTTTGCTGGTTTGTTCTTAAAAAAACAGCTTTTCTGGACTGGCAAATTTATAAAGGTAAACGATACTTAACCGAGGGCTTATCTTTGCATGGCTGTGGGCCAAAACAGGAAGTGAATTTTCTGCCCTTATATCTTCATTGCATAAAACTTAGCATTGTATGTGAATCATTTTTCCTGCCTTGTCCCAGCAAAGGACTGGGGGAGGGGTAGAAGGATCTTGGTTTTTATAAACCAGAGGCACCAAAACATAGAGATGAAGGTGCATTGTGGGGTGATGGGGCACAGGGAGGACCAATGTGCTGTGTGACCTTGGGTAGGCCTCTTCCCCTTTCTGAGCCTCCAATGCCTCATCTGCAGCATGAGAAGGCTGGACCAGACTCCTGAAAGCTCACAGGGCACACAGTTCTTTTGCCCCCAGTACATGTGCTTTTCAAAGTCGAGAATTTTGAATTTTAGTACCAGGGGCAACTCAGGTAGTTCTGCTGGTGCTTCCCAAGATCCTGGTATTTCCGTTAGAACATTTCCAGCCCCAGCCAAGTCCCCGAATCAGGGGCCTCTGATGGAGGAGACCCGCACGTGTTCATTGTTTCTAATGACCTGGCATGAGAATCCCATGTGGAAGTATCTTCAGGGAGTCGAGGCCCACCTTTACAGTATTCCCCACGTGCCCCTAGTTTCTTGATCGATCACCCTGATGTGTCGTGAAAACTTAATCACTCCTTGAGATCATGTCTTTAGTTTCTTTATTTGTTTACTTGGTTGTTACCTGTCTCCTGCATTGGACCACAAGCTCCATGAAAACAGGGCCATATTTTTGGGGTCTCCACTTTTCCCCACTGCCTAGCCTAGTGTGGGTTCGTGGTAGACTTTGAAGAATTACTCACCAAATGCATGAATGAAACAAGCAACCCAAACCTGCCAAAGACAGAATTCTGAATTTCTGGGGCAAGCAAGACACTTTGTGAATGAGTCTGGGGATGAATGAATGAATGAATGAATAAATGGATGGATGGGTGGATGGACGAATGGGTTGGTGGATGGATGGATGGATGAACAGACGACTAGGCGTTTTGTTGTCCCTCTTTAGCAGCAGTAGAATTTCTGTTTTCATAAAATCCTTTTTGCATAAATCTTGTGGTTTGTATACTAGTTCTGAGGTTAAACTCCAATTTCAAATGTTTCTTCTGCCTTTAATACAGTTATGCAACCTCATACTTCCCTTCCCTTTTCCGACTGGACAAGGGCTGGCTACGATTATAGATTGATTACAGATCCAGTGACTGTGCTATCTACTCAGGGCTTCCCTCCTGTCTCTTTCCTTTTGGGTTCATCTCAAGCCAGGAGTTGGAACGTGGTCTTTCCTTGGACTTGGAAACAGTCCCCCAGGGTTGGAATTTCCATTCAACCCTTCAAAACAGAGCTGATGAGAACATTACATGATGTATAATAGCGAAATAGTTGCTCACATATTGTGAAATGAAGGTTACATGTGTTATCCCACATGTTTAACAAGCAGCAAAGTGGTTAGTACACGATGGACCTGGGCTAAGACACCAGGTTCAAAGCCGCCTCTTACTATCGTATAACCCTAATAATCCTACCCTATGGGGTGCATATGTGGATTGAGTGGGATGGGACACATTCAGGATCACGCAATTGCAGGCCTGAAATTTAAAGTTCTGAAACTTAAGTTTATAAGTTGGCAGTGAACTCACCAGCAAAACCTGCCTTGATGCAAAGTTATTTATAGTCTTGTCCCATTTTGTGTGAATATTTATGCCTTCTGCTGGTGAAATATTAACACCATAATGTGTCACATAAGGCTTTACCTTCGTAGAAAAATTTCCAAATTTTAAAATACATTGGGCCCTGGGAATTTCTGGTAAGGGATTGTGGGCACGTGTATGTCATGTGCTGAGAATATCCCCTGGTGCATAATAAGCACGAAAATATCCTTAATAAATGTGTGTGTGTGTGTGTGTGTGTGTGTGTGGCTGGAGAGACTGTAAGGAATGTCTCCAAATAGTAATCATTGTCTAACTATAGTAATAATTGTCTAATTATGTGGTATACTTATGAGTCATCTAAATTTTCTTCTGCATTTTCTAACTTTCTGCTGTAAATATCATTGTTATAAGAAGTTTTAACAATGTTTAATAATAAAACAATATAAAAATTACGGGGAGGAAAAAGTGAATCAGTCATCTCACTTCCTAGATAAGAAGCTGAAACCCAGAGAGGTGCAGGGGTCTGTCTGAGGCCTCCCAGCAAGATATCATAGGCCCTGAAGCCATTCAAACCCAGACCCTCAGCAGATACAGATCAGAAAGTGGTCTTCGAACTCCCAGTGTTGATGCTGCCGCCTAACCTGGGCCCCAGAAAAAGTACCTCCACCCTTCTCCTAACTTGTTCTTTCTATAAATGGGAAGCGTGAGGAGATGAGGCAATTTATCAGGCAGCCTTCAGCTGTGCATCCTTGGGGATGTCACCTACCCTCTCCATGGCTGGACTGGATGCTCTAAGTCCTTTGTGGCTCTCATAGTCTTTGCTTTTGTGTGGAGGGTTAGACAGGTCTGGGTTCGGATCTCAGACCAGTCCCATGCCCTCTCCGCTGCAATTTCCTCCTCCGTTGAAGGGGGATAACATCAGTGTCTACCTCAGAAGGGTGCAGAGATCATGAGAGCGGAAGTGCTGGGAGTGGACAGCCCAGAGGCTGCCTCGGTTGCCATCATTTGCTTTTTTTTTTAAATTGAAGTATACTTGATTTACAATGTTGTGTTAATTTCTGCTGTACAGCAAAGTGACTCATACATATATTTATACATTCTTTTTCATTATTGTTTATCTCAGGATATTGAACATAGTTTCCTGTGCTATACAGTAGGACCTAGTTGTTTATCCATTCAGTGTATAATAGTTTGCATCTACTAATCCCAAACTCCCAGTCCATCCCTCAGTTGCCATCATTTGAGTGGGCATCTCCCAAAGTTCTTATCTGTGGCCACGGCTATTTCCAAGCCCCACCGGGCATACACCTTTAAGGTATAGCAACCTGTGTCCACAGAGGAAGACGGACTGAAGAGGCAGGTGAAGCTCTCTGATAAAAGGATACGATGCAAAGCAGAGAAGTTGAAATATCCACACAGTGTCAATGAGTATTGGGGTTTGTCAATAGAGAATAAATATCTAGAAAAACGTGAGTAAACAGGAGATCCTAACTGACTTTGGGTAGGGTAGGGTGTTTTGAAATACCTTCATTTCCTGATTTTAATTGTTTTTCCTATTTTGAGGTGGTTACATGGAAGTGTGGGCCATTTGGGTCATGAGTACTTTTGGGTTTTTATTTGAAACTTAAAAAAAAAAATCAGCCTACGGCAGGTTTCTTTTTTGGAAGGACTAAAGATAAAGCCATGAAGAAGCTTCCGGAAACTCTGAAGAACTGAGAATTTTGTTCACCTGTTTTATTTATGAAAAAAATGTTTTGTTGTTGTTGAAGTATAGTTGATTTACAATATTGTGTTAGTTTCAGGTGTACAGCAAAGTGATTCAGTTATACATATACATATATATATTCTTTTCCATATTTTTTCCATTATAGATTATTACAAGATATTGAATATATATATTTTAAAATTATTGTTGAAATATTGTTGAATGTATAGTTAGAGGACTAACCAGCTAACCAGTGCCCTCAGGCAAGGCTGCTTACACAACTCCAGGGAAAGGTCACTGTTCACTTTGTGGCCGCCTGGATGGCGCCCCCTGGAGGTGTGGCCCTAGCTGTACCTTTAGAAGAGAATTCCTTTGCATTTATTTTATTTCTAATTTTTTGGGTTTGCTATCCACATAAGCTACATTTACTACTGTTGCAATGCTTGCTAGGCAGTGTGTCGGATCCTTTTTATTTATTATAACTACTTGGAGAAACATTCATTCATTCATTCTAACTGGAATCAGATTGCCTGGGTTCAGGTCGCCAGCTCTGGCACCTTGGGCGATAGACATCTCTGCGTCTTCTTTCCTTATCTGTATTACAGAAATAAAACAGTAAGATTGCTGCGACGATTAAATGAGACAGAGGCACCAAAGAACACTCTGTAAATACCTTATCAGAAGGAAACTTACTTAGGGTCACAGGGCAGCTGCGTCTTTCCTGTCTTGGAGGCCCTCATTTTAGCTGGGGACCCAGGTGGTTCCAAGTGTGTGCTAGTAGCTCACTGGGGGGAGGGGAGGCATGGAGCAGACACGTCCCTGGAAGTATAGGTGAAAGAATAAGCAAAAACCGGAACTTGGAAGCCATAAGTTGATTTGACTGCGGGGGCTTTTACCAGGCACCGTGGTGACATCTGACTCACATTTTAAATAACCCATATTTTCCACCACTTCCCTATTGTGTGCGTATTCCCGCACATGAATTGCTTGCAAGTTTTTCCCAGCTGCCAGTTTGTAGGGGGGGATGCCATCCTGGAATTGTTCTACTCCAGTCCGGGGAGCTGGGGAGCCAAGAGGTTTTTTAAAGTCTCGGGCCACACTCTCCCGGCGCCCAAGGTCAGCGGTGGCTGCGCTACTGGCTGGTCCGGGGCGGGGTGGGGGGGAGGCGGGACCCGGTGTGGGAGACAGCAGGGCCTGTATCCTGTCCCGGGACAGGAGGCGGGGCCCGGTCAGGGGGCGGGACCTCCCGGGAGGCGGGGTCCGCTTGGTCGGGGCGGGCGCGTCTGCCCCGGACACAGGAGTGCAGGACGCATTTCGGGATGGAGGAAGTCCCGCGCCGAGTTGGGCTGCTGCAGGGTGGTGCGCCGCCTGGCCCGAGGCGCTCTAGGCCCGCGCCTCTGCCTCCCTGTCGCTACCTGGCTGGTCCCCGGGACAGGAGTCTGCTTCACAGGGGTAGGGGGTGCATGCTGTGCATCCCAGCAGGAGCCTGGTGGGCGGCGGGAGGGTCAACATGAGTCCCGCCAAGTGCAAGGTCTGTTTCCCTGATCGCAAAGTAAAGTAAGTAAGGCTTCGACTTTAATGACCGTTGTCTTTTTTAAAAAAAAATTTATTGGGGTATAATTGACTTACAATGTTGTGTTAGTTTCAGGTCTACAGCAAGTTATCATTTTATAATCTCGTGCAGAGTCCCTCCCACCCCCCACCCCCCGCCCCCATCCCCTAGTAAAGACGGGCTGCGCCACCCCCTCCTTCCCTGCCCCATCCAAAGAAAGGCCGGCTTCAGTTTGGCAGCTGGGGAGATGGAGCCTGCCTCGCAAACTCTAGCTGGTCTTGGCGGTTCAGGTGGATGCCAGATTTGGCAGTGATGTTGATTGAAGAAGGGCTCTCGGGAGCGCACAGGTGCCTCAAGGTTGGCTGGTTGGCGGGGCCCGCGCTTTCCCCCTCCTCCTCCCCTTAGCCTTGATAAAGGTGATGGTTGCCCGATGGCAGGTCGTTTTGAAGCCTGGTGATCGTGAAGCCCGGGGCGAATCCACGTACCCTTGGGCAGGCATCCCACTTAAGGTTATTTTCTGAGCAGGTTAACCTGAGCAGGTTAACCTACACAGAAATGTAGGCATTTCTGTGCCTGAGCCCTTCTTAGCACCACCTGCTTCATTTCATTTCTTTTTTTTTTTTTTTTGTCTTAATTTTATTGCATTTTTTTAAGGTTACCAAAGTGATGCCGTGTTCGTTGTTGAAAATTCAGAAAATTATAGATAAGCAAAAAGGAAGAACAAGCTCACCCATACTCCTCCTCTCCATTTGATCTTTATTAACAGCTGCTGTATAGTCTTTCAGCCTTTTTAAATTTTTGGTGCAGGTATGCCTTAATTTATGAACTCGAATCATACAGAACATACTATATTGTAACTTGCTTTTTCACTGGGCATTAAGTAGTCTACCACGGGGCTCAGCACACTGTGGCCCACAGCCTGTTTTTGTGTGGCCTGCGAGCAAAGAATAGTTTTTAACTTATTTATTTATATGTTTTTTGGCTGCGCTGGGTCTTTGTTGCTTCGCGCAGGCTTTTCTCTCTAGTTGCGGCTAGTGGGGCTACTCTTCATTGTGGTGCGCAGGCTTCGCATTGTGGCGGCTTCTCTTTGTTGCGGAGCAAGGGCTCTAGACGCGCAGGCTCAGTAGTTGTGGCTCGCGGGCTCTAGAACGCAGGCTCGGTAATTGGGCGCAGGGCTTTAGCTGCTCCACGGCATGGGGGATCTTCCCGGACTAGGGATTGAACCCGTGTCCGCTGCATTGGCAAGTGGATTCTTAACCACTGCGCCACCAGGGAAGTCCCAGTTTTTAACTTTTAAATGGTTGAAAAAAATATCGGAATTCCCTGGCAGTCCAGCGGTTAGGACTCTTTCACTGTGGCGGCCTGGGTTCAATTCCTGGTCAGGGAACTAAGATCCTGCAAGCAGCGTGGCACGGCCAAAAAAAAAAACAGTTGAAAAAAAATCAAAAGAAGGCTACTATTTAGTGAGATGTGAAAATTACATGAAGTTCAGATTTCAATGTCTACAAATAAGGTTTTATTGAAACGTAGCCACGTTATGTATCATCTATGGCTGCTTTTGTGCTTCAAGGGCCGTATTTAGTAGAGGAATAGAGACTGAATGGACTCTAAAACCTAAATTATTTACTGTCCGGTCCTTTACAGAAAGCATTTGCCAGCGCTTGTTCCGCATGGTGCATTCTAGGGGTCCATAGTGTTCCTTTAAACGGATACACTTTAAAATTTATAAACAATCTCCTACAGAGAGTGGTTATTTGGGCTCTTTCTCCCTTTTTGTTATTATAACTAACACAGTGAAGAACAGCTTTGTAGCTAAGTCTCTCTCTATCCTTTGTTCTTTTCCCAGGAGGTATCCATCTGGTCCATAAACATTACCTGACTATCTCCTGAGTGTAAGGCCTGCATCTGGAAGCAGGAAGGGACACAAAAATGTTTGGGAAACATGACCTCTGCCTTCTAGGAACTCTTTTTTTTTTTTTTTTAATTTATTTATTTTGGCTGCGCTGGGTCTTTGTTGCAGCTCGTGGGCTCTTTTTTTGTGGCTTGTGGGCTCGTTTTGGCAGCGCACGGGCCTCTCTAGTTGTGGCATGTGGGATCTTAGTTCCCCGACCAGGGATCAAACCCGGGCCCCCTGCATTGGGAGCATGGAGTCTTAACCACTGGACCACCAGGGAAGTCCCTAGGAACTCTTGATCTAATGGGGGAAGCAGGTGTTTTCTTAGTAATTCAAATTCAAGGCCCACGGGAGCAACAGTAATTAACTGCTACCCTTCGTGGGGTGCTTTCAGGATGCCAGGCTGAACACTTTGTACATGTGATCTTCTGCCAGGTTTACAACAGCACCATGGGACACTCAGTGGGTGCTGTCATCTCCATTTTACAGATGAGGAACCTGAGGCTGTCAGTGCTGGTGATAGCGTAACGGGGATTCCGCTCAGGCTGTTACCCAAAGGGCTCTTCATGGGCAGCCAGGTTTTAATGCATAATGTGCTTGAATAGACTCTTTCAAAATATAAGCCCTTCCTGATGTTGGACTAGTCAGAAGACTAAAGGACTCGACTGGTAACTAGTTACTGTGGCTGGTGAGCGTGCCAGGGAAGTGAAGACTCGTAGAGTCAGAAGGGCCTCAGTGGTTGTTTAGTTTCTCAGATGCAGGGTTCAGAGAGGGCAAGAGACCCAGATGTGTGGCCAGCCCACCAGGAGGGAGGCTGACCCTCCAGTTTTTTGGTATTTCCGCAGGGGAGACTAACAGAGCCTTCAGGGGCACCCTCCTTGGAGCGCTCAGAGCATGTCTGAGCAAAGGGCCCGCAGAAGGAGAGGGGCCCCAGATTTGACTCACAGTCATTCTTGTGCACTAGGTTTTTTGTGGAGCATGGTAGTCACATTGCTTCCACATTTGGAGCCCTGATCTAACCCATCTGGCTAAAACCCTCAAGTCTTACAGGAACGAAAGCAGGCCACATGGTCTACAAAGGATACATTTTTCTCTGATCTATAAAACTATTAACACAAAAAGTTTAACCTATAACTCTTGAATCACATTTTATTGTACACTTTAGTCCAGAAGAATAGCTTTCACAAACCATTTTATTTTTTATTATTTTTTTTTAAAATTTATTTTTATTTATTTATTTTTGGCTGCATTGGGTCTGTGTTGTCACACGCGGGCATTTCTCTAGTTGTGGCGAGCGGGGGCTACTCTTAGTTGTGGTGCGCAGGCTTCTCATTGCGGTGGCTTCTTTTGTTGCAGAGCACAGTCTCTCGGCGCATGGGCTTCAGTAGTTGTGGAGCATGGGCTCAGTAGTTGTGGCATGCAGGCTCTAGAGCGCAGGCTCAGTAGTTGTGGCTCACGGGCTTAGTTGCTCTGCGGCATGTGGGGTCGTCCCGGGCCAGGCTTGAACTCATGTCCCCTGCATGGGTAGGCGGATTCTTAACTGCTGCGCCACCAGGGAAGCCCCGACACAAACCACTGTAATCCAGAAGAATGAACTTGCACGAAATTGGAATTGTCCTGGCAAGTTCAGACCATGTGATCACTGTATATATAATAATATGAAGGGCTTCCCTGGTGGCACAGTGGTTGAGAATCTGCCTGCCAATGCAGGGGACGTGGGTTCCAGCCCTGGTCTGGGAGGATCCCACATGCCACGGAGCAACTGGGCCCATGAGCCACAACTACTGAGCCTGCGCGTCTGGAGCCTGTGCTCCCAACAAGAGAGGCCGCGATAGTGAGAGGCCCGCGCACCACGATGAAGAGTGGCCCCCGCTTGCCGCAACTAGAGAAAGCCCTCGCACAGAAACGAAGACCCAACACAGCCAAAAATAAATAAATTAATTAATTAATTTAAAAAAATAATAATAATATGAAGATGCTTTATTGGGTCACTGTGTGGTTCCTCTCTTAGCTTAAAGTCGCTAAAAAGATGGAGATAGACAGCCACACTCTGCCGCTGAGCTCTGTAGCCTTGAAAAGTGCCATCAACCCTTTGAACCCCGGTTTCCTCATCTGTCAATGGGGCTGATCCTAATTGGCCTTTCCATGGTTCTTATGCCCAGCACTCAGGGCCGTGGGTGCTGTCCTGAGTCAGCACAAACATTTGCACAGCTCATAACAGTGATGACAGAATTCTGTTGCAAAAGAGGCCTATGCAGTCAAGAGGCATTTGGGATCCTGTCCTGAAGTCCTGGACCATCTACTAAGGAGCCAGAAATGATAGGAAGGCAAGGTCCCAAATGCCGGCCAGCATTCCTTTGTGTGCAAACAGGGCCAGAGTTCAGAGAACAGAGAAGTGAATGTGGGTCGGAGTGGTTGGAGGACATCTCAAGAAGAGATTTGAGTCTCTGTTGGCATGAAATAAAGTTGAGGACCGGAAGGCAGAAGAGTCTGGTCTTCAGTGAGCCCCACAATATCCCGTTATGATGTCACTGCCGAGGGACTCCTGCTCAGGACCAAGGCCCGCTGCCCATGTTGAAATGTTGGTTGTTGATCTGTGGGTGGTCTCACTCTATGTTGTGCACATTAGAATTTCCTGAGGGGCTTTTGAAAAACCAAAGTCTGCAAACTTTTCATAAATGGCCAAATAATAAATATTTTCGGCATTGTGACAGTATGGTCTCTGTCACAGCTACTCAGCCTTGCCTTTTACTGCTCCAGCTCCCACAGACAATATGTAGTTGAATGGGCCTGAGTGTATTCCAGCCATGATTTACAGACACTGAAATTTGAATTTCATATAATTTGCACGTGTCACAAGGTACAATTCTTTTTCAACCATTCAAAAATGTAAAAACCTTTATTAGTTTGTGGGAGGTACAGAATCAGGTGGCAGACTAGATTTGGCCCTTGGGCCCTAGTTTGCTGACCCCTGGCCCAGCCAAAGTGGCCATCTCTGGAGGCACTGAGGGGGCAGTTGGCCTGAGAAATTTCCAAGCGTCCACTTATCTGGGGGTCCAAAGATGAGTTCAAAGCTATCGACCTTTCCTGGGCTATGCAATGTCCTTTCTTGCTTACTTGCTGGGTGATAATAGTAAGGCCTTTTCTTCCATCAGGGCATCAGCTCAGAGCAGTGACCATCCCTGTTTTACGAAAGAAATGGTAGGGTAAGGGATTTAAGAGCTGGTTAATGCCAGGGCCCTAGCCTGATGGCCTCACACTGGGACTTTTATACTGGCTCCCGTGCAGAGAGGCACCTCAACTAAAGCTCTTTCCTGCAGGCCAGGCCCAGTGGTGAACCCTGGACACATGCTCTAGGCGGCAGATCCTATTAATATTATAAATATTCACATCCTATCAGGGAGGCAAGGCACAGAATGTTGACGCAACTTTCCCAAGATTACACAGGTCATAAGTAGTAGATTTTGGATTCAAAGCCTGGGAGGATGGTTCTAGTCTACTGGGCTTTCTCACTTGTGGCACTGTTCACATTTGGGGCCCTGTAATTCTTTGTTGAGGGCTGTCCTGGGCTTTGCAGGATGTTGAGTGGCATCCGGGCTTTTTATCCACTAGATGCCAGGAGTACACTCCACGCTGTGATGACCAAAAATGTCTGCACAGTGCTGTGCGTCCCCAAGGGAGCAAAGTTGCACCCAGTTGAGAACCCCGGATTACCATATTGTCTCTCAAATGTAAGTGCTTGTTTTTGAAAGTCCAGACCATAGAGTTACTTCCATTTATCTCAGATAGCTTTGTGCCTTGAAATTAGATCCTGGGGGTCAGATAGACTTCGATTGGAAGCCCAGCTCTGCCACTTGCCAGCTGTGTGACTTGAGGTCAGTGGGCCTCTCGGAGCCTCGGTTTCTTCATCTTGAGCAGGAGATGATGGTCTCCCCTGCATAAGGCTGTGGGGATTCAGGGAGGAGCCTCCTGTGCCCAATCTATGGTGACATTTGAGGATGTTTATTCCTTCCTTCCCAGTGCAGTCCTACCTGGTCTCGTGCCTGGGCAGCTGATGGTGTTTGGTGTTTGGTGTTTGGCTGACAGCTCTGTTGTGTAGTTGACCGCACCTGAAGCTACTTCCAAAGTCACCGTGGAATATTTCAGCCTCCACACTTGCCTGGGAACGAATGCCTGCCAAAGGTCAGTCCCCCAGAGCCAATGTTGATTGGCCTCCAACTTCATCAAAAACAGATAAAAATAGCCACTAGCCTCAGGCTGGCCCCACTGAAGCAAAGCCACACCAGCAGCATTGTGTGTTCACCCGTGTACTTCGCTGTGATGGGTTTGGGACCCTTCTGGTGGAGGGGCTGTGTCACCAGTTTTGAAGTCAAAATGGCACCGTGAATGGTTTTTCCCAGGCCACAGAATGGTGTTTGTCTAATGGTTGAGTTTTTCTTTGTTGCTCTTTAGGTCAAATTGCTGAGTTTTAATGTTGTGTGTATAAAAATGGGATGTCTCAGACTTTCTGAAGCCACAGGATCAAGCCAGCCAGTTGGGGAAGACCATGGACAGAATGGGGAGGGTGGATGGTTGGGGAGGAGGCCATGGGCAGAGGAGTGGCCTGATGCCTTTCTTGGTTAGATTGGGAGATCAGTAGCCCCTGATCCTCTTGGCATCACTGCACTGAAATAATATAGAGTTTACCGTGTGCCAGATGCCATCTTTTACTTTCTATGTATTGATATGAGCTTATTTAATCCTCACAATCCAATGAGGTACATGTTATTATCCTCATTTTACAGTGGAGGATACTGAGTGCCTTACCGAATGGATACCAAAATGACCATGGCTTTCGGCATATCCCTATTACAAAGTTAATAGCTTTTTCTTCTTACTGAAAATAATATATCATGGCAGAAGATTTAACAAACATAGGCAAAGAGGAGAAAACAGAAACCACCCATAATTCAACCACTTTGAGACAGCTACTCTTAACATTTTGGTATCTATTTCCCTAGATCAGGGGTCTGCAAACGATGGCCCTCAGGCCGAATCTGCCTGTTTTCTAAAGAAATAAAGTTCTTAAAAACAAACTGAACTGCTTGTTGGTTAATGGAATGTAATTATGATGAAAGCACTGTTCATATTTGTAAGATGATATTGACCTTCAGAGTCCTTTTCTAAGTCCTGTTTCGTTTCAGCAGTTCAGTCCTAGGAGGTTTTAGAAGAAAAGCTGCTTGCAGTTTGTGGGAGGCAGGAAGGCCAGTTCAGGGGCCGGAAATCATTTGTTCATTTGTTTGTTCTTTCGGACAACATGCATAAGCCTTGTTGAACGGAGATAGTCTTAATTGAAAATACAAATCCTGTGGTGGCATAGCATCATTATGGGTTTCTGTCATTCATTTCTGGTTTTGTTTCCTGGCCAAGAAGTCCGTTTTTTCATTTCTGATAGGCAGAGCTTGGCTTGGGGCGGGGGTGAGGGGGACAGACTGCAGGTTTGTGGAAGGCTTTTCCCACGGGGAACTGTCCTGGGTGCAGAGACTTTATACAACAGAAAATGCCCACACCCAACATTTCCTGGTGTGATGGAAAGAGCCCCAGTCCCGCTGACTTGCTGGGTGATTCCCTCTACCTGACGGGACCTCAGTTTGCCCATCTGTAAACTGGGCTTTCTCTCCCCACAGTGGCTTATTGGCTTCCAGCTTTGCTCTCCCCGGTGATGTGCTGGCAGTGTTCCTTAGGGTCTATCAGTTCTTTTTTTTTTTTTTTTCAAATATTTATTTATTTATTTGGCTGCGCCGGGTCTTAGTTGCGGCACGTGGGATCTCCGTTGCCGCGTGTGGGATCTTTTGTTGCAGCATGCGAACTCCTAGTTGCAGCATGTGGGATCTAGTTCCCTGACCAGGGATCGAACCCGGGCCCCCTGCATTGGGAGCACGGAGTCTTAGCCACTGGACCACCAGGGAAGTCCCGGGTCTATCAGTTCTTCACCAAAACTTTTGGCCCCCCGAACCCACTCAGCCCCAGCCTCCCAAAATGCCTGGTGACACAGTTGCTGGATGCACCCCTGGGTGGCGAACCTCTAACTTAATGCCTGGCAGGTGGCTATCTCCCTGCTTGAATAGCCCATTTCCAGGTTGAGAGAGTGGGCTGAATGCCTGATTCTGCACGTGTCAAAACCCCACCAAATGATAGCAGAGAGATCTTTCTTAAAGAGCTGGAAACCCATCAGGCCCTGGAAGAACAGGAGGGGAAGTTGGCAGCAACATTTTGGAAGCCAGAAAGCAGAAGAACAAGCAGTCACTGGCTGAGCAGAACCACGAGGGCTGAGCCGTCAGGCAGCAGTGAGGGAAGCTGAGAACCTGTGCCCCAAGAGGCGCAGGGATTAGCAACATTGGGTGCCTCTGCGTCTGGGAGCATCTACCTGAGAAGGATTGGGTGGAAGAATCCCAGATCCCCTCATCTGCTCCAGGTGGCTGGAGGCTGCCCACTTCCACCCCAGTAGCAGGCAGGGGGTTTGATCTCTGGAGAGGGAAAAGCAGAGGGTCTTTGGACTGGAGACCGATGGGCACTGCGGAGCATGTGGAGCCTGTGTCCCGAACCGGAGGATGGGTGCTGTGTACGTGCTGAATCCTGAAAGCTGCCCTGTCCCCCAGACCTGTCCCAACAGTTCTCCCACTTCCCCCTGGTCCCTAGGCTCCTGGCCAACCTTTATCCTACAGGCAGAAGACCCCAAAACTTGTCCTCACTGGGGGAATTGGACCAGCCAGGGAGGATGACTCTAAAAATACTTGGGGTTCCCCAACACACAGTCCTCCCAGATCACGCTGCATTGAGGTCAGGGTCCAGTGACCCCAGCACATGCTCAGTACTTCTCATCAGCCCTCTAGTTCCTGCTCTTGGTCATGAGGAAGCAACCATAGCTTATCAAACATTTGGGTGCAGTTTCTAAGATGGAAGGCAGGCCCCAAACATACAAACAAAGGGGACACAGGAAACGTGGGAGCAACAGAAACCACATCAGGAGAAGAGAACTTGGAGAAGCTATCATAAATACCCTCATCGGGGGCAGGGAGGATATTATACACATAGGAACAGGATGTATAGAAAAGGGGATATTGACAGACCAAAACCAAGCTCTTAGATGTTAAAAACACGATATTAGAAGTCAAAAACTCCACTGAACAGTTAGGAGATGAGGCTGAGGGAATCGCCCAGAAGGTAGAAGAAAAGAGAGAGAAAATAGGAGAGGGGAAAAATACATAAACTAGTGGGCAGTCCAGGAATTTCAACATCCAGGTAATAGGAGAGAATGGAGAAAAAAGAGGCAGGGAAGTCACCAAGGAAATATTTGAAGATAAATTCCCAGACCTCAGTTTCCAGACTGAAGGAGCCTGACAGCTTCCCAGCCTTACTGATGGAAGTAGGCACATACCTCAGCACATCACTAAAATCATTCCCTAAAATTGTAGAATACTGGGGCAAAGAGAAGATCCTGTAAGCTTCTGGATATGAAAAAACAGGTCACGTACAAAAGGATCAAGGATCATCATGGCTCTGGTTCTAGCGTTCTTGGAAGCCACAACAACAGTGACAGAATGCTTCCAAAATTCTAAAGGAGAAGGTTTTCCCTCTTAGAATTCCATGCACAGCCAAATGATCGGGTCCAATGTGAGGGCAGAAGGAAGACAGTTTTAGAACATGCAAGGCCACAAAACGTTTATTCCCCTGAACACCGTTTCTTAGAAAGCTACTGAAGGATGTCTTCCATTGAAACAAGAGAGTAAACCAAAGAGGAGCAAGACATGGAGGACAGAAAAAAGGGATCCAAGAGAACCAAAAAGAGTCTCTGAGGTGATAGTGGCAAGGGAACCCTATGCAGCCAGGATCAAGACAAGCATGTTGGGGCATTATTGTCATGTGTCCTGCCATTGTACCATCTTTTTAACTGGATGAAACTACAGGCGGATATGCCCCAGTAAAACACGGGAGTCCATCAAGAAAGAGGGAGCCATGTGGTCCCTCAAATTCAGGATCAAACCCCAAGGAAAGGCAAAGGGAATCCTAAGGATGCCAGTGAAGGGAAGTCCCAGTTGACGGTTGCATAGGGGTTTAGAGAACAGCGTCTGGATGAAAGGAGAGTCGAGGCCTTCAGGAATGATGTGGCCAATGGAAAATCATGGAACCGATCAATTATCTTACGTATACTAAGAGGCTGAGGAGTGAGATGAATTAGTGACAGATGCAAGGAAAACCAAGTCAATGAAAAAAAATCACTAACTCCAGGAAAAAAGAAAAAAAAAGGAACATCTGGTATACCACAGCCCCTCACCTGTGAATAATGATCCCAGACTCATAAAACACTGAATACTGAATTTACCAAATTGCAGTATACCTGTATTGAGAGGTTGGGGAAAGGGGAGCAGATGGGATGGCTGCTTAAGAGCACTAATTCCACATCTGTCAAGATAAGAAGTTCATAGATGGATGGTGTCTTAAATGGATGACTCATGAGATAATGTACACATATTGTTCAGAACCATGGAGATGTGTAAATGCCAGAAAGAGTCAAACGTGATTTCCTCTGGGGTGGGGTTCTAGAGGGGGGATGGGGCAAGGACCCTCTATTTGTTATACATTTTTTTGTTTTCAGTTTTTTCAAAAAATTTGATATACACGTACAGAAAAGCACAGGAAAGGTACGAACTGTTTAACAAGTGTAAAGTATTAGAATGTGGGAACTTCCCTGATCATAAACTTGCACCCCTGTTCTAAGCTTTTTTGTATTATTTGAGCTCCTAAATTATGGGCATATAAAGTAAGAATGACTCTAAGATGAAAAATCTGATCGTACAGCCTGGGGCAGATCAGGGGTTTGCTGCTACTTCACTTGTGATCTGACCTCTCGAGTCTCCTCGTAAAGTGTTTCAAGTTCCCCAGAGAGGGACTGCAAAGCAGCAGGGATCTGATGGGCTTTGGCTTCTCTGTGGATGTGCATTTCATAGCTGCCGGGTGCCCGACCCCCTCCCCGAGCGTCCCAGACCTGCTTGCTCACGGGTCTGTCCTGTTCCCTGGCAGGCCCAGCATGTCCGGGCTCCACCTGGCGAGAAGAGGCCGAGAACAGAAGAAGCTGGACCTGCACAGAGACTTTACTGTGGCTTCCCCTGCCGAGTTCGTCGTGCGCTTTGGGGGGGATCGGGTCATCGAGAAGGTACAGATGGGGTCCCGGCACTTGGTGTGGGGTGAGGTGGGCCAACCAGCCTCAGGCTGCAGAGAAAAAGTCCTGCCGCTTTGTGAGCGCTTGCGAAGGGCTGGGCGCTGGGGTTCATCAGCTTTTCACCCTCACGACAGCCTAAGTGACAGGTGCGTGACCCCATGTCACAGAGGAGGAGACTGGGGCCTCTGAGAAGGGTGGGGAGGCAAAGACCCTTCGTGCAGGGGGCTGCTTTCTGAGTTTCTAGGAGGGGAAAACCCAGCCTAAAACCCAGCCCTGCCCTCTCGAGGGGTATAGCTTCTTACAGGAGAGCAGACCCAGATACTAGAATGACAGTGACGGAAGGAAACAGCTAAAATTGGTGGTTTGTGAAGCTTTTCACATTGTTTCCTGTTCCAGCCGGTAAAGGCCCTGACCTCGTGCCGTTTGATCATTCCCGTCGTATTCACGGAGAAGCTAGAACTCAGGGATTTGACATTGGTTGTCCAAAGTCACGTAGGTAGTAAGTGCTGAAGTCAGGATTTGAACCCAGGTCAGTTTGACTGAAAGGCCTTTTTCTTTTCCATTTTATTTGAGGGTGGTAATAATAATAATAATAACAACAACAACAACAACGGCGGCAGCTACCATTTATTGAGGGTCTCCTCTGGGCCAGGTATCCTGTTAACTGCTTTACATTGTTGTGTCTCATTTAACCATCCCCACAGCATTGTCAGTGGGTATTATTTTACAGATGAGGAAACTGAGGCCCAGACAGGGGAAGTGGCTTGCCCGGGTCTCACAGCTAATCAGTGGCGGAGCTGGAATTTGAAACCAGAGCCCATGCCCTCACCCCAGCATCCTAAGTACAGCACTGAGCCACAGAGACTCATATAGGTTCCCCAACCCGGCTGCCACCAGTCTCCCTGGCTGAAAATGCACACACCCACACGCCCCCCCAAGCCTTGCTCTGATAATTAGGTTGAGGAAGCCATAGCCCAGCCGTTCTATCATCACTCACGGGAGGCATTTTTGAAAGGGGAGAAGGAACGCAGAAACTACGGTGGCCACTCGTGGGATGTGATGTCTGGGCTCGCATTCCCTTCTGTAAAATAGAGGCGATCACATCCCAAATCTCCAATGAGACTTGTCCTTCAGGGCCATCATGAAGATTAGTCAGCGATGGAAGGACCTTAAAATTATGGACTTGGTACAGAAGTTGGAGCTTTGAACCTATACACCTAATTTTTTTTTTTTTTTTTTTAACAAGAAAACTAGAGCTTGGTTTTATAGAGACCAAACCAGGAGGTTTACCAGTCTGAGCTCCTCATATGAAGATGAAGCACAGAGTGGGAAGGGATCTGCCTAATGCCACACAGCAAGTTCACAGCACAGTGAGAACCGAAACTAGGACCCCTCTGTTGCTGGGGACAGCCAGCCTCACTGCCTTTCTTCCTTCCCAAATCTGGGAGCTTTAACCTTCTGGATACAGAAGCAGCCACCGGGGACAGTTCAGAGCATAGGTCATACTGTGGAGGGCTCACGAGTTGCAGCTCTGCCACTTACTAGCTGTTTGATCTTGGGCAAGTACCTTAACTCCTCTGGGTTTTAATGTCTTTAACCCCAAATAGTGATAAAAATACAACCTCTTTCAAAGGGCTGTTGTGAGGTTGAAATGAAATGGTGCTGGTAAAATACACTGTACTGTAGCTTGGTACATACTAAATGCTCAAAAAATGTTACATGATCATGATGGCGCCAAACAGAGGAATCAAAAATCATTCATCCATCCCTCTGATCATCCATCCTCCCATCATCCATTCAACCATCCATCCATTGGATCATCCATTCATGCATCCAGCAGACTTTAAGTACCTGCTCTGTGCTGGGCTGAGTGCCGTAGAACTACAAAGAGGTGCCATGGGAGGCTCACAGAGGTGAGATGAGCCCTGGGGTAGCACTCAGCCTCCAGCACAGGTAGATGTGCAGCTCTGGCCCCTTCCTCGTTTTCCCCTGTCCAGGTGCTCATCGCCAACAACGGTATCGCCGCCGTGAAATGTATGCGCTCCATCCGCAGGTGGGCCTATGAGATGTTCCGAAATGAGCGGGCCATCCGGTTTGTAGTCTTGGTAACCCCCGAGGACCTCAAAGCCAACGCAGGTATTGATACTTGGGCCCTGACTTTCTTCGCCTCTGCCACGTCCCCCTGTCCTTACCTGCCCTCACCTCCTTCACCCCACCTGGGCCAAGTCCATCCTGGACCCCAAACAGCATCGCAGGGTACCTCTCCTGAGCTCGTATTTATTTCCCCTTTCTTTATTTAATTAAAATTCCTGCTGACAACAATAGTGACCCATATTCTTATAAAAATGCAAATGGTTAACATGCAAAGCGGAAATCTCACCTTTGAGAAACGTTACAGTAGATTGGTGTCTCTTCCTCCATATGTTTTCTTCTTGCACTTGTATGTACTGTTTTTCAATCATTCCTTCATTTTTCTATTTCTTTACCTCTCCATGTCTATTACCATTGATCATTCTGTTAATAACTATTGGACAATTTGCTTTTTTCCCTGAACAATTGTATCCCTTTACAGACCCTGCACACAGCAGCCAAACAGAACTTTTAAAAATACAGCTTAGGGCTTCCCTGGTGGCGCAGTGGTTGGGAGTCCGCCTGCCAATGCAGGGGACACGGGTTCGGGCCCTGGTCCGGGAGGATCCCACATGCCACGGAGCAACTAAGCCCATGTGCCACAACTACTGAGCCTGCGCTCTAGAGCTCGCAAGCCACAACTACTGAGCCCACGTGCGACAACTACTGAAGCCCGCGCGCCTAGAGCCTGTGCTCCAGAACAAGAGAAGCCACAACAAAGAGAAGCCCGCACACTGCAAGGAAGGGTGGCCCCCGCTCGCCGCAACTAGAGAAAGCCCGCATGCAGCAACGAAGACCCAACACAGCCATAAAAAAAAAAAAATAAATAAATAATAAAAATTAAAAAAAAAAAAAAAAAAATACAGCTTAGGTCCCATCAGCCCCCTCCTGTGTCCAGCACCAGCTACCTCACCCCCCCGAGCCTCCCCAGAGTTCAGGCCCTCGGCTCTGCTCTGCACAGACGTGGCCTCCTTTTTGCTCACTACAGTGAGGACAGGTTTCCTTGTTAGCCCCATTTTACAGATGAGATAATCGAGGCATGAGGGTGTAACTCACTTGCCCCGGGTCATGCAACCAGTATATGATGCAGGCGGGATTAAAACCCTGGGCTGAGTCCACAGCCTTAGGCTGTCGGGTCTCCCATCGTGCTCAGGCTAAAATTCCAGAACCTCACTCAGGCCAATTAAGGCCTCACATGACTTGGCCCCTGCTGGCCTCCTGGACCCCCATCTCCCGCCTCTAGACATCCATCCCTGGGCCCCAGTCACACTGGCCTCATCAGTTTTGGCCTCGCTCTTTCCTGTTGCAGAGGCTTGGAATGTTCTGGATGTTCTGCTGACAGTGTACAGCAGGTCTCCACCCCTCCACGCACGACTTGGGTCTCATAGTCCTCCTGGGCATCCCTCTCAGAGAGCCCTGGCGCTGCTCACAGTCTGTAGTTATCATGTTTGTCTCTTGTTTATCTTCTCCAACATGATAGTAAAATTCAGCGAGGAGAGGGTCATGGTCTGACTTCTCGCTTTATAATCTCTGGGACCTCTCCAGTCACCAACACGTGTTGGGTAAACATCAGAGGCAGGCGGGCCGGAAGGAAGCATGGCTCTCGAGTCTCTTTCCAAGTCTGCACATAAAGTTCGACATCATTCCTTTTCAGGGTCTTCGAGAATTTCATAGTACAGATGTACCAACTCCTGACTTTTGATTGAGTCTAGCTTTTCACAGTTCAAAACACTGCCCCGTGAACACCCTCTTACATCAGTCTTTGGCCTCGTCGATGAGTGTTTTCTTAGAACATATTTCTAGAAGTGGGATTCTGGTTTTAAAGAACATGAATATTTTAAAATCAAAACATTGTATTGTATTCAGCTTTGAAAAGGAAGGGAATCCTGTCTCATGTTACAGCAGGGATGAACCTTGAGGACATTATGCTCAGTGAAGTAAGCCAGTCAAATACTCTATGATTCCACTTATATGGGGCACCTAGAGTTGTCAAATTCATAGAGACAGAAAGTAGAATGGTGGTTGCCAGGGGCTTCGGGGAGGGGGATGGGGAGTTGTCATTTTATGGGTATCGAGTTTGAGATGCGTGAGATTAAAAAGTTCTGGAGATCTGTTTCACAACAATGTGAATACTTGACAGTACGGAGCTGTACACTTCAAAAGTGATTAAGATGGTAAATTTTGTTATGTGTTGTTTTTTTTTTACCATGATTAAAAACAAACATTATATTGTTTAATGGCTAAACAATATTAAGATAAACCTTATATAAGAATTTTTAGGGAGTTCCCTGGTGGCCTAGTGGTTAGAATTCCAGGCTTTCACTACCGTGGCCTGGGTTCAGTCCCTGGTCGGGGAACTGAGATCCCGCAAGCCGCGTGGCAAGGCCAAAAATTTTTTAAAAAAAAGAATTTTTAAAACCCACCTCTAATCCGACTATCTTGATAGCTTGTTTCCTTCTTTTTTGTTGCCTTCCAGGCCTTGTCCAGACACCCATGTGTTTTCTTTTTCTTTTTTGATGTGGACCACTTTTGAAGTCTTTATTGTTTATGTTTTGGTTTTTTTTGGCCATGAGGCATGTGGGATCTTAGCTCCCCGACCAGGGATCAAACCCACACCCCCTGCATTGGAAGCACAGAGTCTTAACCACTGGACCACCAGGGAAGTCCCCAGATACACATATATTTTCACATGATTAAAGTCATACTCAGTTTTCTTTGAACTATCATATACATTTGTCCATCGTTGCCCTAGAATCTTCATGGTTATCCTTTCAGTGGCGGTGCGTGGTTGCATCCTGCAGATGTCCTGTCCTCGACTTCAGTCTCTCAGCCCTTCTTTTCTTTTCTCTCCTGTTTAATCCCAGAGTATATCAAGATGGCAGATCAGTACGTCCCCGTCCCAGGAGGGCCCAACAACAACAATTATGCCAACGTGGAGCTGATTGTGGACATTGCCAAGAGGATCCCCGTGCAGGTAAGTCAGACGGGACACCCCAGTCTACCCACGGCGGGGGTGATGCCCTGAGCTCTGGAGCAACCTGATTCCGCAGTTTGGAAGGGATGGAGGAGCTGGGTCCTAGGAGACTCTGAAATCCAGGGCTGATGTGACCCAGCAGAGAGCTTCTGGGGTGTGATGGGAGGCGGGTTCTTGAAGAAAGACCTTTGTTCATGCCTCTCTGTGTTTGCAGGCGGTGTGGGCTGGCTGGGGCCATGCTTCTGAAAACCCCAAACTTCCGGAGCTCCTGCACAAGCACAAGATTGCTTTCTTAGGTAGAGTGCGCCTCCATCGGATGCGTGGGAATTGGGGTGTTGACGGGATGCTTGGTGGGTCAGATTCTCTTTAATACAGCCCTGTAAGGAGGGGACCAGTTTGATATTCCCACATCACACTTTCATGGTCAGGAGCAAATGAATCCAGGGGTGGGAGGTCACGTGGACGGGTCGGCCAGCCCAGGGAAATAGGAGCCATTACCATGGTTACCACAGCAGAATAATGCCGGGCAAGCAGAACCCTCCCCTCTGCTGGTGTTCCTGTTGGCACTGAGATACCAGTCATGTTCAGATTTCTAACTAGGTTTGGAAACCTTTCTGATAAGGCCACACCTTTTCTTGGGCTGTTCTCAGACCTTTGGAATGCCCTCAGCCCCTGGGACCAGAGCCCCTCATCTCTACTACTTATTAGGTAAAATGATACTTATTGTCTATGGCATCTGTTTGTTTCAGGATTTGGATTTGAAATTTGTAAACTTTGCTCAGTTACACTCTCTGTTACGTGTGATGGGAATCATTTACCATCCCCAATAAATCCCTATTGCTGCTCCTTACCTCTGGGCCCACAACCCAGACTTGCATATAAAGCAGCTTGGTGCTAAGTCAATACCTGATATTCACCTAAGGGTCTGCCTGGTGACCTGTGCTTGCTGATGTGTTCTTTGTCCATGACCTCTGATTGGCTGTCACATGGGACTCTCATTATCTCTCATGTTTAATTCTGGAGATTGATGGTCCAGCCCCAGAGCCAGCCAACTACAGCCCAGGCCAAATCTGGCCTGCTGCCTGCTTTTGTAAATAAAGTTTAGTTTTTTTTTTTTTTTTTTAATAAATTTATTTTATTTTATTTATTTATTTTTGGCTGCGTTGGGTCTTCGTTGCTGCGCGCGGGCTTTCTATAGTTATGGCGAGGGGGGGCTACTCTTTGTTGCGGTACGCGGGCTTCTCATTGCGGTAGCTTCTCTTGTTGCGGAGCACGGGCTCTAGGTGCGCGGGCTTCAGTAGTTGTGGCTCGTGGGCTCCAGAGCGCACCTCAGTAGTTGTGGCGCACGGGCTTAGTTGCTCCGTGGCATGTGGGATATTCCCGGCCCAGGGCTCGAACCCATGTCCCCTGCATTGGCAGGCGGATTCTTAACCACTGCACCACCAGGGAAATCCCGTAAATAAAGGTTTATTGAAACATGGCCCTGCCCATTCATTTATGTATTGCTTATGGCTTGTTATAGAAAAAGTTTGCATGGTCTAGTGTTTTGAGGTGCTGGCTTGCCCCCTTGGTCTAGCTTTTTGCTAGTGAACTTTGTATAGGCCACAGAGCTTAGGTTGTAAATCACGTTTACAATCCACATGTATTGAAAGTTGACTGGTAAAGTAGGAGACTAATAGATTTTTTTCTTCCCCAACTTGATGTTAAATCCTTGGAAGCTGGAACTTGGAGACTTTTCTTTGTGTACCTGGTTGGCACCTGGCTTCCAGGGCCTTGTGGCTGACTTGAGTCTGCCTTCCCCTTTGCCCCAATCCCTCAGGCCCTCCCAGCGAGGCCATGTGGGCACTGGGAGACAAGATCGCCTCCACCATCGTGGCGCAGACGCTGCAGATCCCAACGCTGCCCTGGAGCGGAAGCGGTAAGCGACCCTGAACCTCACTTCGGGGGAACTCCTGGGCCCAATCTTGCTAATGTGAGCAGAGGGGGTGACAGGAGTATACTTTTTTAATTCTTTCATTAAAAATTTTTTAAATGATCATGAAAGTGGTCCTATTTCATTGTAGACAACTTAGAAAATAGGAGAAGTACAGAAAAAGAAATAGAAATCCTTTATAATCGACTGAACCGGTTTTTATCATTTGTTATATTGTTCCAGCCTTTTTTCTAGGCACATCCTTTAAAAAACCAGAGCTCTTACATTTAATAGTTTGTGACTTGTTTTTTCTCACTAATCTTTCTATGTCAGTAAATACACTTTACAGCATTTAAAATGCCTGCATAGGACTATATTATACAGATGTACCGTAATTGACTTAACAGTCCTCTATAGTTATACATTTAGGTTGTTTCCGATGAATTTTTTTCTAATTTTGAAAATATTGAAAGCTTTGATAGTCCTGTACCTAACTTTCTATGTCCATTTTAATCACTTCCTTAGGATAAATTCCTAAAAGTGGAATTTCTAGGATAAATTAAAAAAATAAACAGGAAAAACGTCTCAAGACTTTCTTATTCAGTTTGATTTTTTTCCTCCAAAGGTTGAATTTTAAATTTAGAATTAAAAGTTTGTTTCTGTTTTTGTTTTTTTTTAAAATCTTCGCAGGGTTTTGGAAAGTAATGATTCACATACGAATGACTCCATAGGGTAGAGTTGGAGTTGGGAATTTTTTGGATTCAGGTTAATATGGCTGTTCTTAGTAGACTCAGTCTGAATTTTCTTAAGCTTGGTTTCCCATTCAGGGTTGAGTCAGTCCTTAAGGAAATTAAAATCCACTGCAGGAAGCTGAAGGGCTGTGTCTGAATTCTGCTGGTCCAGAGGCCAGGTCTAGAGTGGCTTTGGTGGGAAGAGGCCCTGTGTTTCTGTGTCGTGCCTATGCTCTTTTGGGGAAGATTCAGTTTTCTTTGTGACCCTCCAGGTCTGACGGTGGAGTGGGCAGAAGATAGTCTGCAGCAGGGGCAAAGGATCAGCGTCCCAGAGTACATTTACAACGATGGTTGCGTGAAAGATGTCGATGAGGGCTTGGAGGTAAACGCTCCTGGGGGGTCAGGTGCCAGAACCTTCTCAACATCCTGGTAGCAGCGGAAACCTCTAAAGTGGTCTGTTTGTCCTTTGCCCCCAGGCAGCAGAAAAAATTGGTTTTCCCTTGATGATCAAAGCTTCTGAAGGCGGTGGAGGGAAAGGCATCCGGAAGGCGGAGACTGCTGAGGACTTCCCAATACTTTTCAGACAAGTGAGCAGTTCGCGCTGCATATTTTTCCATGTGTCTTTGGGAATTGTGTTTATTCAGTTGGTGGCCACCAGATTCTTTCCACTAACATTATTGTGTCACAATCAAGAGGACACTTGCGGGAGCTGCAATATTGCTGTGTTGTGTTGCAAAACAAATGCATATATTTTTACTCGCAGAATTCCAAGGTTTTTGTTGATCTGTACACTATTTCCTTAAGACGTTTGATTCTATGAATCAGTGTGTCTGTAAAGGATTTCAGAGGTATCTGTTTGTGTCTATATTTGTCTATCGAGAGATGGGATATTTTGTACATTTTAGCAGTTTCAATATTTTTAACATTTCTAGAAAATTGATTTTTATTGTCTGAATGAATCGTATATTTACTTATTTGTGGCTGGTTTTAAAACATTATGCCCAGGGGGTGGGGGAAGGGATAAATTAGGAGCCTGTGATTAACATATACACACTACTACGTATAAAATAGATAACGAACAAGGGCCTACTGTATAGCATGGGAACTATACTTAATATTATGTAATAACCTATAAGGGAAAAGAATCTGAAAAAGAAAAAATGTATATATAAAACTGAATTGGGCTTCTCTGGTGGCACAGTGGTTAAGAATCCACCTGCCAATGCAGGGGACACGGGTTCAAGCCCTGGTCCGGGAAGATCCCACATGCCGCGGAGCAACTAAGCCTGTGCGCCACAACTACTGAAGCCCGCGCCCCTAGAGCCCGTGCTCCGCAACAAGAGAAGCCACCGCAATGAGAAGCCCGCACACCGCAACAACGAGTAGCCCCCGCTCACTGCAGCTAGAGAAAGCCCGTGCGCAGCAACGAAGACCCAACGCAGCCAAAAATAAAATTTAAAAAACAAAAAACACTGAATTGCTGTGCTGTACACTTGAAACGTACATGATATAGTAAATCAACTATACTTCAATTAAAAAAAATTTTTAAAGGTCATCTAACTATAGATTAAAGAAAAACCCGTTATGCCCATTGTTGGCAATGTTTATAAAAATTCATACCGGTAATCTTCCTGTTCTTAACCCAACTATTTTAATATTTCTAGGTTTTCTTGTAGACCTTGCTCACATGTATATTTAATTTATTTTATTTTTAAAATTTTTATTTTTTTATTGAAGTATAGTGATTTACGATGTTTCAGGTGTACAGCGAAGTGATTCAGTTATACATATATACCTCTTCTTTTTTACATTCTTTCCTATTATAGGTTATTACAAAATATTCACATGTATATTTTAAAGAGTTGTATTTGGCCTACACAGTATTTTATTCTACGTTTAAAAAATTTCAAATTGTGGATCATAAACAGTTTTACCCTGTCCAGTCCTTATAGTTATTTTGATTGCACAGTAGTCCCTATGTGGCCATTGTCTTATTTATCAAACCTTTCCTTTTTTGTGAAATGTTAAGCTTGCTTCCATTTTCATTATTATGCACAATGCCACTATAGTATAATATGGTATTTAATACTATAAATAATATTTAGCTTTTTTTCTTCTTCTGAATTATTTTCTTGGGTAGAGACCGTGGGGGAAGAAGGATTTAGTTAAATAGCATGTACTTTACATGCACTGACAAATACATACCAGTAAATTGCGTTCTCAAAAGGTTTACCGATTATAGAGCTGTGGGCCATGTGTGAGTATTATATAAAGTAGTGGTTTCACTACCACATGTCCCTATTGGGGTGTACTGGTTTGGGAGTATTTTGGGGAGAAGAATTTATGTTTTTGGGAAAGTTGCAACAGCAGTACAGAGTCCCCATCTACCTTTCACCTCCTTTCCCCTATTGTTAACATCTTTTGTAACAGTACCATGACTGTCACAACTAAGAGATTAATTTCATTAATCCATGTCTATTAAGTGAACTCCAGACTTGATTTGGATCACCCCACTTCTCCCCACTAATATTCCCTTTCTGTTTCAGGATCCAGTCCTGGATCCTACCTTGCATTTAGGGGTTGTACAGATTTTAAAACTTTTTTCTTTCTTTTTTAAAAAACAGGCTTTACTCTTTAGGGTTGTTTTTAATTCACAGCAAAATTAATTGGAAAGGACAGAGTTCCCATATACCCCCTGTTCCCCAACCGCATGCAGAGCCTCCCCCAAGCTTGCTTTTTTTAATTACATGAGTGCAATATGAAAATGTTCTCAGTGTCAACATTCAGGCAATTCAGTAATACGTTACGAATAAAAAAGGAAAGGTCCCTTTCGCAACATCACCTCTCAACCCCTCGCCCCTTCTCAGATGTAACCCCTGTTAGCCACTGGGTTTCTTTCCAGTACTTTTACTGTAGTATAGACTTTTACATAGACCTTCATATAATTCTGTTTTATTATTTTTCACATAGGTGGGATCATCTCATGTGTTATTGCAACTTGCTTTTACAAAGAATTTGTCTTAGAAATAATTCCATGTGAACACTTTTTTACTTCATTTTTAAGGGTCTCTGGACAACATGCCTATGAGACAATGCCTTTCAGACATTAAAAGTATAGAGTAAGTCGGTCTGTAGGTTCCACTGAGGAGAGCTGGCTGAGAGAGTGAATTAAGTGGGAGGAAGAGAAGCCTACAGAGTAGTGTGTTTTGGTTCTATTTTTGTTTCAAGAAACATTTTCTCTGTACACATAGAAAACCAATTTGTACCCAACTCTTAACAGCATATTATCCTTAGGAGATGGTGTTGCAGGAGAATTTCAGTTTCTGCATTATGTATTTTCATCATATTTGACTTAAAAACCACGAGAATGTAATGTCTTTGAGAGAGGTAAAACTAAAAGATCGGCAAAACCACGGGCATCCCTGCCATCGTTTCGCGCCCTCTTTGGAGAACTTCCTGCTCCAGCCCTGCTTCCCCAGGGAAAAGCCAGCCACCCTGCCGTCCCCCCAGGTGCAGAGCGAGATCCCCGGCTCCCCAGTCTTTCTCATGAAGCTGGCCCAGCATGCCCATCACCTGGAGGTCCAGCTCCTCGCTGACCAGTATGGGAACGCCGTGTCCCTGTTTGGGCGCGACTGTTCCATCCAGCGGAGGCATCAGAAGATCATAGAGGAGGCGCCGGCCACCATTGCCGCGCCGGCCGTGTTCGAGATCATGGAGCAGGTGGGCTCTGGGGAATTCGGGGGGAGGCATCTCAGCTCAGAACCATCAAGAGCTCTCAACAGTCCAAGTTGCCAAAGTGGGGTGGGTGTCCAAGAAGAGACCAAGTGGCGTGGGGGGCCCATCGTGGAGATGATTTCAGCCTCACACGGGGTTACCGGAGTACGATCTCGGAGGTCCCAAGGTAGTTTACACACAGCAGGTCCTCAGCCTGCCTTTGGTGAGGGAGCTAGTACGTTTTCCCCGAGACAACCACTGGAAGCCCCTCACCCACCTCCGTCTCTCTGCAGTGTGCCGTGCGCCTGGCCAAGACCGTGGGCTACGTGAGCGCGGGGACCGTTGAATACCTCTACAGCCAGGATGGCAGCTTCCACTTCTTGGAGCTGAATCCCCGCCTGCAGGTGGAACATCCCTGCACGGAAATGATCGCCGATGTCAACCTGCCGGCCGCCCAGCTACAGGCAAGGAAATGGGCTCCGAACCCTGGGGCTTCTGCTCAGAATGGGGGTCCCCTGTCCTGCTCAGATTAGACCTCCCTGCTCGTCTCTTGGTTGGTGTCCTGGGGAGTGACTGTTTTAATGTGTGGGTAGCACGGAGAACCATGCAGTGGTTTGTCACCTTCGTCTGGCCATATAGCCCTTGGAGAAACTGGCAAAAGTCATGGACCTTCACCCTGGAAAAATCTATTTTATACAATTTGGGGGCATTTGTAGACCTCCCCAGTACCCGTTCATAGACCTTTTTTGCATTACAGCCTCCTCATGGAGCCCTTTTAGACATTTCCGCCCCTAATTTCTCCCCTATGAAATGTTAATATCACAGATATACTGTATATCGGTTTGGATACTGTAGATATAGCTGTGCGTTATACAGGCATACCTTGTTTTATTGCACTTTGCTTTATTGCATTTTTTTTTTTTAACCCTTTTATAGGAACATATTTACAAAAGCATCAGAGTACACCCAGAACTGTCTGTAAATGACAAAAGACTTAAAAATGACCACGGTTAAAGATTTGATGAAAGTTCATAATAATGCAGTTGACAAGAAAATTAGTTATTTCTGAGATATACATTTTAAAGTAATAACTAGGATTATGACTTATAACATTATACCAGAACATATAAGATTTTTAGAAATTTCATGTAATGTCTGAAACATTAATATTAACATATTTCCATACAAATAACCCAATGAAAGTTTAGTATTAGTTGTTTTGTTTGTTTGTTTATACTGCAGGTTCTTATTAGTCATCAATTTTATACACATCAGTGTATACATGTCAATCCCAATCGCCCAATTCAGCACACCACCATCCCCACCCCACCGCGGTTTTCCCCCCTTGGTGTCCATATGTCTGTTCTCTACATCTGTGTCTCAACTTCTGCCCTGCAAACCAGCTCATCTGTACCATTTTTCTAGGTTCCACATACATGCGTTAATATACAATATTTGTTTTTCTCTTTCTGACTTATTTCACTCTGTATGACAGTCTCTAGATCCATCCACGTCTCAACAAATAACTCAATTTCGTTCCTTTTTATGGCGGAGTAATATTCCATTGTATATATGTACCACAACTTCTTTATCCATTCGTCTGTTGATGGGCATTTAGGTTGCTTCCATGACCTGGCTATTGTAAATAGTGCTGCAATGAACATTCGGGTGCATGTGTCTTTTTGAATTACGGTTTTCTCTGGGTATATGCCCAGTAGTGGGATTGCTGGGTCATTTGGTAATTCTATTTTTAGTTTTTTAAGGAACCTCCATATTGTTCTCCATAGTGGCTGTATCAATTTACATTCCCACCAACAGTGCAAGAGGGTTCCCTTTTCTCCACACCCTCTCCAGCATTTGTTGTTTGTAGATTTTCTGATGATGCCCATTCTAATTGGTGTGAGGTGATACCTCATTGTAGTTTTGATTTGCATTTCTCTAATAATTAGTGATGTTGAGCATCTTTTCATGTGCTTCGTGGCCGTCTGTATGTCTTCTTTGGAGAAATGTCTATTTAGGTCTTCTGCCCATTTTTGGATTGGGTTGTTTGTTTCTTTAATATTGAGCTGAATGAGCTGTTTATATATTTTGGAGATTAATCCTTTGTCCGTTGATTCGTTTGCAAATATTTTCTCCCATTCTGAGGGTTGTCTTTTTGTCTTGTTTATGGTTTCCTTTGCTGTGCAAAAGCTTTGAAGTTTCATTAGGTCCCATTTGTTTATTTTTGTTTTTATTTCCATTACTCTAGGAGGTGGATCAAAAAAGATCTTGCTGTGATTTATGTCAAAGAGTGTTCTTCCTATGTTTTCCTCTAAGAGTTTTATAGTGTCCAGTCTGACATTTAGGTCTCTAATCCATTTTGAGTTTATTTTTGTGTATGGTGTTAGGGAGTATTCTAATTTCATTCTTTTACATGTAGCTGTCCAGTTTTCCCAGCACCACTTATTGAAGAGACTGTCTTTTCTCCATCGTATATCTTTGCCTCCTTTGTCATAGATTAGTTGACCATAGGTGCATGGGTTTATCTCTGGGCTTTCTATCTTGTTCCATTGATCTATGTTTCTGTTTTTGTGCCAGTACCATATTGTCTTGATTACTGCAGCTTTGTAGTATAGTCTGAAGTCAGGGAGTCTGATTCCTCCAGCTCCGTTTTTTTCCCTCAAGACTGCTTTGGCTATTCGGGGTCTTTTGTGTCTCCATACAAATTTTAAGATGATTTTTTCTAGCTCCGTAAAAAATGCCATTGGTAATTTGATAGGGATTGCATTGAATCTGTAGATTGCTTTGGGTAGTAGAGTCATTTTCACAATGTTGATTCTTCCAATCCAAGAACATGGTATATCTCTCCATCTGTTGGTATCATCTTTAATTTCTTTCATCAGTGTCTTATAGTTTTCTGCATACAGGTCTTTTGTCTCCCTAGGTATTTTATTCTTTTTGTTGCAATGGTAAATGGGAGTGTTTCCATAATTTCTCTTTCAGATTTTTCATCATTAGTGTATAGGAATGCAAGAGATTTCTGTGCATTAATTTTGTATCCTGCAACTTTACCATATTCATTAATTAGCTCTAGCAGTTTTCTGGTGGCAGTTTTAGGATTCTCTATGTATAGTATCATGTCATCTGCAAACAGTGACAGTTTTACTTCTTCTTTTCCAATTTGTATTCCTTTTATTTCTTTTTCTTCTCTGATTGCTGTGGCTAGGACTTCCAGAACTATGTTGAATAATAGTGGTGAGAGTGGACATCCTTGTCTCGTTCCTGATCTTAGAGGAAATGCTTTCAGTTTTTCACCGTTGAGAATGATGTTTGCTGTGGGTTTGTCATATATGGCCTTTATTATGTTGAGATAGGTTCCCTCTATGCCCACTTTCTGGAGAGTTTTTATCATAAATGGGTGTTGAATTTTGTCAAAAGCTTTTTCTGCATCTATTGAGATGATCATATGGTTTTTATTCTTCAATTTGTTAATATGGTGTATCACATTGATTGATTTGCATATATTGAAGAATCCTTGCATCCCTGGGATAAATCCCACTTGATCGTGGTGTATGATCCTTTTAATGTGTTGTTGGATTCTGTTTGCTAGTATTTTGTTGAGGATTTTTGCATCTATATTCATCAGTGATATTGGTCTGTAATTTTCTTTTTTTGTAGTGTCTTTGTCTGGTTTTGGTATCAGGGTGATGGTGGCCTCATAGAATGAGTTTGGGAGTGTTCCTTCTTCTGCAGTTTTTTGGAAGAGTTTGAGAAGGATAGGTGTTAGCTCTTCTCTAAATGTTTGATAGAATTCACCTGTGAAGCCATCTGGTCCTGGACTTTTGTTTGTTGGAAGATTTTTAATCACAGTTTCAATTTCATTACTTGTGATTGGTCTGTTCATATTTTCTATTTCTTCCTGGTTCAGTCTTGGAAGGTTATACCTTTCTAAGAATTTGTCCATTTCTTCCAGGTTGTCCATTTTATTGGCATAAAGTTGCTTGTAGTAGTCTCTTAGGATGCTTTGTATTTCTGCGGTGTCTGTTGTAACTTCTCCTTTTTCATTTCTGATTTTATTGATTTGAGTCCTCTCCCTCTTTTTCTTGATGAGTCTGGCTAATGGCTTATCAATTTTGTTTATCTTCTCAAAGAATCAGCTTTTAGTGTTATTGATCTTTGCTATTGTTTTCTTTGTTTCTATTTCATTTATTTCCGCTCTGATCTTTATGATTTCTTTCCTTCTGCTAACTTTGGGTTTTGTTTGTTCTTCTTTCTCTAGTTTCTTTAGGTGTAAGGTTAGATTGTTTACTTGAGATTTTTCTTGTTTCTTTAGGTAGGCTTGTATAGCTATAAACTTCCCTCTTAGAACTGCTTTTGCAGCATCCCATAGGTTTTGGGTTGTCGTGTTTTCATTGTCATTTGTCTCTAGGTATTTTTTGATTTCCTCTTTGATTTCTTCAGTAATCTCTTGGTTATTTAGTAACGTATTGTTTAGCCTCCATGTGTTTGTGGTTTTTTACGCTTTTTCCCCTGTAATTCATTTCTAATCTCATAGCGTTGTGGTCAGAAAAGATGCTTGATATGATTTCAATTTTCTTAAATTTACTGAGGCTTGATTTGTGACCCAAGATGTGATCTATCCTGGAGAATGTTCCGTGCGCACTTGAGAAGAAAGTGTAATCTGCTGTTTTTGGATGGAATGTCCTATAAATATCAATTAAATCTATCTGGTCTCTTGTGTCATTTAAAGCTTCTGTTTCCTTATTTATTTTCATTTTGGATGATCTGTCCATTGGTGTAAGTGAGGTGTTAAAGTCCCCCACTATTATTGTGTTACTATCAATTTCCTCTTTTATAGCTGTTAGCAATTGCCTTATGTAATGAGGTGCTCCTATGTTGGGTGCATATATATTTATAATTGTTATATCTTCTTCTTGGATTGATCCCTTGATCATTACGTAGTGTCCTTCCTTGTCTCTTGTAACATTCTTTATTTTAAAGTCTATTTTATCTGATATGAGTATAGCTACTCCAGCTTTCTTTTGATTTCCATTTGCATGGAATATCTTTTTCCATCCCCTCACTTTCAGTCTGTATGTGTCCCTAGGTCTAAAGTGGGTCTCTGGTAGACAGCATATATATGGGTCTTGTTTTTGTATCCATTCAGCAAGCCTGTGTCTTTTGGCTGGACCATTTAATCCATTCACGTTTAAGGTAATTATCGATATGTATGTTCCTATGACCATTTTCTTAATTGTTTTGGGTTTGTTTTTGTAGGTCCTTTTCTTCTCTTGTGTTTCCCACTTAGAGAAGTTCCTTTAACATTTGTTGTAGAGCTGGTTTGGTGGTGCTGAATTCTCTTAGCTTTTGCTTGTCTGTAAAGCTTTTGATTTCTCCATCAAATCTAAATGAGATCCTTGCCGGGTAGAGTAATCTTGGTTGTAGGTTCTTCCCTTTCATCACTTTAAGTATGTCATGCCACTCCCTTCTGGCTTGTAGAGTTTCTACTGAGAAATCAGCTGTTAACCTTATGGGAGTTCCCTTGTATGTTATTTGTCGTTTTTCCCTTGCTGCTTTCAATAATTTTTCTTTGTCTTTAATTTTTGCCACTTTGATTACTATGTGTCTCAGCGTGTTTCTCCTTGGGTTTATCCTGTATGGGACTCTCTGTGCTTCCTGGACTTGGATGGCTATTTCCTTTCCCATGTTAGGGAAGTTTTCGACTATAATCTCTTCAAATATTTTCTCTGGTCCTTTCTCTCTCTCTTCTCCTTCTGGGACCCCTATAATACGAATGTTGTTGCGTTTAATGTTGTCCCAGAGGTCTCTTAGGCTGTCTTCATTTCTTTTCATTCTTTTTTCTTTAGTCTGTTCCGCAGCAGTGAATTCCACCATTCTGTCTTCCAGGTCACTTATCCGTTCTTCTGCCTCAGTTATTCTACTATTGATTCCTTCTAGTGTAGTTTTCATTTCAGTTATTGTATTGGTCATCTCTGTTTGTTTGTTCTTTAATTCTTCTAGGTCTTTGTTAATCATTTCTTGCATCTTCTCAATCTTTGCCTCCATTCTTATTCCAAGGTCCTGGATCATCTTCACTATCATTATTCTGAATTCTTTTTCTGGAAGGTTGCCTATCTCCACTTCATTTAGTTGTTTTTCTGGGGTTTTTTCTTGTTCCTTCATCTGGTATATAGCCCTCTGCCTTTTCATCTTGTCTATCTTTCTGTAAATGTGGTTTCTGTTCCACAGGCTGCAGGACTGTAGTTTTTCTTGCTTCTGCTGTCTGCCCTCTGGTGGTTGAGGCTATCTAAGAGGCTTGATGGGAGGCTCTGGAGGTGGGTAGAGCTGACTGTTGCTTGCTTTATTGCATTTTTTGTTTGTTTTTTACAAATGGAAGATTTGTGGCAACCTGTCGAGCAAGTTATAATGGTGCCATTTTTCCAACAGCATTTGCTTGTTTCGTGTCTGTGTCACATTTTGCTAATTCTTGCAATATTTCAAACCCTCCACTAGCAAAAAGATTAAGACTCTCTGAAGGCTCAGGTGATGATTAGCATTTTTTAGCAATAAAGTATTTTTTATTTAAGGTACGCACATTGTTCTTTCAGACATACTGCTATTGCACACTTAATAGACTACAGTATAGTGTAAATGGAACTTTTATATGTGCTGGGAATCCAAAAAATTTGTGTGACTTGCTTTATTGCAATATTCGCTTTATTGTGGTGGTCGGAATTGAACCCCCAATATCTCCAAGGTCTGCCTGTACATAGAGTAAGATTATTTTCACCCCCAAGAACAAATGTTTGCCCTCTTGGGCTCACCCCTGCTAAGAACATGTCACCCAGAGTTAGGAACTCTTGCATTAATAGAAACTCTTTAATTTTTTTATTAATCTCTCCTTCCTTCCTCCCTTTCTTTCTTTCTTGAAAATTTCTTTTAAATTTTAAAAAATTTAAATTTGGATTAAATTTAATTAACTGAAAATTTAATTTAATTAGTTTTTACTTTGATTTAATTAGAACTTAACTTTAATGTCTTAAAAATCCTCTCAGAGTTTTTATTCTGTTTTTTATTTTGTCTATTTTTTTCAGTTTGAAAAATTTCAGAAAAGTTGCAAAAATAATACAATTAACACCCCTACCCTCCACCTCGGTCCACCACTTGTTAGCATCTGACCACATTTGCTTCCTCTCTCTCTATTTGTGTTTTTGTATAATTTTTTGTTTTTTCTTGGCTCAACCTTTTGAGAGATGTTTTGGCTTGAACTTCATGCCACTTTGCCTCTAAATCTTTCGGATAAGAACCTCCTGGGAATAATACCGCGGTAGAATCGCCCCACTCCAGAAACAGAGCTTTGACACCCTCCACTTACCTATCTGTTACTTACTGTCCACAGGGAAGTTTTCCCTGTTGTCCCAATAATTTGTTGCTGTCCTTTGTTTTTCAAGTCCGGGATCCAATCCAGGACCCATACATCCCTTTCCATTTTCATGTCTCCTAATCTCTTTAATCTGGAACCGTTCCCCAGTCTTATTTTTTTGTCCTTGATGTTGACATTTGTGAAGTGTTCTGGCAGAATGTCCCTCCATTTGGATTTGCCTGGTCATTTCTTCCTTCTGGAAGTCACTTAAACCCTTTGGCAAGATATTACACAGGTACCACTGGGTCCCTTTTAGTGTGTCACATCCAAAGACCCAGCAGATTCAGTTTGATCTTTTGGTTCACCTGGTGTCCATCACTGTCTGTTTTTCACTCGGTCCTCCAGCCCAGCTTTCCCTGTGTCCTTCACAAAACCTTCTTTGACTCTGCAGCTGGACACCATTCCCCCACCCCTTCCACAGCACTAAGGATCTGTAACTTTTATTTGATGCTCGCGATGTTGTTCTGTGACTGTCGCTTCTTTTCCCAGCGACACAGTTCACTCCTTGGGGGCAGGGTCAAGCCATCTGTCTTTCTCTCTCCGTGCCTCTCCTGCCACCGTGTCGCCCGGTCTGGTGGGCACAGGAGGAGCTCAGTATATCCGAAATCATTCACCCACCCCCCCACCTCCATCGCCTCTAGCACTGGCCTCCGCGTTTGGGCACTGACCCTCTTTTGGGATGGATTTCTTGATTTCAGATCGCCATGGGCGTGCCTCTGCACCGGCTGAAGGATATCCGGCTTCTGTATGGAGAGTCCCCATGGGGGGTGACGCCCATTTCTTTTGAGACCCCTTCCAACCCTCCCATCGCCCGAGGCCACGTCATTGCGGCAAGAATCACCAGCGAAAACCCAGACGAGGCAAGTCTGAGGGCCCTGAGTTTCCACCATCTCCGACCTCCCAGCATGTGGCAGACCCCGAACCTTAGCCTGTTGAGACACCCAGGTTCACAGTTTACAGGCGAGGACGCTGGGATGCGGGAAGGGACATGTCACGGTTTATCCACATGTGATGTGTCCCAGGTACCGGGCAGATGCCTTCATATGTCAGTTACATGACAGCCCTGCCACTGGGCATTGTGACCCCACATTACAGCTCGAGAGGTTGGGGTGACCACCTTCACGCCCGGGACTTGCTGAGGCCATGGCCAAGCCCCACTGGTGGACTTTACAGACCACGTCCATCTTTGGGACAGCCAGGTTTAGAGCACAGGTCCTTGGATTTCTGGCCCCATGAACTTTTTGCTGCAACATACAATCTGGTTCATTCTAAGGAGTCCCTATGTGACTTGTTCTTACTTGTGCCTTATGATACCAACCAGCTGGCATCTATCAAGTTTACATGCTTACTGACAGTTGATTGTCACATAATCTCCATAATCTACCACAATTTAGTTGTTTAATAACTACATTTAAGAAATTTGGGAGAAGAGAGGTTTGGGGTTTTTTTTACCTCCCACCTTTTTTTTTTTTGTAAATAAATTTATTTATTTATTTATTTATTTTTGGCTGCATTGGGTCTTCGTTGCTGTGCCCGGGCTTCCTCTAGTTGTGGAGAGCAGGGGCTACTCTTCATTGCGGTGTGCGGGCTTCTCATTGCGGTGGCTTCTCTTGTTGCAGAGCACGGGCTCTAGGCTCGCGGGCTTCAGTAGTTGTGGCACGTGGGCTCTAGAGCGCAGGCTCAGTAGTTGTGGTGCACGGGCTTAGTTGCTCTGCGGCATGTGGGATCTTCCCAGACCAGGGCTCGAACCCATGTCCCCTGCACTGACAGGCGGATTCTTAACCACTGCGCCACCAGGGAAGTCCTCTCACCCCACCCCCACCTTTTTAATGGAAGAATTTTAAACTATGGTGACTGTATTAGTTTGGGATCTTTGGCTACAGGCGAACAGTCAGTTCTGATGGTGGACAAGCAAAATGGGAAATTTTCAGAGGGTTGATGCCTTGTTCACAGGTGCCTGGGAGGATGGAGGATCACGTGTAGAAATAGCCCAGGCACCTGGAACTTTCCATCTCTTGCCTCCAGGCATGTCTGCCAAAACGAATGCCTCCATCACAAGCTTCAAGAGTTCTAATCCCAGCAAGAGGATCCAACCCACCCCCCTTTACCACAATTATACTCAGAAGGGGTTGTGTCATCCCCGCAAAGGGAATTATGTGTGTGTTAGCATCAGCAAGGGCTGACACTGGATTTCCTTACCTGCTGAAATTTTCATAATCTGGAATTGGAAATCCAACTCCTCCTTTTTTTTTTTTTTTTTTTTTTTTTTTTTGGCTGCGCTGCACAGCATGTGGGATCTTAGCTCCCTGACCAGGGATTGAACCCGTGGCCCCTGCAGTGGAAGCATGGAGTCTTAACCACTGGACCACCAGGGAAATCCCGCCAACTCCTCTTTTATTTACACTTTTTATTGTCAACAATGGCAAACATTTAAAATCAGTATGTACCTTCACTCAGCTCCATCAGTGATCACCGGTCCCAACTTGGTGGTGGTTTTTTGACTTTTTTTTTTTTTTAAGTAAAAATGACACACATTGACGTGCTCACCTGGAAACACCTGCACCCCTAGTGAGAAGTATCAGTGTTTTATTCATCACGCTAAGCTCTTGGGTGTGTGGGGGTGGGGGCTCTTGGGTTTTCCTAGGATTTAATTCTGATGAAAATATATCTGGAGTAACGATTTCTTCCATTTTGCTCTTTCTGTCTGGGCTCCAGGGGTTTAAGCCGAGCTCTGGAACGGTCCAGGAGTTGAATTTCCGCAGCAGCAAGAACGTGTGGGGTTATTTCAGCGTGGCTGCCACTGGAGGCTTACATGAATTTGCTGATTCCCAGTTTGGGCACTGCTTCTCCTGGGGAGAGAACCGGGAAGAGGCCATTTCGTCAGTATCTCCCTCCCTCCCTTCCTTCCCTCCCTCCCTTTGAGAAACTAAAAATTAGCCTGCTGCTTCAGATGCAGCAGCACTTTAGGAGACGAAGAGCAGACCCTATTTTAAATACCCTATGCTGAAGTCCGAGAACCCAGTCTGTCCTCTTCCCGTACTTGAGATCCATGACATACATGAAATCAGTTCACCAAGGTCATTGGTCTTGAGCTTATTACAGGTCGATCTTGAAGGAGATCCAAAGAATGTTCAAGGTGATTCTAAAAGTTTAAAAGGTGCTGAGTACTATAGCCTTTTTTAAAAAGGTGTTGCTGGTTGGGATGGGGCTGGGGATTCTTTTAAATTTAAATCTCATAAGTGGTTCCTGGAGGAACCTACATTGACAAAGAAGCTTACAAATTCCAAAACCTCCACATCTTTTTTTTAATTGTTGAAGTATAGTTGATTTATAATGTCGTGTTAATTACTGCAGTATAGCAAAGTGATTCAGTTATACCTATACATACATTCTTTTTTTTAACATTCTTTTCCATTATGGTTTATCATAGGACATTGAATATAGTTCTCTGTGCTATACACTAGGACCTCGGTGTGTATCCATTCTATATTTAAAAGCTTACATCTGCTAATCCCAACCTCCCACTCCATCCTCCCCCAACTCCCTCCCCCTTGGGAACCACCAGTTTGTTCTCTATGTCTGTGATTCTGTTTCTGTTTCATAGATAGGTTCATTTGTGTCATATTTTAGATTCCACATATAACTGATACCATATGGTATTTGTCTTTCTCTTTCTGATTTACTTCACTTAGTATGATAATCTCTAGTTGCATGCATGTTGCTGCAGATGGCATTGTTTCATTCTTTTTTATGGCTGAGTACTGTTCCATTGTGTATATTTACCTCATCTTCTTTACCCATTCATCCGTCAATGGACATTTAGGTTGCTTTCATGTCTTGGCTACTGTGAATAGTGCTGCTATGAACATAGTGGTGCATGTATCTTTTTAAATTAGAGTTTTGTCCAGATATATGCCTGGGAGTGGGATTGCTAGATCATATGGTAATTTTATTTTTAGTTTTCTGAGGAACCTCCATACTGTTTTCCACAGTGGCTGCACCAACTTACATTCCCACCAACAGTGTAGGAGGGTTTCCCTTTTCTCCGCACCCTCTCTAGCATTTGTTATTTGTAGACTTTTTAATGATGGCCATTCTGACCAGTGTGAGGTGGTACCTCACTGTAGGTTTGATTTGCATTTCCCTAAAAATTAGCAGTCAAAACCCCCGCATCTTAACATTTCTCCTGCCTTGACCTGGGAACAAAAAGGTAAACACCAGTTCAGTTTGTAAAATTAAACATTCTTGTGGAGGTGTCTTTTAGAGTGAAAAATCCCTAAGACATTTCATTTGAAAAGCATTTAAATGTCTGACCTGGGGCGCTTAGCCATGAATTAAATGGAGTTTGGTGCTTTTGAGGGAGAGAGTTTCTTTGCCAGCTTTGAGTAATTCATCTTAATCAGTGAAAAATTGAGACGCTTGGAGCAAATAAGGATTAATGAAAGGTGGGATGGTGGTCAGCCAACCCAGCTGTCTCCGAGTGAAGTGACCTGTGGCTTGTCCCACACTGTGAGTGGCCAGTAATCACTTCAGCAGAATAGGAAGGAAAAATTCCAGCTCTTATTGCTGTCAGTGTGCAAGAGGGGGATCAACTGTCCCTGTCTTCCCAGGACTGAGTGTTTCCTGGGATGTGGGATTTCTCAGTGCTAAAACTGGGAAAGTCCTGAGCCACATGGGACAAGTTGGTCACATATGAATCCAGTGGCTCAGCCTGTAGATGCAGGTTCGGGTCCCACACCCAACTTGCAGTAGCCTATTTGACACCCTCATTTAACCTCACTGCGTCTTCATTTTCTCACCCTCCCGCTGGGGTCTCGTGGCCCCTTTGTCACACCTGCTGGCAGCACGCAGGAGCATCGTAACTGGTGTGAAAGCTCTCCTCTCCCACGAAGTGTGCTTATGCCCCCTCTTCCTCTGGTGCCTTTCCCCAAAACACTCTCCCTATGATTTCATGGAGAGTGGAGGTTTCTGCCCTTTGGACTGGACACCCTGTTTGGGGGGAGGCAGCCCCTCTGGGAAACGGGAGGTGGTTACAGCCAAGCACGTGTGGGCTGGTGACCGCCATGCCCAGAGGGGGGCACTGGTGTTGGCCACCTACTCGTGCACCCCAGGCACACTGGACAGCTGTGTGGACAGGTAAAGAGCGGCTCGTTCTTGGGACACTGGGGGATTTTGATAGGTCCAGCGGGGGAGGGAGTCAGAGCAACTGGCATGGTTAATAACAATTATAATCACTGTAATAAATCATTTCATAGCAGCTAAGGTTTATTGATCAGTGACCATGTGCTTTATACAGACTGTCTCATTTTAATCCCCAAGCATCTGTGTGAAGGCAAGGTTATTCCCCCATCTTCCAGATGAGGAAACTGAGGCCCAGGCAGTTAAGTCACTGGCCCAAGATTTGCTGTACCAGTCAATGCTGGAGCTGACATTGCCCCAAGCCGTCTGACTCAGGGCCCTCCCTAAACTTCTGTGCGGTTCTGACTCACTGGAAACCACTCCAGAACTCTGATGACGCATACGTTAATTGGGAAAACAATCCGTGTGCCTTCCCCTCAAGGAACATGGTGGTGGCTTTGAAGGAACTGTCCATCCGGGGCGACTTCAGGACCACCGTGGAATATCTCACCAACCTCCTGGAGACCGAGAGCTTCCAGAACAACGACATTGACACCAGCTGGTTGGATAATCTCATCGCCGAGAAAGTGCAGGTGGGGAGCTGCACGTGTCTCCCCTGGGGGTCCTGGAGCCCTCCTGGCTCCCCGTGGCTTTGGTCACTGTGGATACTGACATGCAGAGTCTCTCCCAGGCCGAGAAGCCGGATATCATGCTCGGGGTGGTGTGCGGAGCCTTGAACGTGGCCGACTCGATGTTCAGGACCTGCATGACGGATTTCTTACACTCGCTGGAAAGGTGGGGCCCCTGGGTACTTCCTTTCCCCTCTTGGGATACGTGTTGGTGGCAAGTAAGGCAGAAACATGCTTTATTTGGGTGTAAATCCATCACCAAGCAATTAGTGAACCTCTCCTACGTGCTTGCCTCTGTAGAATTCCTTGGATAAACCTGGACTGCCCTAGAAGAGGCTGGGGTAGGGGGCGGGAGGGGAGGGATACTCAAGGCCAAGGCAGCCATCATCCTATAGACAGCAGTGCGCTTATTCGTGCTGACCTGTGCAAGGTACGTCGTAGCACTCAGGAGTTCAGAGAGGAGGAGGTGGATTTGAGAAGCAAAGCGGGTTATAGGTCACCTCTACAAATGGTTCTTTCCCATACCCTCACCTGAATCAGGTGACCAGTGAAATGGACCCTGTGGAAGTGGCCAGGAGCTCCCTCTTAGGATAGACCAGGGTTTCCCAACCTCAGCACTGCTGACATTTTGGGCTGGGTCATCTTTTGTGGTGAGGGCTGTCCTGTGGGACAGGGTAGGAAGTTAGCAGCATCCCTGGTCCCATCCATAGCATCCCCTCTCCCCCTGGAAGTCAGGACAATCAAGTATGTCTCCAGATATTGCCAGATGTCCTCGGGGTAGAGGCAAACCCTACCCTCCCACCCCACATTGAAAACCACTGTGGTAGGCAAAGGAAACTACTGAAAGGGAACTAGAAGGGCGAAAGTTCTTAGTGCTTGGATAATATGCTTTTGAATGGTAATAGAATCACAATCCGTGCATTCGTTTCCTTCATAAGCAGGCGGCAGAATTCCCACGTAAGGAATTTTTTCAAGAAGAAGCAATATGGTTATTGCTTCTTAGAGAGCCTTTTTGAAATGTCACATCCCGTAGCAAGAGCAATTTCCTTAAGTTCTAAGGGATGTCAGGTTCCTTGGGACTCTCCATTCCTTGACTTTTATCAGTCAGGTGTGTCGATAGTTAGAAGAGGCAAAGAGTGGGCGGGTTTTCATATCCAGGGGATGGATGGCTGCGGAGTTCTTGGTCACTCCCAAACTGACCACAGGTCTGTCTTCTCTCTCAGGGGTCAGGTCCTCCCCGCAGACTCTCTGCTGAACATTGTGGATGTAGAATTAATCTACGGAGGCGTTAAGTACATCCTCAAGGTAAAGGTCTCTGTTAGATGTCTCCCACACTCTGGTGGCTCAAGGGAGTTTTATTTCTGCGATGGGCCATCCCTGCAGTGGATTTTCTCATGCTTGGTCCCAGGACTCCCCGTGCAGTCCCGTGACCTTGAAATCTAAGGTCTTTGGATTCCAGAACCCGTAGGCTTGAGCCACGCACACGAGGCACGTTAGAGCGTGTATTGGTTTCCCGTGGCTGCCATAATGAAGTCCCATAAACTGGTGTCACTTCAAACAACAGAAATTTATAGTCTCAGTTCTGGAGGCCAGAAGTCCAAAATCAAGGTGTTGGCTGGGCCATGGTCTCTTTGAAGGCTCCCAGGGAGCATGCATTCCTATCTTCTGGTAGTTGTGGGCAGTCCGTGGTGTTCCTTAGCTTGTAGGTTGTCACTCCAGTCTCTGGCTTTGTACGGCCACCTTCTCTGAGTGTGTCTGTGTCTGTCTGTCTGTCTTCACATCCTCATCCTTCTGTGCCTGTCTCTCTGGGTCTCTTCTCTTACAAGAACACCAGTCAGACTGGATTTAGGGTTCAGCCTAATCCAGCACAACCCCTCCTTAACTAACTACATCTGCAAAGACCCTATTTCCATTAAGGTCACAAGCTGAGGTTCCAGGGAGGACATGAATTTGGGGGGACATAATTCAACCCCTTACAAAGTGTGAGCCGGACCATTGCTCAAGAGCAGAGCGTGTGGGTGCATTTCCCAGGGCTGTGAGACTGGCTTTGTCCAGCGTCTCTGCACCGAGAATGAATGTGTGGATTTCCGACTGCTTCCGGGTCTATCACCAGCATCCCTAGGGCTTGTCAGGGTTGCTTTTCTCTGTTGGAAGTATCTAGTTACCCGTCCTGAGCCATCCCAGGCCAATTCAGCAGAGTATCAAAGAATATTTGAGATGTGCGAGCACAGGATGAGCCCCCCGGGTCCAAGTCGGGGTGACCTTCGGGAGCGATGTGTCCCCGGGAAGCCAGGGCCTCCCCAGCACTTCCCAGCCTCACATTCCATGGAAAAGGCAACAGAATTTTTATTTTCTCTTACTTGATTTTTAACATTGCTGAGCACACATTGAACTTTCAACTTTGGAGATTTTCAGGCTTCGTTCAGCCAAACGAGTGTGTTATCCACGTAACGTGTGTAAAATCGCTTCCCTTTTGGCCCTGATGCTTCCTGGCTACCTTTGGGGGCCTGGGTCGCCTCACCTTGATTTTAAATATGACACATGCTCGTTGCAGAAAATTTCAAAACAGCAAACAAGCATGAAGCGTCAGAAAAACAGTCCACCATGGGGGAGTTCCCTGGTGGCCTAGTGGTTAGGGTTCTGCGCTTTCACTGCTGTGGCCCGGGTTCAGACGTTTTAGCAGACCTCTTTTCAGTTATTTTTTTCCTTATGCATTGATTTTATAAAGTTAAGATCATAGTGCAAATGTTTTTACTGCTTTGATATTATCATGGCCTATAGTTTCCCCCTGTTATTAGCAAGTTTTCCTTAACATCAGTTTAGAGTCTGCAGCACGGTCCAATAGAACTTTCCGCAGGTATGGAAATGTTCTAAATCTGCTCTGTCCAGTATGGGCCACCTGGGGCTATGGAGCACTTGAAATGTGGCGAGTGTAACTGAGGAGCTGAATTTTACCTTTCATTTAATTTTAATTAACTTACATTTGAACGTCTGGCTAGGGGCTACCATATTTGACAGTGCAGGTCTAGAACATTCCATGGCAGCACCCACTGTTGGAGAGCTCGTTTGATTCTAGGTTTTCCTGTTACCATAAATAATGTGGCAATAAATATTCCTCTATTTCTTGCCATCTTTTGTCACTATATATATATTTCAGAGGTTGAGGGCTCTTTAGGGTGTTAGTTTTCTGAGAGAGAGCACATACTTTGAACTGAGGGCCAGGTGGGGCTGGTATTTCAGATTGAAATGCAGAGCCGAGGCCAGGGCCTGGCCGTATATGTCTCCTTCCAGCGTCCCAGATCCACTGTGTGCCCCTGGGCAGGGCCAGGTCTAGCGGGCAAAGCCCTAGTCCATGTCCAGGCCACTGATGGAGGCCCCAGGTCTGCCTCACCCAGAGCAAGGCCCCCATCTCCCTGGCTCCCAGGGCAGCCCTGCTTGGAGACAGAATCGGAAGAAAGCCCCCAGCCCTCCAGGGCACACAGTGGGCAGTGATGCCCGGCCTGGGTCTACACCTGCGGCCGGCAGCCACCAGCCCACCCACGGGGCAGGTGTGGCTCGCTGACCCCGGGCTCCCTCCCCATCGCTGCTCCCTTGGGGTGAGTGAGGGCTGGCCCTCAAGGGGTGAGGTGTCCACCCCAGCACTCCCGCCGTGGACACTAGCCTTTCCTTGTGGTCAGGGGGCCAGGCGGTGCTCTGGGGGCACAGGGCCAAGCAGGCATCCTCATTTCAGGTGGGGACATTGAACTGTCCCCACAGGTGGCCCGGCAGTCTCCAACCACGTTCGTCCTCATCATGAACGGCAGTCACATCGAGATCGACGCCCACCGGCTGAACGACGGGGGGCTGCTGCTGTCCTACAGTGGCAGCAGCTACACCACGTACCTGAAGGAGGAGGTCGACAGGTGTGTGGTCGTGGAGGGCACACAGAGCCAGCTCTCACCTGCGGGTCTGAGGGTCTTCGCTAAGGCACCTTCTCTGGAACATTCTGGGGCTCCTGGAGAGGTTAATCTCTCGGCTGGAGTTCCATGCAGCTGGCAGGCATATATGGGAGGTTCCCAGGAAGCCCTTTTCTAGTGTTGGGTGGATTCAGAGCCGAATGGGACGTGACTCCCAGCTCCACGGCCTGCGAGGTGTGTGCTGAGTGCCAGCGGCTCCGGGTCTGAGCTGCAGTGTCCGTACCCATCAGATCAAGGCTTGGAGAAGATGAGGCCGTCCGATTAGGGAAGGGGCTATTTATTGAGCATCTGCTTACACCAGATGCCGGGCTAGGTGTTAGGATACAGCCGTGGTCATGACTCATGGAGTCTGTCGGGGAAGAGACACGTGGAACAAGCAGATGGCGGCGGGAAAGCTTGCTCTGTGTCTGGCTGGGTGGAGGACGGGATGATCCGGAAGCACTTTGCACAGGTGCATCGCGTGTCCTCCTGCTCCAGCGCGTCTGACCACCCTGAGCTCACACGATGAAACACAGACCCGCCCACCCCCACGGACAGGCAGCAAAGACCCCCCCGACCAAGAGAATAAGATGGGGAGGAGTGGGGTTCCAGAGGCCCCGTGCCTGAAAAAGCTCCAGTTAGATTCCCTTCCGAGTCCTCGATGGAAGAAGGTGGACTAGATTCATCCCAGATCGGTGGTTTTTAACCTCTTTTTAACCCGTGTTCTATCTGCCAAGAATATTCAAGATGATTATAAGCTCCATCCATGGGGCATGCTCTTCCCAGTTCTAAGGCGAAGGCTTTCAGTGGGTCAGTATTTACTGAATAATAGTGATTGACTGCTTTCTCTATGCCAGGGCCTGTTGGAATTATGTCAGGAAAAGGAACTAGTTTTCAGCCAGTAAAGGGTCCCACCCAGCTCACTCCCAAAGTCTCTGCGGTAACTGTCAAATGCTACCATTTGGGAAAAATGGAGTAAGTCCCTCAAACCACACACAGGCTGATGCTCACGGCTGCCTTTAGGAAGGGAAGATGCTGTCGAAACCCTGACTCGGGCACCTGGGTCGATGGTCCTCCCCAGTCTCCCCACCACCTCCCCACTCCTTCTCTCTCCAGTTACCGAATCACCATCGGCAACAAGACATGTGTGTTTGAGAAGGAGAATGATCCCACGGTCCTGAGAGCCCCTTCGGCGGGGAAGCTGATACAGTACATGGTGGAGGACGGGGGCCACATCGAGGCTGGGGGCAGCTATGCTGAGATAGAGGTGACCGCAGAGCTGGCCCCCTGGGAGGGGGGTAGGGCTGCAGCCAGGTCTCCCTTACACCCCCTCCCCGAGGGAGGGCCATCTGCCAATGCTGCTTCACCTAAGCCAACAGACCTCCCCTCTCACCTGGGCTGTCATCTGCAGATTCCTAAGAGAGCCATGTGTGTGGGGTTCAGCCCCAATTCCCTGCAATATCCAAAGGGAAAAAAAATCTCAAAAATGTATACCCCCCCAGGAGTGAGTAAGGACGGATGAATGATCATGATGTGGACAATTGAAAAGTGGTAAGCCAACAGAAGCAAAGCACTTCCCACGCGGCAAGCACTGTTCTAAGCATTTTATCTGTCTTTAATGACCTTCTTTAATCTTCCCAGCAATCATATAAGTTGGACACAAATGGGACCCCCATTTTGTACATGAAGACACGGGGCCCGGGCAGGCTAAGGAACTCACTCAAGGTCACACCAAGCCAGGATTCAAACCCGGCATCCATTCTCTGCTGCCCAGGAAAATAGTGATTTTTGTAATGAAAATATAGCAACGGTAGTAGCTGATGCTTGTCGGCCTCCTACTATGTGCCATCCTGCTTCATCCTTATCAGCGCCCTGTGAGGCAAGACTGTCATTTCCTCCCATTTTACTGTTGGGGAAACTGAGGCTCAGAGAGGGGAAGGCATGTGCTGGAGATCACAGAGTGATGGGTGGGAGCAGGGGTTCCATCCCAGGCCTGGCTGACTTGGGTGCCCAAGCTGTGAACTTCTGAGCAAAGGGTGGGACAGTCCTGTCAGTCTGCAGCCCACACGTGATAAAAAAACTCATCACGTCCACACGGCCAGACTCTCAGACCAGTTCAAGGGGCTGACGACTGTACTGCAATCATGTTGTTCATTCCCCAGAGGGTTTTCTCACTGCCTTTAAAAAACGGAGCTGCGGGGCTTCCCTGGAGGCGCAGTGGTTGAGAATCTGCCTGCCAATGCAGGGGACATGGGTTCGAGCCCTGGTCTGGGAAGATCCCACATGCCGCGGAGCAACTAGGCCCGTGAGCCACAATTACTGAGCCTGCGTGTCTGGAGCCTGTGCTCCACAACAAGAGAGGCCACGATAGTGAGAGGCCTGCGCACCGTGATGAAGAGTGGTCCCCACTTGCCGCAGCTAGAGAAAGCCCTTGCACAGAGGCGAAGACCCAACACAGCCATAAAATAAAAATAAATAAATAAATAAATAAGCAAATATGGTTAAGAAAAATATATTTAAAAAAAAAAAAGTCTGATAGCTGTCTCTCAATCTTTAAAAAAAAAAAACAAAAACAAAAACAAAACGGAGCTGGTCACAAAATGCACCGCATTTTAAGAATGTGTGTGTCAGTCACCCTACATCATATGATTCATCTGTATTTCTAAGACAGAGGCCTTCCTTTGGAAATAAAGATCAGTTTCCATGTCTGTAAAATGGGCACAATGAACACCTGCCTCCCTGGCTGGCTTTGCAGATGGAAAAAATTTATGCCCAGTGCTGTGCCTGGTACACAACAGATTGTGAAAATGCTGGTTCCCTCTCTACCCTCCGCTTGAACTCTGCCCACGGAGTCATTCAATGTAAATGACACGGTCCCTGCTCCAGAGTTACTAGTTTGGGATGACACAGGCCAGTCCTAGTGGGCTCCATCTAATTTCTTCTTTCTGCAAAACAGGTGATGAAGATGATCACGACCCTGAATGTGCAGGAAAGTGGCCGGGTGAAGTATGTCAAGCGCCCAGGGGCTGTGTTGGAAGCAGGCTTTGTGGTGGCCAGGCTGGAGCTCGATGACCCTTCTAAAGTGCACCAGGTATGTGGCACCCGGCACGGCTACCCCGTGAGCCAGACAGGCTTGTGGCCCCGGCTCTCCTGCCACCACCCGCCCCCAGCAGCCAGCACGACGGGCGTAGGAGTGTGCCTGCCTGTGCTCACATCCTTCTCAGCAGCTTCCCATCCCACTTAGAATAAAAGCCATGTGTTTCCGATGATCTCCAAGACCCCCCCATGAGCTGTGCCCCGCTTTCTTCCCTGGCTTCATCTTCTCTCCCACTACCCCTCCCTTAATCGAATGCTCCAGACCCATCCCCCTGGGGCCAGCTCCCTCTGCCTGGAAGAACCTTCTCCCAGACGCCCACAGGGGAAGGGTTCCTTCTGTGAACTTTGACGCAGACGTCATCCCCCAGTGCGTTATATAGAGCTGTCGTGTCTCCGTGACATGACATGACTTACCCTCCTAGAGTAAGCCAGGCCTGCGGGGAGGTGGCTCGCCATTTATGCATGTAATTTTGTTTTCTCTACAATAATTAGTGTATATGCCCAGGAAAAAAGAAAAGCTAGAAAAGCATTTTTTAAAAAAATCAAATCGACTCTTTTCTTCATACTATTCTATTAGTTTCATTTGTTTTCTTCTTCTTTTCATTATTCTTTTTAGAGGGTTCCCAAAGCTAGAAATAGACTGAGCTTTGTTAGATCACCAGGAAGGTCTGTGCCTGCGTTGTGATTCCTTTTAGCAAACGTTTCCCGGGCTAGGTTCTTCAGACAGCGCCCAGCCACAGGTCTGGAGGCTCACAGATGCCCGTGAGAAAGACGGGCAGATAAGCTTTTGTACTTCAGCTCGGTAAGTGCAGTCAGAGGGACTGCCCTTGGCCGCTGGCTATGAGGGCCCAGGTGGAGAAGCCAGCAGCAGATTGTGGAGAAAGGAAACCCTCCGGTTAATCTTCAAGGGTGAGAGGAGCCTGCGGGGTTGGGAGTGGAGTCGAGGGCCGGGAAGCTGAGGGTTCTGGGCCAGCAGAATAGCATACCCCAGCTCCTGGGGCCCAGTGCCTCACACAGTTGGTGTTGAGTGGATATTTGTAGAATAAATTAACAGACGCATGGATACATTAAGTCAGTGTTGCCCCTTTGGGGAGCTTTTTATTTGGGGATCCTTTAAGGCTAAATGTTTATGATTTACAAAAAGCACGTACACTTGCATGAGAGTTTCCTAAATTTTCACCCTGCTAGGCATTCATCTTTAGGGTTCGAGTGAGACTGAAATAAATAGAAAAAAACAGGAAGATGATCTTGGTTAGAAAGCAAAGCAAAACAAAAACGTCTGTCGACAAAAATAATAAACAGTCTTTAATAGGAATAGAAAAGAGTTTTATTTGAACCAAACTGAGGACCGTAGCCGGAAAGACAACCTTTCAGATAACTCTGAGGAACTGCTCCCAAGGAGCATTTTTTTCAGCACAGTTTTATGTCTTGTCAGAACAAAGAACATGAAACAAGTCAGGGATACATTCCTTCAAGGTTTCAAAACATACACACACACACACACACACACACACACACACACAAACAGAACAGATCGACACGTACACAGCGAGTCCATATGGCCTTGGCAGCTGGGAAGGGAATCTTATCATCAAAGGAGAACCAGCATTGGCATCCGAGGAAGGGAGGCATTTCATCTTTATTTTTAACATGGACATTCTTTACTTCTGGTCAGTGTGCCCTTTTCTTTAATAATTAAAGCAGATGTACAATGTATGTTTGATTGGCTACAAACTGGCTGCTCTAGTTAGCATGAAATTCAAGTTAACTCATGTAGAAGCCAGAATGACTTCCCCAGATCTCAACATGTGAACATTTTTTTTTTTATCACATCTAACGCCCTCCAAAATTATTTGGGGTACATAATTGACTCTGACATTTGTAAAGGGGAAGATTTGGAAACCTCACACAGGGGTGTAAATGTAGCAATTTTAACTTTCCAATACAATGTTTTCTTCTGTCCCCCCCTCCCCCACAGGCTTCATGATAACTACATTATGTGTATTGTGTATATTGTGTGCTGGTAGCTCTGCCTCGGCCCTTGGCTTGTATGTCTCATTCAGAGGCCACAGCGGCCTTGACCTCTGACTCCTGTTGTGTCTCATCAGGCTGAGCCATTCACGGGAGAGCTCCCCTCCCAACCAACGCTGCCCATCCTCGGAGAGAAACTGCACCAGGTTTTTCACAGTGTCCTGGAAAATCTGACGAACATCATGAAGGGCTACTGTCTGCCGGAGCCTATTTTTAGCATCAAGGTAGGTCACGTGTGCAGGGTAGGTGTGTATCACACACACGTGCATAGGTCCGTATGAAGAGCCGGAAGATCCCAGAGATCTTTATTGAGGTAAGAAATGAGAAAATGATTCATCTTCTGTTGTTTCTATCAAGGACCCAGTCTCAGGAAATTCCTCAGTTTCATTGTAAACATCAGTGTATGTTTCTGTCTGATTATAAACTGTTGTAAAGGTGACATTGTTTTTTGGGGTTGGGTTCAGCTCAACACTGAGAATGTTCACATAGTAAGTTAAGAAAGGAGTCGATGTGGGTCACCCTCTTAAAGAGACAGCGAGGAAGGGACTTTGTCCAGAAACACAACTCTGTTCATCATCCCAGGGTCCCGTTGTCTGTAGAGAAACAAGTCCTCAAATTTGCAGACCTCCATGAAAGACCCATGCTGCTAAACTCAATGTCAGTAACTATAAAATTGTGCTACATCACATTCCGTCCCAGAAAAGCCAATCACGGTGATGGTGGTCATGGTGATAACTCAGCACTTGTCCTATACATGCTATGTGCCGTCTACTACTCTAAGTACTTAAACCTTATTAAGTCATTTCACCGTCCCAACAACCTAGGAGGTAAGAACTGTTATTATTTCCATTTTACAGGTGAGGAAACTGAGGCACAGAGAGGCTACAGAATTTGCCTGGTTTCACCCATGAGGAGGCAAAGAGGGGACTTGAACCCTGGCCCTCTAGCTTCAGAGTCCATGCACTTAGCCCCTAGGTTATGCTGCCTAATTGCTAGAATTACAACATTTTTTTTAGTCTTTGCACTTGCCTGTGTGTGCATGGTTTCATTTTTAAACCTTACAACCACGTTATGGGGTTGGCGCCATTATCCTCCCCATTCAAAGACCATTGACAGGTCTGCTTCCGGGTGAGCCGGAAGCAGTGCAATGCAGCTGTTAAGAGTCTCTGAGTCTTCCTGAGTTTGCATCCTGGCTTTACTTCCTACTAGCTGTGTGACTTTGGGTAACTTAATTAACCTCTCTGTGTTTCGGTTTCCTCAACTGGAGTCTGCCTGAGTTTGCATCCTGGCTTTGCTTCCTACTAGCTGGGTGACTTTGAGTAACTTAATTAACCTCTCTGTGTTTCAGTTTCCTCAACTGGAAGATGCAAATAATGATTATTCCTACTTCATAGGGTTGTCTCTGAGGATCAAATGAGAACATGCAAATCCAGGTCCTAGAACAGTGTCTGGTACAGAGCCAGTGTCCCACAAATGTTTGCTTTTCCCAGGGCCTGGTGTTCTATCCCCACACCAGGCTGGCTGTTTGGATGCATGGAGAGGGGAGTGGGGCCTTCCTGGGTTGGGAAACTGGGTGTTCATTCCCCCTGTGGTCAGGGGGCCATTCTACTCCGGACTGTTCCACAGGCCACTGGGTCTAGATCTTTGGCCACTCAAGTGCACAGGGCCTGGATGGGCTGAGTGTGTCAGACGCCCTGTGGTGGGTGCCCGTGCTCATGCCCCCAGCACAGCCTTGGGCCGACTCTGTGCTCCCCGCTGCAGCTGAAGGAATGGGTGCAGAAGCTCCTGATGACCCTCCGGCACCCAACGCTGCCACTGCTGGATCTACAGGAGATCATGACCAGCGTGTCGGGCCGCATCCCCGCCCCCGTGGAGAAGGCTGTCCGCAGGGTGATGGCCCAGTACGCCAGCAACATCACCTCGGTGCTGTGCCAGTTCCCCAGCCAGCAGGTGGGTACCCCCCACCCCCACTCCAGCCCCGCTGGGAACTCGTCTCCCCATCAGTGCGGACGTCCGGTCTCTGATCAAATCGGGCCTCACAAGACCCACTTACAGCCGAGATGCTGGGGACTGAGAGATTTCTTTCACGCTTTCTCTGCAGAATCGCAGCATTTCCCCCAAAGCAACAGTTGTTTAGAGGAACATAAACAGTTATTAGGCCTCACTCTGTATAACTTGGCTTCGGAACAGGAGTAAGCAGTTGGTGCAAACAGAGTGAGCTTTCTCCAAATATACGCTGGCTGACACAGTAGAGGATATTGTCAGTTCTTCTTGCCAGTGTGTAGCACTGATTCTCCCCCTCTGCTTTGTGTAAGGTGATAATCTTGGGGCTATACGTGTATGTAATATTTTTTAAGAATGGAAACCATTCCCGGGTAGTATCAGAAATCTCTAATAATTCTACAGTGGCCTCGTTTTGTTCTTTTTTGGGGGTGCTTTTATCAGGCATTTTAAAGGAAATCTGCATTTGGAAGAGGCACCTCTTTTTTACCTTTGTTTTCTCTGCCTGGTTATAAGGGCTGCCTCCCACCATCACCCCACCCACATGTCAGCAATTTGGGGTGCTCGAGGTCAGTGTAAGTCAGTTTATTCCCAGAGGTCAACCTCTAGGTTGGAGTATCATTCGGCCATAAAAAGGAATGAAATACTGATTCATGCTACCCCAGGGATGAACCTTGAAAACATGATTCTCAGTGAAAGAAGCCAATCATTAAAGACCGCATGTTGCCTGATTCCATTTATATGAAACATCCAGAACTGGCAAATCCATGGAGAAGAGGAAGTAGATTAGTGGTTGCCAGGGGCTGGGGGCAGGGGGGTTGCGAGTAGCTGCTAAGGGTTATAGGATTTCTTTTGGGGGAGAAGAAAATGCTCTGAAATTAGATAGCGGTGATGGTTGCACAACTCTGTGAATATACTACAAAGCACTGAATTAATTGTACACTTTAAAAGAAGGGGGGTGGAATATGATGGTATATGAATTCTATCTCAACTAAAAAATAATGAAAACAAAGCTCTCAAGGACCCCAGTTGAGAAAAATACACGTTGGAACGTTCTAGGAATTTGTTATTGATGCAGGTTTTTCATTACATGTTTTTTTGTCGCCACAAACAATATGCCGATCGCATTAAATCTAACTGTAAAAATAGGACCCCCATACCCAACACCCTCATGCTCCCTGGGGTTGGAAATTCCTTTCTCCTCTTTCCCCAGAGCATTTGTATTTGTGGAGAGGGATGATACAGTGGTGCGTGTCTTTATGTGATTGTTGTCATTCTGAGCTCTTGAGTCCTCAAGCCACATGTTGAGTGGGGTGTGCAGAGCTGTTTCTGGGTGGCCAGAGGGCTTTGGGGCTGGAATTTTAAATTTTTGAATGGGATCTCAATGGGAGCCTGTGGTGGGTCCTTCTGGTGACTTCTGCGTGGCAACCAGATTGTGTGGTTTGAGTGGCCAGACCTGTCCTGTTTTCCCATGCAGATAGCCACCATCCTGGACTGCCATGCGGCCACCCTGCAGCGGAAGGCCGATCGGGAGGTCTTCTTCATGAACACCCAGAGCATTGTGCAGCTGGTCCAGAAGTGAGTCCTGGGCCCTCCTTGGGGTGTGGTTATCACACTCAGTTATCCATGTATTGCCCCAGGGTGGTGCTATCTTAAGGGCAGGCTCAAACTGAGAGACAGTGCCTGGGGTCTGATACCCCAGTTACAGCCCCAGCACAGCCCTTCCTAACAGCAGAACAAAACAACACCCTTTACTTCCGTGAATCTCAGTTTGCCAGTCTGTAAAATGGGGATAAAAACACTTCACACACCATAAGTCATTTTGAGCTTTGAGCAGATTGATTTTTATAAAGTGCTGACACATAGTGAGTCCTTGTGGTAGCTTTGATTATGAGACAGTGAGATGAGATGGCTTTATAGGCTGTAAAGGATTATACAGATTATCCTTGCAGTTTTGGGGGATCCTTGCAAAGGAGGAGTTGGCGAAGAATTTGTATTTTATCTTAAGTAGTTCTTGAGCAGGGAGAACTATTCTGATGATAAAAAGAACTGCCCTTTTGCATGAAAACTCAGCAAGAAAGCTTTGCCTATAAGGACAGAATCCAAACATTCTCAGACTTCAGTGAATTAATTCAGCGCATATTCGCCATGTGCCAGAAACTATCAGAGGTACAGAGGGTATAGGACTATAGGAAAATGCCCTCCTTTTCAGGGCGCTCCCTGGCTCATGGGGACTCATACTAACAATATAGGATCGCAGCTGAGGAAGGAGATTTGAGTTCGGATTCCCCACAAAGCGAGAGTCACAGCTGAGGGCTAGGAGGGGAATCCCTTCCCCAGAACACTTTGACCGCTAACGCTAACCCATCCTTCAGCAATGGAAATGCCTAGAAGAAATGAACAAATGATAAATGAATCAAATTCCATAGCAGGTTTTTTGTGTGTTAAATATAAATCTCAAAGCTCTGTCTTATGTTGTGTTCGTGTGTGTTTTAAAAATCACATCTGAATAAAAGAGTATTTTAGGTTCTTATGCTCTTTTGTTGCCATTTGGTGATGCTGGGGTGAAGCTGCTTTCAGCTTCCCTAAAACTCAGCATCACATTCTCTTAAAAACTCAATCCCCTGTGTTCTGAAATAGTTTAGAAGAGGAAATGGTTTAAGGAACATCCAGGTTACCATTTGGTTTTAAAAGGGAAGTAAAATTTACACAGGGATCTTTTGGTAAATGTCCTTCAAGTTTTGTTTTGTTTTGTTTTCCAATCTGTCTTTATACATTGAGTGGTTAATTGAAAATTTTTGCTTTTCAACCATGCATGCAAGGCTGACCCCTTTCAGCATCCCAGCTCTGTAAGTGTTTTTCCTTCTCTCTGGGGACGGGCAGGCATCATCCAAAGGCTCAGGCTTGGCCTCTCGTTGGATGTGTGACTTTGGGCAAATCATTGCTCTCTCTGGCCTGCGGAGTTATTAGCACAAATGAACTAACTCACACATCCCTCCCAGGCCTAAAGATTAGAGGGAGCAGCCTCCAGTTTCTTTATTAGTGTTTTCTCCTTTTTCAAATCATAAAAGTCCTGGCTGTGGATAACTCCGGCACCCCAGGAAGTGGAGTTGATCACTAAGGCAGCCTTCCCTTCCTCCCCAGATACCGCAGTGGGACCCGGGGCTACATGAAGGCGGTGGTGTTGGATCTCCTGCGAAGATATTTACTGGTTGAGCACCATTTCCAACAAGGCAAGAGTCGCCGCCGCAGGCATTGGTGACAAGCCCACGGGGGCAGGAGGGGCCCCGAGCCTTACCCCACGTGGCCTTTTGTCTCCCTGCAGCCCACTACGACAAGTGTGTGATAAACCTCAGGGAGCAGCTGAAACCAGACATGTCCCAGGTGTTGGACTGCATCTTCTCCCATGCGCAGGTGGCCAAGAAGAACCAGCTGGTGATCATGTTGATCGTAAGCAAGAAAAGTCGCCCTTTACCCAGAGTGGGGGTAGCTCAGGGCTCCACCGACTTTTTCTGGAAAGGGCCAGAGAGTAAATATATTAGATTTAGCCCAGCATATGGTCTCTGTCCTGACCTCTCAATGCTGCTGTGGCACAGTGTAAGCAAATGGGCATGGCTGTGTCCCAATAAAACTTTGCTTATGAAACTAGGCAGTAGGTAGGACTTGTTGACCCCTGGGGAAGATCATGACTAACCCACAAAGCACCTACTGTGTGCCAGGCACTCCTGACATGCTTTACAAATACTAACTTGTTTAATTCCCACAGCAGCCCTAGGAGGTCGGTACCGTTCTCATCCTCCTTTGACAGAACACAGAGAGGTGAAATCACTTTCCCAAGGGTACCCAGCTTATAAGTGCAGAGCTGGGATTTGAACCCACAGCGTGGCTCCAGAGTCATGAGCCATGATTAGTCAAGGGATATTGGATTCCGAGTCTTCTGGTAGGGCTTTCATTTTGCCTTCTTGGTGAAGCATGGAATGTTTTTGTTCTTATTTCTCTTCCTGTCAGGTAATAATTAGCAATCCTTTATAGCTAAAGATTTTTTTCCTTGACGTGACTTGGAAAATGCAGGATCAGCAGATAGTAGCCGAGACTTGGGCTTGGCTGATAGCAGGAAGGGGTCAGCAGATTTTTTTTCTGTAAGGGGCCAGAGAGTAAATATTTCAGGCTTTGGCCATGCAGCCTATGTTGAAACTACTCAGCCCTGCCATTGTAGCGTGAAAGTGGCCATAGACAATATGTGAATGAATGAGTGTGGCTCTGTGCCAATAAAACTTTATTTACAAAATTGGGCAGTGGGCCAGATTTGGGCCTGGGCTTATAGGGCAGTTAACACCCTAACAAGATGGATTCATAAATATTGATATTTTTGTAAAGAATCATTTAAAAATCTGCTAGTGCAGCGTGAGATTCTCTTAATTCTGGCTGTACTTGAGAACCACCTGGGGTGGGGGTGGGGGAGCTTTTAAAAAATACAGATGCCCAGGCCCCACCCTTGGTCCATAACTCAGGGTTTCTGTGGGTGGGGCCCAGGCATTAGTACTTTCTGAAAGCTTCTCCAATGGGAAGTTTAAACGGGGACTGTATATTAGATAATAATATTGGTTTAGTGTTCAATTTTTGGGGTGTTTTAACACTTCTACAGTTAGCTGGGGAAAGATCTTTTTTCTCAGGGAGGTACATTCTGAAGTAGTAGGAAGGATCATGGTGTCTGCAACTGAAAGAGAGAAAGAGAAAAGAGTGAGAGAGTGTGTTTGTGGGTACAGGCATGCATGTATGCTTACTAGAAAAGCAAATGTGAAAGTTTAGCGGTTGCTGAATCTGGATAATTTTCGATGAACTGATCTCCTGTAGTTTTGAAGTTCTTCAAAATTAAATTTGGGGGACTTCCCTGGTGGCGCAGGGTTTAAGAATCCGCCTGCCAATGCAGGGGACACAGGTTCATTCCCTGGTCCAGGAAGATCCCAACATGCCACGGAGCAACTAAGCCCATGCGCCACAACTACTGAAGCCTGCGAGCCACGACTACTGAGCCCGCATGCCATAACTACTGAAGCCTGCGCGCCTAGAGCCCGTGCTCCACGACAAGAGAAGCCACCTCAGTGAGAAGCCCGCGCACCGCAACGAAGAGTAGCCCCCACTCGCTGCAACTAGAGAAAGCCCGCGCGCAGCAACGAAGACCCAATGCATGCAAAAATAAATAAAATTTTTTTTTAAAAAATTAAATTTGGGAGGAAGGCTCCCCAAGTGATTGCAACATGCAGCCAGGATTGGGAACTTATGACCAAGGACATATGTAGTCTTGGGGGGAATTTCATTGCTAAAATAATATAACCCTCTTCTCAAAGTACCTCCTTTGGATGGAGTCTTTTTTTTTTTTTAATTAATTTATTTATTTACTCATGGCTGTGTTGGGTCTTCGTTTCTGTGCGAGGGCTTTCTCCAGTTGCGGCAAGCGGGGGCCACTCTTCATCGCGGTGCACGGGCCTCTCACCATCGCGGCCTCTCCCACTGCGGAGCACAGGCTCCAGATGCGCAGGCTCAGCAATTGTGGCTCACGGGCCCAGCCGCTCCGTGGCATGTGGGATCCTCCCAGACCAGGGCTCGAACCCATGTCCACTGCATTGGCAGGCAGACTCTCAACCACTGCGCCACCAGGGAAGCCCCTGGATGGAGTCTTTTTAAGTGTGAGCGTCTGTAAAACAAAGGATGCCTATAATTTATTACAGTCCACTCACCATTTGTTCATAGGCCAGGGCTTGGGTCTGTGGGTTATTCTGCTGTTTGCTCTTCTTTGTGTACATAATAACTCTCTTTTGGGCGCAAAGTTCTTAAAAATAATGTTCACCAGAGGATGGCCTGGGGAAGAGGATGGCCTGGTGGAATGGCCCCCAGATCAGAGAACTAGGGCACTGCCAGGGGCTTCTTGGTGAAGGAGGCTAAAAATGTTGTAGCAGGTGTGGTTTGGGGGTTATATGTGAGATTCATCATTCTTCTGGCTCTCTTGTTTCCATTTGCTAGAAAATGGTGAGTTCTTTGCATTTGACGGTATTTGATGCTTTGGAGATTTTGAGCAAAGACTTGTTAATTGAGTGATTACTTGGAAATGAAATTTTTTTGAGTCTTTACAGGGAACCTCATTTCTGAATGTCAATTCAGTGGTCATAGGACTTTGCTAGTGACAAAACAAAAAAAACAAAACATGATGCTGTGAACTAAAATATACGCCATGGGACCACTTCACAAAAGTTAACAAGAAGGAGAGAGAGTATTTTAGACTTTTGTGTGTAGAGTGTGGTGGCCAGATTTAAAAATTTTTCATATAGAACTTGTCTTGAGTCTTTCCTCTCTTATTTATTTTTTATTTCTATCTTTGGCCATGCCACACAGTTTGCAGGATCTTTCCCAACCAGGGACTGAACCCAGGCCACAGCAGTGAAAGCCCAGAATCCTAACCACTAGGCCACAGGGAACTCCTGAGTCTTTCCTCTCTTAGAAAACCACTAGCCTGGTTGTTGGACAGCGCCTGTGTTCTGTGCTATCCTTGGAGCCACAGGCTGGTGGAATGATGGAGACTAATGCCACCGCCACTTGATAAAGCAAATCAGAATTTGGGAGGGAGAGAAAGTTTAGAATAATTTCCCATGAGATTTCTTCAGCACTGACATGCTATGTGTTTGTGTACAAGTGTGAAATATTAATATGTTAAAAAAATTTTTTCTGATTGTGAAAACAGTGTGGGCTCATTCTAATTAGGAAAATGCAGAAGCAGATGCGGAAAAGAATGACCCCTGGCCCCACCATCTGGTGACCACTTGGAGAACGGCCTGGTGCAAGGAAGGGGGGTGTGATGCCCAGGCATTCAGATTCCCAGCATTCATTGTTCTGTCTTTGTGGGTATTGAGGGAGTATAAGCTCTGAGCCATTACCAAGCCCTTCTTGCATTTAGGGCGTAAGAGGAGTTGCAGAGACCAGTCGCATGTGGCCCTGGTCTCCAGCAGAAAGGTCCCTTGTTCAGAAGCAGAGAGGAGGGATGCACATAGGAACCCTCATCCCTCCCTCTTCTGCAAGTTCCACCTCTAGATCTTCTCTCTTGCAGGAAGCCTCCCTTGACCTCTCCAGGCCCTAGATGCTCCCCTCACACCGGGGCTCCTGGAGGGTAGCTTACACACCCTCACCAAAGCCTCCCATGTGGCCCTTACTCTTTGTTCATACCTGCCTCTATTTCCCCTCATCCCTCTTCTCTGAAACTGAGCTCCATAAGTCAGGCAACAATGTTTAGAGGAAAGAGGGAGAGGCCATAGGGACAGGAGAGCTCTGGGTTCAAATCTGGCTCTGCCTTGCACGTGCTTGGTAGCTTTGGGGCAAGGCACATTGCCTCTCTGAGCCTCAGTTTCCTCCTCTGTAAAATGGGAATCATATAGTAACTTGTCAGTGGGTTGGGGGCATTTGAGGAAATGAGTGGAAAGGGTCTAGCTGCTTGCCCAGCCATAGTAAGTACCTGATAAGTGCTGGCCATTAATAGTGATGCAGGCAGAGACTTTGTTGTCTTTTTCTTCATGCCAGAAATTTAGGGCATGTTTTGGGGTGGATGAATGGAAGAGTGAATGAATAGGGGGGTACTTGGTGGAGAGTGGCTAAGGGTATGTGTATCACGCTGTGCAGGTTTGCGGGGGCAGCCACACCCCCACCCCCCTGGCCAAGGGTGAGTGCTGGCCTGTTTCCTTCTGGTAGAACAGACAGCCATTTGGATTTTGTTTCTCTCCCCCAAAGGATGAGCTCTGTGGCCCAGACCCTTCCCTGTCAGATGAGCTGACCTCCATCCTCAGCGAGCTCACTCAGCTGAGCAAAAGCAAGCACTGCAAGGTGGCCCTCAGAGCCAGGCAGGTAGGGTCGCCAGCCGTGGTCCCCACTGTGCGTGAGGTCATAGGGTGCCGTCCTTCCCCACACGCGGCCCCCACCGTGCATGTCCCCTCTGCTGCAGGACCCGCCCCTTGGCTCCTCCCCATGAGGATGGCTCACCCCAGCCCCTCTGTCCCCTCCCCCTGCAGGTCCTGATTGCCTCCCACCTCCCCTCCTATGAGCTGAGGCACAACCAGGTGGAGTCCATTTTCCTGTCTGCCATTGACATGTACGGCCACCAGTTCTGCCCGGAAAACCTCAAGGTGAGGCCATCTCCATCCATCCACTTGGCACAGAGCACACGCCGTGACCCAGGTGGGGCCTGGGGCTGGGGAAGTGGGCTCCCCCTTCCCTCGATGGGCTGACACTCGGGTGCAGGGCACAGTTGCCAACTCCAGTGGTTTAGTCCAGTGTGGCCAGGGCTGCCCAGGGGAGGCTCTGGGAGAGGTTGAGTCCTGCAGGATGGACAGAGCCTCAGGCAGCAAGGCTCTCCCAGGAGGTGTGATGTTAAAAATTCATGTGTGATGGAACTTATTGGAAGCTGGGAGCACTCACATGGTTGGGTCATGGCTTCATCTTCCCAGGGCTCCCCCACCCCCTAAATCTGCCTCATTCACAGGCTTCCAGGCACCCCCTCCACGTCTGGAGCTGGGGGCCCTGGGAGCAGTCACCCCAGAGCTGCCTCCATGTTCAGATCTCGTGGGCCTGGGAAATGGGCAACGTTTTGTGATAACAACACGACCAGCCTCCTTCCCTGCCCCCATCCCTCCTGCTTACCTGATTGCTGGTTAGAACTTGTTAACATTCCCTTTTCCTTCTTTTTCCCCTTTCCATTTCCTGTAGAAATTAATACTCTCAGAAACGACCATATTTGATGTCCTGCCCACTTTCTTCTATCATACTAACAAAGTCGTCTGCATGGCATCCTTGGAGGTAAGTAGGAGAGAGGCCCCCGTAACAGCACCAGTACTGACCATGCCGGTCCTAACATCTACTGCCCGCCTGCCACACGCCTGACCCTGGGCCACGTGCCTGGCAAACGTGATCTTATCATTCTCTCTACAAGGTAGGTCCTGTTACTTACACCTGTCTCACGGAGAAGGGAACGGAGGCTCAGAGAGGTGAAGCAACTTGCTCAACATCACACAGCTAGGAAGTAGCAAAACCAGGATTCACATTAGGTCTGTCTTAGTCCAGAGTCCTTGCTGGTAACCCCTGCTATCTTGTGTGCCATTCCAGTCTCCTCCGGACCAGGCACAGTTAAATATGAACCCCCAAGGGCCAAGTCTGAGGCACTTCATCCAAACTTTCCGACTCACCTGCCTTAGATGCCTTTGAAAGACTTTTCCACTTGGAACTATGAGAGCCGGAAGGAGCCTAGGTGACAGCTTAAGGTGACCTCCCTGTGTGTCAGGCAGGGACGAACATGAGCAGTGGCGAAACCTGGATTAGAGCCAGGTTGTCTGTTCCCGCTCTGGTCGTCCTGAATTCAGGGGCTGAGAGGTGTTCGGTTAATTTCAGGACATCACGACATTTCATCTGCTCTTTCAGAATCCTTTCAAGGAGTTATGAGATGATGGGTGTTTTCGACTTGACTGTCTTCCTCTGGTGATGTCTCCTCATTTCTTTACCCTCTGAACTTGGAGTCTCAGTCCCCTGTGGTCCCCACTCTTCTGCCATCTTTTAGACCCCATGGGTCACCCATCCTGATGCCAGAAGGTTGACTGGGTCTCCATGGAGACCATTTTGTGCTTGTAAGCATGTTACAGCCACTGTCTCTGGGCCTGCAGTTTTTACCCCTCCCCTGGTTTCAACTCCAAGAACCCCTCCAGGCCCCACTCTTTGTTCGCAGCAGTGAGACCTAATACAACTCTTAAGTAGCTACCAAGTGTTTTCCCCCTGTCTTCAATTTTCACCAGTAATTATTGAGACCTACTGTATTCCAGTTGCTGGGGATACATTAGAGAATAACCATAGTCTCTGCCTTAGTGGAGCTTCTCTGGCTGGGGAGAGACACACACTCAGTATTTCTTTAATTATACACGTGATAGGGCCACAGAGGGAAAATGCAGGCCGTGATGAGAATTGCATAGCAGTACTTAACCTTACCAAGAGGTTCGACTCAGGCTTTGATGAGAAAGTGACATGAAAGCGTCTGAAGAGCAAGTAGGAATTGGCGGGAGGGAGAAGCAGAGAGATTCCAGTCAGCGGCGTGTGCAGAGGTCCAAGCTGTGTGACCTCTGGCAAGTTGCTTTCCTTCTCTGGACTCTTAGATTCTTGCACTTTAGATAGGGATAGTAATGCTGACCTCACAGGATGAGTAAGCATCAGATGTGAGTGTTGATCACCATTGTCACCCATCATCCAAACACCTGTCTATTTAGGGGGTCCTAAGTCTAGGGATCCTAAGTCAGATAGAAAGCAGCAGCCCACCTTCTCCACTTAATAAAGTGCTGAATCCCATTTATTTCTGTTAGTGATTTTTCTAGGATGCTTTCTTTACACGTTCCATCACTTTGTTGGGCAGTTTTATTGAATAGAATCCAACCTTTTCTTCATGACTCAAGATGAGCATTGTAAACATAAGGTTTTCACTTGGCCTCTTGAGTTGTGTAGAGTTTTGTCCCTGCTTAAAATGTGTCTGGTGCTCCCAGACCACGCCCAGGGTCACTGATTCTCTAGAAGACTCCCAGGACTCAGCATATAGATGTGCTCACAGTTGTGATTTATTACAGCAAAAGGATACAAAGCACAGTCAGCAGAGGGCAAGGGCTCATGGGGTGAAGGCCAGAGGACACCACACACAAGCTTCCAGTGGTCCTCCAGGCACTTTTAATTCCTTGACAAACAAATTATGGCAACACATGTAAAAGTTGTCTACCACAGAAGCTCATTAGAGACTTAGCTCCCACAGTTTTATTGGGGGCTGGTCACATAGGCACTCTCTGCCTAACACATACCAAAATTCTAAACTCCCAGGAAGAAAACACATGTTCAACATAAATCATACTGTTTGCATAGTTTAGGCAACATCAACCGTTCTTATCTGGGAATGGTGGGAATCCTCCCTAAATCTGAGTTCTTAGGTGCTAGCAAAAGGCCAGCCTTGCAAGCAGGCCTTTCAAAGGGTAGCAATTAGGCCTGCTGTGTTAACTTTTGCTGCACAGTCCCTGGCTTCCCTATTCAATTAAAAAAATTCCCAATGCTTAGACTCTAGAACTGTGTGGTCCAATATGGCAGCCACTGGCCACACATGGCTTTTGAGCACTTGCAGTGTGGCCAGTCTGATTGAGCTGTGCTTGAAGTGTAAGATACACACTGGCTTCCAGAGACTCAGTATGGAGAAAGAATTTTAAATATCTTAATTTTTTTTAATTGATTACATGTTGAAATGATAATGTTTTAGGTATTGGGGATGACATGAAATATATTATTAAAATTATATTTAACCTGTTGCCTTTTTTTAAGTATCAACTGGAAAATCTGAAATTGATTTAAAATTGCCTACGTGGCCTGTGTTATATTTCTGTTGGACAGTGTTACTCTAGAGCAGGAGTCAGCAAACTATAGTCCGTGGGCCACATCTGGCCCACTGCCTGGTTTTGTAAATAAAGTTTTATTGGAACACAGCCACGCCCACTCATTTACGTATTGTCAGTGGCACGAACGTGTGCCCCCTGTAGTGGAAGCATGGAGTCTTGACCACTGGACCACCAGGGGAGTCCCTACAACAGCAGAATTGAGTAGTTGTGATAAAGATACATTCCACAAAAGCTTGAAATATTTACTATCTGGTCCTTTGCAGAGAAAGTAGCATCCTGAAGAGTGAGCAAATTTGCTGTTAGCTACCGCTTTAGGGATCATATTTCAAGATCGTTTCTGGGAACCTTCAGCCTGAGTTTTCTCAGGTGTTGAGGGCACTCCGTCAGCTGTGCTTCTGTTTCGTTAGGTTTATGTGCGGAGGGGCTACATCGCCTATGAGTTAACCAGCCTGCAGCACCGGCAGCTCCCGGACGGCACCTGCGTGGTGGAATTCCAGTTCATGCTGCCCTCCTCCCACCCAAACCGGTACAGAGTGGTACCCACCTGGGGGGCCAGCTTGTGCTTCTTTTCTCCCTGACCACTGTAGCCCTGTTTCTGGAGGGACCCAACAAGGATGTCTGGGAACTGCTGGGAAGACGTCAGGCTCACCACTTCCCCACCCTGGCGTCTCCCCCCATCTTTGTTCTCTTGTCTGTAAAATGGAGATAGCCCAGTGCTTACCTCCGGTAGCCACTACCCACCTGTGGGATATCGAAATTAAAATGCATTAAAATTAAATTAAAAATTCAGTTCCTTGGTCGTACCAGCTGCATTTAAAGTGTGCACTAGCCACAAGCTCACATGTGGCTTGTGGCTGCCATGTTGGACGTTGTGATGTTCTAGAACATTCCGTCACTGCAGAATGTTCTAGAACATTCCGTCACTGCAGAAAGTTCTATTGGACAGAGTTGTCCAAGACCATGATGAAAAGTAAATGAAATAAGGCAAAGACAGCATTTAGGACTGTGCCTGGCATGCAGAAAGTTGATGAATATTAAGGGTCCCTTTGAAGATCATGACCGATACTGTTATTACTGTCCGATGGCATGACGTGGGTCAGGCCCTATGCTGAGTGCTTCCACACTCTATTTCATTCAGACTTATTCCCCCCCCCCACCAAAAAAAAAATTGTGACATTTGCCCAATTGAGAGAAAAGGAGACTGACTCTTTGGGGGCCTGGAATCATTTTGGGGGTCTGTGGGAGGGGTGGTGTAAGAACTTTTGAACTTGTCCGCACCTGAGGAGGAATTCTTTCCCTTTGGATGTCATTGTCACAGCAGTTCAACCCCGTTAGGAAAGGGGGGCCGCCCTCTGAAGGCCGGGGGTGACTCACGCCTTGTTTCTTGGAAGAACCTACACGGGTGTCCAGGTTATTGGTTGTGACCCTCAGTATAGACACAGGGTGTTATTATCAGCCAGGGAGACGTTGAGGACCCTAGAGGGCTTCCCTGACTGTCTCAGGCCCTTGCCATTGCTGTCGGCTGGGAGGGCCAGGAGCTTACTTGGGACCTGTGGCCTCAACTTGCCAACACAGCTCTGCTCTTGCAGGCCTCTGGGAAGGTCATGAGGGGTGAGGTCTCACCGCGCAGCAGGGCCTGGCTGGACCCTCCACACCTGTGTCTGTAGAGCCAGGCACATTGTGAATTGGGTCGTGAGACCAGAGGGGAGGTCAGGCGAGAGGCCAGCAGGACTTAGGTCCAGGCCCAAGGGGCGCTGAGCATGGCCAGAGCGGGGGAACTCAAGAACACGGCCATGCCTGAGGGGCTGTTGTCTTAGTTCCAGAAAAGTAGCTGGTGGGGCCAAACCTTTCCTTGTTTTTTCCAAGAGAAGCAGGAAAGCGAGACTTTAAAAAGAAAATCAAATCCTCAACTTTTCAGTGCGGACAGGTAGTCAATGTATAAGGAAGATATTAAACATGCTGCGCGGACCAGCGTCTGGCTGGAGCCACAGCGTCCATCTGTGGGCCGAATTCAGCCCATGCCGCCACACCAGTGTGTTACCCCTGCATACAGCTGTCTGGGAGCAGGCGACCTGGCGGATGGTTTCAGGGGTATCCAACAGGAAGGCACACACAGGCCCTGCCCCACCTGGATCGGGGGTCCCCAAGAGCATCCGTGGTTTCTAGAATTCATTAGAAAAATTTCCAGGATTCAGTATGTTCATGCTTGTGACTGTGATTTATTATAATGAAAGACACAGAGCCCAGTTAGCAAAGGGAAAAGGGGCATGGGGTCAAGTTCAGAGGAAACCAGCGCAAGGTCCCAAGAGTCCCCTCCCAATAGAATCACCCAGGACATGCTTCATTCTCCCAGCAGGGAGTTGTGATGGTGTGTGTGCAGTGTCGTCCAGCAGCTGGTTAGGGGCTCAGCGCCCAGGGTTTTCACAGGGAGCTGGTCACGTGGGCACCCTCTGCTGAGCATGTACCAAAATCCTAGAGTCCAGAAGGAAAGCTCAGCCTAAACCACACTGTGCTAACAACGTGGGCACAGTGAGCCTCCCTCATCATTTAGGGAATGGGGGCAACCCCGAGTTCCTGGACGCCAGCCAAGGGCCAGCCTTGCAAGTAGGTCTCTTTTTCAGGAGAGCAACCTCAGACCTGCTCTGTTGACTCTTTTCTGCCCCGATCTGATGAGCAGCCCCTCCTTTGCTTGATTCCAGGGCCCCATCCTAACTACCCGGGGGCCCATTTGGATTTGCTCCTGGTGTGCAGACAGTCCTGGGGGCAGTGGCCACCTAAACTCCAATGGGCTGCTGGCCTGGGGGTCAGTTTTGGTTTCTGGCCCTGTCCGTAGGGCGGGTTTGATGGAGGGGAGGGGTTAGGGGAGCAGAGGCCTGGAATGTCTTTCAGAACCAAGGCTGGCCCTTCACCAGCCGCCGGGGGCTGGGGCTCTCCAGGAGAAATTGGCGCTGAGTGCATTCTTACTCTGTGGCTGAGTTCACTGCTATGGATTTATCTGGCGACCATGTTGGAACTGGACTTGCATGCATGCACGTACCATTCAGTCATTTATTCATTCATGTGTGGAGCTCTTGCTCTATACCAGGTCCTGAGGAATCAGATGAGACTCCCCAACCCCTGTCGCTCTACCCCGTCCCTTCCACCCCGATTCTAAGCCCCCCTCTTTCAGAAGGCTCTAATGTGGCGCTGGCTCACCAAAGCTTCCAGGGCAGGAACAGCTCTTGGGGCTAGATCCACGGGTGGCTGCCTCACCCCCTACTTCCCACCCCTCTGCAGGATGGCCGTACCCATCAGCATCACCAACCCTGAACTGCTGAGGCACAGCAAGGAGCTCTTCATGGACAGTGGCTTCTCCCCCAAGTCCCAGCGGATGGGGGCCATGGTTGCCTTCCAGAGATTCGAGGATTTCACCAGGTACCCAGTGTGGCTCAGTCTCCCCAGAACACCCCACGTACAGGGGTTGAGTGAGCTTCCCCTGACCCCCACCCATTCATTGCACACACAGGTGGGAGTGGCCCAGACACATGGCACAAGGAGCTAATAATAACAGAATAATAATATCATCAAAAGTGTGGGCTTTTGTGTCAGCACCTCCTGCTTTTGAATTCTGGCTCTGCACTGCTTTCTGACTATAAGACTCTGAACAAATGATTTCTCTCTGTACCTTCGTTTTCTCATCTGTATAATGGGCATAAGAGAAGGACTTACTTCGTAGGGTCACAAGGCAAATTAAATGAGATAATACATATAAAATATTTAAACTATAGTTAATATGTAAATAACATGCTCAAAAATGTCAGCATCGTTGCCCTTTTTTCAACTTGGTCCTGTATATTATGCATCATGCTTGGATTATCTTGTATGTTCACAACAGCCTTGGGAGATGTAGTGGTTACTTTTGTTATCCTCAGTTGACTCAGCGGGGTGAGATGAGGTTGCAAGGGTCTACCAGCCAGTAAAAGGGGGACCCCAGCCATGCCCCCAAAAGTGTTGGGAATCATTTCTTTTATTCACCATCTCAAATCACATAGGTTCATTCTTCCCTTTTGGGAAAGACCCCATCGATGGTGCCTTGGACCTAGTCAGGAACCACAGGAATTCTGCACAGATTTGGATGTGCTTGCAGAGTGGTGGTTGGGAAAGAGTGAGGGTCGGGCCTGACCTATCACCTTGTGGGGCAGCGGCCCCTCAGCCCTCCCTCTCTGCCCCTTGCCCCCAGGAACTTTGATGAGGTCATTTCCTGCTTTGCCAACGTGCCCAAGGACATCCCTCTCTTCAGTAAGGCCCATACTTCCCTGTACTCCGAGGATGACAACAAGGTGAGTGTCTGAGCAGGGAGCAAGCCGAGGAGGGGGCGGGCTGGGGCCCTGGGCCCTTCTACTGCCTACCCTTGGTTTTCTCTCCCAGAGCCTCCGAGAAGAGCCGATCCACATCCTGAACGTGGCCATCCAGTGTGCAGACTACCTGGAGGATGAGCAGCTGGTGCCCATTTTCCGGACATTCGTTCAGTCCAAGGTACGCTGGGCAGCCTCTGCTTCTGGGTCCCTGGAGAAGGAGGAGGGGCTGTCTTGGTGAGGCGTCCATGTGCCCAAGTCACTTACATAAACAACCATGTATGCATATAACTGTGGGTTGGTTTTATAAACATGTGGTGGCCATTGCTGGCATGGATTCTTACCCAGCAGTAGGGACAGCTGTTACATATGCTTAATGACCCCAGCTGCAAACAGATGTGGAGCAGCTTGGCAAGTGTAGGTAGTAGAACTATGGGGCAGGTGCTGTGTGACCTCCAGCAGGTTACTTTATCTCTCTGATCCTTAAGTTTTCCCATCTGTAAGATGGGATACTTAAGCTCATAAATTAATCAAATCTGCCAGGCACACTGTATAGCTGTTAGCTCTTTACCCTCCTGACTTGGTCTCAACTTTAAGAACACTTGGAAATTTTTGGCTGTTGCTTTTTAGTGTATTTATCTGTATATGTGTTGTATCCCCCATGTTATTCTGGTGGGAGGGACACCTCTTACCTCCTCTGACTTGGTGTCCCTCAGAGGACCTGGCCTGGTGCTTCCTAGGCAGGAGGTGTTGGGTGAATAATGCACGGATGATGCCATGAAAGCTTAGGGACATTATTGTTAGTGATGTACTTAGCCTTATGTGATTGATTAATCAACAGTGTAATGATGTACATTGTAGAAAATTTTTAAGGGGCAGACAGATCTGAAAAGCTTGCCCCACCATCCAGGGCAGTGACTGTGAGAATCCTGGTATATTTCCCTCTAGCCTGTTTCTTAACATAGCTGATGTCCTTACTGGACTTTGAGCTTGGCATCCATGGCTTAGATAAGGCAACGTTTGAGCTGTTGGCAGTTTGCCTGCCCCCTGACCAAATCAGACGATGCTCAAGATACTTGGTGGTTCTTCCCCCGAGGGGGCAGTGAAGGGGTGTCAGAATCACCTGGGAACAGCCGTGCTATGGGGGGCAACGTGGCTGTGTGTGGGAAGGAGACAGTTCTCTACATATCGACCCAGGAGGATATGCATGAGCTAGAAAAGATTAAACGTATGTGTCTCTGTACAAATAAGTGTTTATATACAGCATACCAAAGAGAGGAAAGTTAGCAGAATATACACCTACCAGGGGAGTGAGAGACATTTTAATGTTACATATTTCTATATTATTTAAAAATTTTTGCACTAAGCAGATACATACGTGCACATTCGCAGACACATACATACACCTGTACGTTCACGCACACCTTTAATTGAGAACAGTAATCAGGCTCCCAGTAGAATCCTCTTCATTTTCCAATTTATCCTGTTTTCTTTGCAACCTGCATTCTGTTAAGTGTTTTTTTGATTATGTCTCCTTGCCTCTTTCTGAAATGGACTAAGACTATTCATTTCTCCTAATAATTTTCCTTATCACATGGAGAAATTTAAAAATATCCTTATTTTCTGGTCTTCTGGGTTTTTTTCCTTTCCCCAGAGAACTATACATAATAGTATTTATTTCGTTTAGGGAACAACTAAAAACAGTTTAGTACTTTTCTTGGGTAATTTTTGACTGAAGTCAAATGTACACAGAAGTGCACAAATCATTAATGTACAGCCTGATGAATTTTCACAGGGAATTCCCAAGTGTGACCAACATTCAGATCAAGAAATGAATGTTCTGGCCCTTCTTGAGCCTCTTCCCATCACTACATCTCCCCCGCCAGAGATAACCAACCAGTATCCTGACTTCTAATAGTAGAGATTAGTTTTGTCTATTTTAGAGTTTTGTATAAACTAAAGCATATGGTTTGTACTTTTTTGTGTCAGGCTTTTTTATTCAGCTTGTCGTCTTTTTTTAAAAAAAAATACAGCAGTGCCCCATCCCACCAATTTCATTAAAGAGTTCATGAAAAGTTAAGATATATATATATATATGTAATATATATGTATATATATATATATAAATAGCTTTACTGAATATAATTCACTTAGCACACCATTCCCCCATTTAAAGTGTACAATTCAGTGCTTATTAGTACAGTAGTCCCCTTTTCTGCAGTTTTGTTTTCTGCAATCTCAGTTTCCCACAGTCCACCACAGTCTGAAAATATTAAATGGAAAATTCCAGAAATTTTTAAGTTTAAGCAATTTGTAAGTTTTAAGTTGTGTGCCATTCTGCATAGTGTGATGAGATTTCATGCCATCCTGCTCCGTCCTGCCTGGATGTGAATCATCCCTCTGTCCAAGCGTAGCCGCCCGTTAGTCACTTAGTAGTCAGCTCGGTTATCCCATCAACTGTCATGGTATTGCAGTACTCATGTTAAGTCACCCTTATATTACTTAATTATGCCCCCAAAGCACAAGTGATGCTGGCAACTCGGACAGGCCGAAGAGAAGCTGTCAAGTGCTCCCTTTAAGTGAAAAGGTGAAAATTCTTGACTTAATAAGGAAGGAAAAAAAAATGTATGCTGAGTTGCTAAGATCTATGGTAAAACCAAGTCTTCTATCCATGAAATTGTGAAGGAGGAAAAAAGAAATGCGTGCTAGTTTTGCTGTCACACCCAAAATTGCAAACGTTACAGCCACAGTGAGTGATAAGTGCCTAGTTAAGACGGAAAAGGCATTAAATTTGTACAGGAAAATATCTTGAGAGCCCACATTCACATAACTTTTATTACAGTATATGGCTATAATTGTTCTGTTTTGTTATAATTATTGTTAATATCTTACTGTGCCTAATCTATAAATTAAACTTTATCATAAGTATGTATATATAGGAAAAAACATAGTATGTATAGGGTTTGGTACTATCCGTGGTTCCAGGCATCCACTGGGGATTTCGGAACGTATCTCTCATGGATAAGGAGGGACTACTATGTATTCATAGAGTTGTGTAGCCATCATTATGATCATTATGTTTTAGAACATTTTCACCACTCCCACCAAAATACCCATTAGCAGTCACCCCATTTTCCCTCAACCCAAAACCCTTTCCCCTGCCCTAGGCAACCACTAATCTACTTTCTGTCTCTATGGATTGGCCTATTCTGGGTATTTCCTATAAATGGGATAAATGGAATTTCATACACTATGAGGTCTTTGGGGACTGGCCTCTTTGACTCGGCATGCTTTCAAGGTTGATCCGGGTGGTAACATATATCATTCCTTTTTGTGGCCAAATATGATCCCACTGTGTTTTTGGTTTTTCATACAGAAAAACATCCTTGTGGAGTATGGACTCCGAAGAATTACATTCCTGATTGCCCAAGAGGTCAGTCCGATTCTCAACACATCTGAGGTTTTCGCATTCTTCAAGACTTGGTGCCATTTATTTGATGCTTACTCTGTAGATTGGGGTGGAAAAAATCAGTCCCTAGAGAAGAGATGGCTTTCCAAATGATTCATTCTAGAAGTGGACTGGGTTAGGGTTAAAAATCACAAAACAGGTCTATAAATATTTAAATGAGTCTTGCTTGATTTGTCTTTCATATGGATTTCTTTTTGCAGAAAGAATTTCCCAAGTTTTTCACATTCAGAGCAAGAGACGAGGTATGGTGAAGAGCAATGAACTGGTTCTCGCTTCCCTGGGATATTTGATATTCAGCAAGAATATAGTCCTTAGTCCTTGTGGTATCCCCATATTCTAGAACATGCAACTTTTGTGTAGATTCCAGCCTTCCTCTGGGCTGGTATTTCCAGTGAGAGCCCTGTGTTGCTGTGTGGAGCTCAGACCTCACGTTTCCCGCCCTTTCAGCCTTCACTTCAGGTTTCTGTCTCACCTGGGTACTTTTTGTACTTACCGGTGTAGCTCTGTAAGACGGTTCTCCCAACCTCTTTTTCCTTTCTTTTTTTTAAATGTCTTTATTGGAGTATAATTGTTTACAATGTTGTGTTAGTTTCTGCTGTACAACAAAGTGAATCAGTTATATGTATACATATATCCCCATATGCCCTCCCTCTTGAGGCTCCCTCCCACCCTCCCTATCCCACCCCTTTAGGTGGTCACAAAGCATCGAGCTGATCTCCCTATGCTATGCAGCAGCTTCCCACTAGCTATCTGTTTTACATTTGGTAATGTATATATGTCAGTGCTACTCTCTCACTTCGTCCCAGCTTACTCTTCCCCCACCGTGTCCTCAAGTCCATTCTCTATGTCTGCGTCTTTATTCCTGGCCTGCCACTATGTTCATCAGTACCGTTTTTTTAGATTGCATATATATGCGTTAGCATATGGTATTTGTTTTTCTCTTTCTGACTTACTTCACTCTGTATGACAGACTCTAGGTCCATCCACCTCACTACAGATAACTCAATTTCGTTCCTTTTTATGGCTGAGTAATATTCCATTGTATATATGTGCCACACCTTCTTTATCCATTCATCTGTTGATGGACATTTGGCCAACCTCTTTTTCTTATGTTCTTCCAGAACAGTGGTTGGCAAACTATGGCTTGCAGGCCAGCCCCCTGTTTTTATAACCAAAGTTTGATTGGGACAGAGGCTGCACCCGTTAATCACTTACTGTCTCCTGTGGCTTTCTCGCTCCAGCGGCTGAATCAAGTACAGTTGGCCCTCCATGTTCACGGATTCCACATTCGTGGATTCACCCAACCATGGATGGAATCTCCGCAGTTGGTTGTGTCCGCGGATGCGGGACCCGTGGATTCGGAAGGTGGACTGTGGTTGGGACCGACCGTATACTCCATCAGTCCTCTGGCCTTTTAAGAAGAAGTTTGCTCATCCTTATTCTAGAACAGGTGGGCTTGTTCCCAGCACAGATCCAGTCTCCACTAAACAGTATTTTAATTTATCCAAAGCCTTACTTTCCTAGTTAAGACACATCCTTTCTTTAGCTTCTTCATTTTCTCTTCAGTCTCCAGCACCATCAGTCGCTTCCTTCTGGGGACCAATTTCCACAAGGAAACTAGGGCTTAGTGACTTCTTGAGAAATACTCTGTGTGGTGGCATATAGAGAACAACCTGGTGGTGCCAGCAGGTGCTGGGTACTAGCTAGGCTCCCCTGGGGCCAAGAGGCTTTTGCCAGCACAAGATTCCATGCTCGTGGCTCTCCTCTGGACCATCGCAAAATCCCAAATCTCTTGAGCTCACAATTAGAGGACATCATGAATGCTTCATTCCTGAGTGCTAAACCCGCAAACACCAGGGATCTGCAGGACAGGGCGTGGATCAAGCAGGCACGCAGCCCCAGTGTCCAACTCCACCTGTGTCTGTGTGTCCATCTGTTTTCTCTCTCTGGTCGGCCCACAGTTTGCAGAAGATCGCATTTACCGTCACTTGGAGCCGGCCCTGGCCTTCCAGCTGGAGCTCAGCCGGTTGCGTAACTTTGACATAACTGCCATGCCCTGCGCCAACCACAAGATGCATCTGTACCTGGGCGCTGCCAAAGTGAAAGAGGGCACAGAGGTCACAGACCACAGGTTCTTCATCCGCGCCATCATCAGGCATTCGGACCTGATCACCAAGGTAGGATATCACGGGGTGTTTCTTTCTCCCCCTGAACTTGTCACTCACGTGCTGGCCTTGCCTTCATTGAGTTCCCGCTCTGGGTCAGGCCCTGGGCTGCCCTCTGGGGATGTCAGGGTGCACAGGGCACACACAGCCCTGCCCTTGTGACTGACACTCCAGTCTGGGGACAGAGTGGGAGGTGGATAATGAAGTGGTCTGTTTTCATGGGCTGGCATGTGGATTCTTTCTTCTGTCACGGAGATCTCTCTGCATGAGGAGAGAAGTGGGAGGATAGAAAAGAAAGATCCTGGTTTGTTAAGGGGATTTTTTTTGTACTTGCTCGTTGTGTGAGTGATCATGTCCCATTGTTTCTTGCCTTTAGAAAAGTAATTCATGATTATATTGTGAAGATTGCAAAAAATACTGAAAATATTTTTAAAAATCAAGGAAAAGGACCAGAATCCTGCCACTCAGGGGTCAGCCCTGTTGGTGACCCTTTCTAGGCCTAATTCCATATATGTATTGGGATTGGGTTGTAGGTGTAATGTTACAGATAGGAGCTCAGGCTGGACAAATCATTTAAAGACTTTTTTTTTTTTTTTTTTTTTTTTTTTTACTGTAGACCTCTTTCCATGTTAATGAAGATGATTTCCTTCATGCAATTCCCTTGCATGGATGTACATCTTGTGTGTGTAATGTTTTTTAACAAATCCCCTAGTGATGGATGTTAAGCTAATCTCAGTATTTTGCTGCCTCTGTCACCTAGATATTTTAATAACTTTTATGATTATCCAGGTATGGTAAGGCCAACAGATCAGGAGACAGTTGTGATCGAAAAGATGGTTTATTTGTTATCACAGATTCCAAGAGGAGGGGACATGCTGAGCCATGGGGGCCACATGGGGAAGCACCAGGGCTGCTCAGGAGGCAGAGGGAGGGGGGATACATGGACAGGAGCCTTTCTTGTGGATTCCGCAGGAAGGAATGGGTGAGGCAGGGTGAGCAGGCTTGGGATTGGCTAGCTTGAGTAATTTCAGCAGGCTGTGAGCATAGGGACCGTCTCTACTTGTCTGATACCTGGCCCTGGGGTGATTAGGGCCAGTGGATAGTGGCCTGGAGGGTGAGAGCCTGACAAGGAGGTAGTTGGGGTGTGGGGTCTGGATTGGTTGGTTTGCCTGAAAAGCATGCTCGTGGGTGAGTTGTTTACAGGCTCTAGGAATCGGCTAACCCTGGGAGGGGCAGTCCCTCCAGGGTCAGCAAGGCCCAGCTGTCAAAGCATCAGAATACAGAAAATAAAAGAGGTGCTGAATACACGAGACAGCCTTGGACATCCCTTTACCTCTGGAGGCAGGGCTCTGCTGTCTGACCTGGCATGCCTTTTGGAGGAGGGGGATGTTCTCCTTTCCCTTCGACTCTCTGGGCCCTGCACCCCTGGCCTAGCGGCTGCCCCTCCCCCACTTCGACAGGAAGCCTCCTTCGAGTACCTGCAGAACGAAGGCGAGCGGCTGCTCCTGGAGGCCATGGACGAGCTGGAGGTGGCGTTCAACAACACCAGCGTGCGCACCGACTGCAACCACATCTTCCTCAACTTCGTGCCCACCGTCATCATGGACCCCTTTAAGGTCTCACCTCTGGGGGTGGGGCTCTCACCAGGCTCTAGGTTCACCTTCACTGGGACCTTCCTGCTTCAGGGTGTTGTCTCCTGGTGCTCGAGACCTGAGTTCCAGGATGCATATGTGCATGTCTGAGCCTCACTTGCTGCAGGTGGAGAACAAGCCTTCCATCGATTAATTCTAGAGCCATTTCTCAGCCACCACCCTTAGGACCGTCCCTAAGGATGTTCCCCCTCCGTGGGCACACTTCACGTTTCGGAAGACACAGATGCCCAAAATGTCTTTTGCAAAACAAAATTTTGTCCTCTCCCTAGTTCCAGGCTCTGTTGGGGGCTGCATGTGGGTGGGGGAAGGGAGGTGAGAACCTGAGGTCTGTGGCTCAGCCATTCTCCATTGGCTGGTTCTTCACGAGCAGGCAGAGTTTGTGGTGGTGATTCTGGATGAAAGACGTTCTAGTCCATCAGCTTGGCATGTGTGGGGTGCAGAGGCCCATGCTGATTGCCCAACTCCACCAGTTCACATGGTTCCTAGACGAGAAAATGCATAGGCTTGGGATGCATGATGGAGAGAAAGACAGGGTAACATAGGGGCGCTAGCTCTTACCAGCCTCAGTTTCCTCATCTGTCAGTGGGGGACAAAAATGCCAGCCTCTCTGAGTAATTATGGGGACAGAGTGAGATAATGAGCTTAAATGCTTAGCAGGATACCTTTGATTATTATCAGCTTATCGTTAATGGATACGTGCTACGTATTGCTCTGCTATATACGTGCAGTGCATTTTGCATTCAGTATATCTCATCTTTCTGTTATAATCAGAGCTAGAACTATTATGAGTGTGCACGGAATGGATCCTGAAATTGAATTGCTGTGGTTTGTGGCAGATTGAGGAGTCAGTGCGGTCCATGGTGATGCGCTACGGCAGCCGGTTGTGGAAACTCCGCGTGCTCCAGGCTGAGGTCAAGATCAACATCCGCCAGACCACCACCGACTGTGCCGTTCCCATCCGCCTGTTCATCACCAATGAGTCAGGCTATTACCTGGACATCAGCCTCTACAAAGAAGTGACCGACCCCAGATCTGGAAATGTAAGGCCGGGCTGGGTCACAGAAGTCAAGTCAAAGTGGAGGCAGGCTGTCCGGAGAGCAAGACGTAGATTAAAATGGCACTTGGAAGCTTTGCTGTGTCAGATTGGGGCTGCTCCTCTGAGTTTTATGATAAACGTGTTAGCTTCTGAATCCCAGTTGTTCATTCCTCTCGGAAGGAGAATGAATCCAAAGTTTAATCCAGTCTAGAACCATGTTTGGGATAAGATGTGGAGTATTACGGCTGATTATAATACAGTTCCCAAGTTAGTTCAGTTAGGGAAATGGTATTTTCCCCAACTGTGTTTTGGAATAGACTTTTGTAAAATGAATCAAGTTTCCTATTGACTACTATATATACATGTAGTAGATTACATGTATATATATAATCGTTTTATTTTGAAACACTTAAAGACTCTCAAAAAGTTGCAAAAATAGCACAGAGGAGAAAATTTAGTACAGAGAATACTCATGTACTCTTCACCCAACTTTCCCCAATGATAGCATCTTTTTTAACCAGAGACCTTGTCAAGACAGGAAGTTAACACTGGTCCAGTCTATTAACTCAAATGCAGACCTTATTTGGGTTTCACCGATTTTTACATACACTCTGCTTTGTTTTCAGTGTGTGTGTGTGTGTGTGTGTGTGTTAGTAGTATGATAATTACAGTTTTGGAGCTGTGTCTCCACATCTGTTTCCCACAGTGGCAGAGAAGAGAAGATTATTCTCCCGGGCACTCACTTTGTTATGTGATACATGCTGTGCTTCTCCTCATTGCATTTTTTATTGAAATATAGTTGATTTACAATGTTGTGTTAATTTCTGCTATACAGCAGAGTGATTCAGTTATACATATATATATACACATTATTTTTTTAATATTCTATTTCATTATGGTTTATCACAGAATACTGAATATAGTTCCCCGTGCTATACACTAGGACCTTGTTGTTTATCCATTCTATATATAATAGTTTGCATCTGCTAACCCCAAACTCCCAGTCCAACCCTCTCCCACACACCACCAGTCTATTCTCTATGTCTGTGGGTCTGTTTCTGTTTCATAAAAGTTCCTTTGTGTCATATGTTAGATTCCACATATAAGTGATATCATATGGTACTTGTCTTTCTCTTTCTGACTTTCTTTGCTTAGCATGATAATCTCTGGGTCCATCCATGTTGCTGCAAATGGCATTATTTCATTCTTTGTGCTGGCTGAGTAGTATTCCCTCATTGCATTTTCACTGAGGACTGGGAAGAAATAAATTGGGCAGGAGTGTGGTTCTCTGAGACTTGCCCTCCTCACTCTCTGTTTTTCTTTCTTTCTGGTCCAGATCATGTTTCACTCCTTCGGCAACAAACAAGGGCCCCAGCACGGGATGCTGATCAATACTCCCTACGTCACCAAGGATCTGCTTCAGGCTAAGCGATTCCAGGCCCAGTCCCTGGGTACCACCTATGTGTATGACTTCCCGGAAATGTTCAGGCAGGCAAGTCCTGAGGCTGAGACTCAGCACTGCCCAGGGTCCCCTTAGAGACTCCACTGGCATCCACAACCCCCATCCTTAGTTACTCTTTTTTTTTTTTTGGCCATACTGTGCAGCTTGTGGGATCTTAGTTCCCTGACCAGGGATTGAACCTGGGCCTACGGCAGTGAAAGCACCAAGTCTCAACCACTGGGCCACCAGGGAATTCCCCTTAGTTACTCTTCTGAAGACCCCACTCTAAAGAACACAGTATTCGTGAAGGAAAAGAAACTAATATTGAGAATGACTTCATAGTATATTTTTCTAAAACAAACCTAATTTCATCCCAGTGATAAAAAGGAATATAATATAGAAACTTTGGAAAGTAAAGGAGAGTGGAAAGAAGGAAAAAGTGACGCCTTGTTCCACGTACTAAAGACAAATTGCTTACCATTTCCTTCTGGTCTTTTTAATGCTTATATTAAGTGCTGGCTACATGCCAGGAACCATTCTAAGGGTAGATAGACCATGAGGAAGAGGATAGGGTCACTGCCTTTGAGGACTTTTTGGTCTACTTAAAAAAAATAATGTTTTATGTTTTTATGATTATTAAATATACACTGGATACAGAAAAATAGGAATAAGCAAATAAAATTTCACTCATAGGTAATCACTTGTCTACCATTGAGGACTGCAATAACATTTTAGTGTATTTCCTTCAAGTATGCTTTCTATGCCTTTATTTTTTTTACGTAGAAGGGCCCTTCAAGGAGACTGAGCACACTGGCATTGGTGATGTGGGTGCCTGTGTACATCTTCTCCATTGCCTTGTGAATGACGTTCATGAAACTGAGGTCGTGGACTTCAACTGTCCGCGGTGTACTTTAGGCATAGGAGATGCAGGATAGTAGGAAAAGCTGCCGTTTAGGGTCAGTAAGGCCTGGGCCTGAGTTCCAAATCTGTCCTTTGCTTCCTGTGTGTCCCTGGGCAAGTTCCTTCACCTCTCTGGGCCTCACTTTCCTCCTCTGTAAAATGAGGCTAATAATATTACCTACTTCCCCAGGTTGTGGTAAGAAATATATATAAAGTATTCAGTGGATGCTTAATAAATGGAAACTTTTATAATTAAGAATGTCATTGTCTGTATCCTTTTGCCTCAGAAGTCACAGGCCATAAGAATAAGAAACAGACAAATCAGCAATAAATCCATCCACTTTCTTTTAGATAAAGAAACAGAGTATGGTGGACAACCCATAAATTTGAAAACAGATGAAAATTTCTAAGAAAAATATATCTTATCGAAACTGACTCAAGAAGAAATAGAAAATATAGATTATAAGCATTAATGAAATTGAATTAATAGTTCAAAAACATCCATCTACTAAAATTGGGCCCAGACAGGGACTTCCCTGGCGGCACAGTGGTTAAGAATCCACCTGCCAATGCAGGGGGCACGGGTTCGAGTCCTGGTCCAGGAAGATCCCACATGCCGTGGAGCAACTAAGCCCGTGCGTCACAACTACTGAGCCTGCGCTCCAGAGCCCGCAAGCCACAACTACTGAAGCCCGCGTGCCTAGAGCCCATGCTCTGCAATGAGAGAAGTGACAACAATGAGAAGCCTGTGCACAGCAACAAAGAGTAGCCCCCGCTCGCTGCAACTAGAGAAAGCCCACGCGCAATGAAGACCCAAAGCAGCCATAAATAAATAAATAAATAATTTGAAAAAAAAGCATTAATGAAATTGAATTCCTAGGTCAAAAACACCCATCTACTAAAATTGGTCCTAGACAGTTTTACAACAATTGTTGTCAAACCTTCAAGGGACAGATAATTCCCTTTGTATACAAACTGTTTAGAGAATAGAAAAAACAAAGGGAATGCTTCTTAACTCATTTTATCAGGTTATTATTACTTTAATATTAATCCAATATAAGAACATTAGGAGAAAGGAAATTTATTATCTCATTTATGAACATGGACACAAAAATCATAATTAAAATATTAGCAAATGAAATCCAGTAATGATTTTTTTTTAAAAATTTAGACTAAGTAGTATTTATCTTGTGACAGCTTGTATGGTATTAGGAAGTCTATAGTTTACCATGTTAATAGATTAAGAAAGAACTTAAATTTCTCAATAGGTGCAAAAAATGTGTTTGAAAAGATAGTATCTATTTATAATAAAAGCTTTTAATAAACTAGGACTAGAAGGGAATTTTTTTTTTTAATTTATTTCTGGCTGCATTGGGTCTTCGTTGCTGCGTGCGGGCTTTCTCTAGTTGCGGCGAGCAGGGGCTACTCTTCGTTGTGGTGCACAGGCGTCTCCTTGCGGTGGCTTCTCTTGTTCCGGAGCATGGGCTGTAGGCACACGGGCTTCAGTAGTTGTGGCACGCGGGCTCAGTAGTTGTGGCTCATGGGCTCTAGAGCACACCCTCAGTAGTTATGACACAAGGCTTAGTTGCTCCGCGGCATGTGGGATCTTCCCGGACCAGGGCTCGAACCCGTGTTCCCTGCATTAGCAGGGGGATTCTTAACCACTGTGCCACCAGGGAAGCCCCGAATTTGTTTATTTTGATAAAAGACATCCACCTAAAATTAATAGCACCTAATGGTGAAATGTTAGAAGTATTTGCTTCAAAGATAGGTACAGATAGAAATATCCATTAACACCCCTTCTATTCAACTTTTTTTACTAGAGTTCTTGGCCAATGCAGAAAGATGAGAAAAGGAAATAAACGGTATAAAGACTAGAAAGAAGGAAGCAAAGTTATGTTTTTCATAAATTATATAAATGCCTATACAAGAAATCCAAGAGAATTTATGGAACCAATTAGATAATACAGCAAGATTGCTAGATACAAGAGCAATATACAAAAATTAATTGTACTCTCATAGACCAGCAATTATTGTAAAATCTAATCGGAAAAAATGCCATTTACAATATTAAGATCAGCTCCAAGTTTAGGGATAAATCAAACAAAAAACATAGAAGACCTTTATGGAGGAAATTTTGAAACTTTACAGAAATACTTTAAGCCTAAATAGAGAGGTATATCATGCTTATGTATGATGGGAAGCTTCAATATTATAAAGATAATAGTTCCCCCCAAATTAATACATTCAGTATAATTCTGGAGTTTTGGTGCAACTGAAAAATTCATAGGGATAGCAAAAGTTCATGAATAGCAAAAACACTTTTGAAAAAGAACAAAATCAGGCGGACTTGTCTTAGCCATCCTTTAAAATAAGTCATTATTTACTTTCAAGCAGCAGTACGTACTACAATGTGTAATATTATTCTAACAGAGCTAAACAAATAGGCCAATGGAACAGAATAGAGTCTAGAGTCAGACCCACTTACAACAGAACCTTGATTGAATGCAGAGGTGGGATTCTGAATCAAGGGAATAAATTTCACTAAAGGGTACAAAGAAATTTCTTATCTAATTGGGAAAAACAATTTTCGATTTCTACCTCATCTGGTGTACAAAAATAAATTTCAAGACGATTAAAACCACTTGGAGTGAGTTGAAAGCATAAGCATAGGAAAACTCCATAAATCTGACTATGTTAAAATTTAAAAGTTATTTATGTAAAAGAGAAAAGACAAACCCCAGATTGGGAGAATATGTTTAAATATCTGTTTCCAGCAAGGGATTAGAGCAATATTATCTACAGAGCATTTATAAATCAATTGGAAAAAAAAAACAAGCAAAACTATAAAAAATATGGGCAAGAGTTATACTTAGGACATTGACAAAAAAAAGGAGAAACTTACAAGATCAATCAATATATTCTAAGGTGCTCACCTCACTGATAATCAGTGAAGTACCGATCAATATCACAGTACAAAAAAAAAAAAATCACAGTACGGTTTCACACCCAGCAGATGGGTAAACATTAAAATATTTGACCAAGCCAAGTGTGGCCAAGTATATGGAGCAAAGGAGCTCTCACACCTTCTTACTAGAACTGTAAAACAATCTGATAATATCCAGTAAATCTGAATTTTCACATACCCTATGACCCAGCAATTTCATTCCTAGGTATACACCCATTGAAACACTCATCCGTGTTTATTAAAAAAAAAAAAGACCATAAAAATGTTGATTACAGCATTGTTGGTGTAGAATTGGAAAACTAAATGTTCCTAAAAAGGGTTATGAATAAATAAATTGTGATATATTCATATCATGGAAAACTGAACAGCAGGGAAAATGAATAAACCAGAGCTAAATTTATCAATATGGATAAATCTCTCAAATATATTGGAGAGTTGGAAAAATAAGTTGTGGAAGGACGTGTCCAGTGCAATACCATTACTTAAAATATAAGTCATGCAAAATAATGCTATGTTTTAAATGTCTGCACATATGATGAAATAAAAATGTAAAAGCATACAGAGGACTGATGGACAGTAATTCAGGATAATAGTTACCTGAGGGGAGCAGGGGGGAGGAGGGATGAGAATGGGATGGGGAGGGGTACACCAGGGACTTTAACTGCATTTTTCTTATTTCTTTAAAAAAAATCTTAAGCTACTATGGAAAAATTATGATTTGACAAAGCCATGAGATAGGTGCTTGGGTATTTATTTTTCTGCATGTATGCTTTAAATAGTTCATGATTGAAAAAGAGAGAAAGCAGTAGAAAATGTACTTCCTTACTGATGACTTCAGGTTTTTCTCTTTCCTGTCCTCTCTGTAGGCTCTTTTTAAAATGTGGGGCTCCCCGGACAAGTACCCCAAAGACATCCTGACATACACCGAACTAGTGCTGGACCCGCAGGGTCAGCTGGTGGAGATGAACCGACTTCCTGGAGGAAATGAGGTAAAGAACTGAGTCGCTTTGCTGTACAGAAGAAATGAACACAACATTGTAAATCAACTATACTTCAATAAAATTAAAAAAAAAAACTCACAGAGCCCAGCCCCTGGCCGGAATCACCCTTTAAAAAAATTTCCTCCTGGGGGACTTCCCTGGCGGTCCAGTGGTTAAGACCCTGCACTTCCACTGCAGGGGGCGTGGGTTCAATCCCTGGTCGGGGTACTAAGGTCCTGCATGCTGTGCAGTGCGGCCAAAAATAAATAAATAAATTCCTCCTGAAGAAACAAGCCCGTTTTCTTGTGCATTCATGTCCTCGCCAGGTGGGCATGGTGGCCTTCAAAATGAGGTTTAAGACCCTTGAGTACCCAGAAGGGCGTGACGTTATCCTCATCAGCAATGACATCACCTTCCGGATAGGATCCTTTGGCCTTGGAGAAGACCTTCTGTACCTGCGGGCATCCGAGATGGCCCGGGCAGAGGGCATCCCCAAAATCTACCTCGCTGCCAACAGTGGGGCCCGTATCGGCCTTGCGGAGGAGATCAAACACATGTTCCAGGTGGCTTGGGTGGACCAGGAAGACCCCCACAAGGTACGTGATAAAGCTGGGGTGGCAGTGTGACTGCACTAAGCTCCTGTTGTATTTTCTGTGGGGGTGACAGCACCTCCAAGGGGGCGGAAAAAAATCTTCTTGCTCTTTGTGTAGACAGCATAGATATCCATAAAGTACATAAACAGGCATTAAAATTTCATGGGAGGGGGTGACGATTAGGAAAAAAGGTGTAAATAGGATCCTTAGGGGGACAATAATGGAAAAAAAGTTATTTTTTATGTAAACATAGAGTTAATACATACTGAGCATCTCTTGAACGCAGTGCACACCAAGGATGCAAATGTGAATGATAACATAATCCCTGGCCTCAGGAAGTTCTTAAAAATCACCCAGGAGACCTAGAGACACCAGCTACCATAAAAGGCAAAATGAATAGAGAAAAGCATACATCTTGTAATGTGAAAATGCAGGGGACAGAGTCATTCTTTGCAACCAGAGCATGAGTTCTCAAGGGGGTGGTATTGCCCCCCCTAAGGGGGCAAAAATTATTCTTTTCATGTAAAAAGCATACATGTACATATATATGTATACATACATACACACATTACATAAACAATATATCTATAATAAAATTTTATTGGGGGGGTTGGCATTAAGGAAAAAAAAGCTCCGTAGGGGAAAGAGAATGAAAAGATGATTAAAAAACATTAAATCAGAGAGCCCAGGAAGAAAGTGAGGTTGTGTTGTAAGGACGAGTGGAAAGCACAGAGCAGACCTTCAGTTTATTGCTGTTATTAACATGGTATTAACATCAGACAGGTGACTGTGTTATTAACATGGTGTTATTAACACCCCCACGCGCCCCCCCCCCAACACAGTGTTGACATTAAAACAAAACAAAATAGTGGCTGTTGAGTGCACGAAACTGGACTCATAACCTTACTGAAGTATGTATTTTTAAGGGAATTAAATACCTGTACCTGACTCCCCAAGACTACACCACAGTCAGCTCCCTGAACTCCGTCCATTGTAAACACATCGAGGAAGAAGGAGAATCCAGGTAAATAACTTACCAGGCAGCTCCTTCATTTTGCCTGTGGTTAATTTCAGCTACTCCCAGGGAATCTGCCTCTTCGCCTCTGGGCTTGTGACAGCATATCAAGCAGGTGGTAGTGTTTGTACAATGGGACCCCCGAGCTCCACTGGGGGCACTGATAGCTCAGACACCTGGGGCATCCTTTAGGGTGAGCCCATCCTTGTCATCCCAAAATGAGGCACGCCCTTCACAAAAATAACACATCGTGCAAGGAGAATTAGGTTGGATTCCCACAGTGTCCCCAGAGCTGCAGGTTCACATTTTGTGACCAAATGAGCCAAACTGACTCAGCGGTGATTTGGTGAGCTGGGAAGATGCGGGGAGGGCCTGCTCCATGAGAACGTCAAGGGCAATACCGACTGTCTTTTCCAGGGAAGGTTGTGGGTTTTTTATATCAGATTCTGATTTAAATCAGAATTTCCCAGGCTGAGTTTCCTGGAACGTTAGTTGGTGATTTGGGAGGATGGGAGGGAGTGAAAATTTTCCATAGTCAAGTAAGTTTGGGAAACACTGGGTTAAATGAGATCCAACAAGCATCTTTATTGCAGGCCTTCTCAGAACATTTAATGCACTGAAATGCCTTGTGAATCCCTAATGGGTTAGGCTGTACAGTGTACTTATGTGGCCATGGAATCTTGATTGATTGATTGATTGATGATGAACCAAGTGGCTTCTCCTTGTATACCCCCATGTCTCTGTAGACCAAAGGCTATTCTAGGTTGCTTCTGGAGGAATGCAGGGTGGGGTGACATTTCATTAGGACAGCCTCTGAATAGGCAAACTTTATCTTTGGTTGGAGGGATGATGATTATTGATGCTGTACTTGCCCTTCTAGAAACTTTAGGGCCAATCATCAGGGGCCTAGACCCCTGCCTTCATCTCACCTCTGGCTGCTTTATCACTTTCCAGTCCTTCACCTTGCTTAGCCTTCCTTCCTCGGGTCCTTGGGAAACGCATCAGCCTTGGATTTTTCTGGGCTAGAGCTCAGTGTTTAACCCGCATTTGGTTCTTGAAGGTATGTCATCACGGATATCATTGGGAAGGAGGATGGCCTGGGCGTAGAGAATCTGAGAGGCTCAGGCATGATTGCTGGGGAGACCTCCCTGGATTATGATGAGATTGTCACCATCAGCTTGGTGAGTCCCCTCCTATTTTCTTTTCCGTCTCAACTTTTTATTATAGAAACTTTAAAATAGTCAAGAAAGTAAAGAGAATTGCTAATGAGCCCTATGTACTCATCACCAGCTCCAACAATTATCAATGTGTAACCATTCCTATGTCCCCAGTCCCTCTGCCCCCCTGTTCTGGAATATTTTAAAGCAAACTCCACTTATATCTTTCCATCTGTTAAGTACCCCAATGTGGATCTTTACTAGATTAATGCTCCCCCCCTCATTTTTTAAAAACATAACCACAGTACTGTTACACCCAACAGTATCAATGGCAGTTCTTTAATATCATCAGAACACAGTTTGGGTTCAGTTTGAATAGTTATCTCAAAAATATCTTGTTACAGTTGGTTGGTTTGAATCAGGGGCCAATCACCTCTTATTTAAAAGGTACTGAGTATTTAGAAGAACTTCTGTCCGATTTTAACTAGTACTAAATGACTCTCTTCCCACTCCCCAGTTTGGCCTTTTCAAAAATATTTTCTGTTTCTGGTAGAGTCGTAGTAATAGTACTTTTCAATGGTAAACTGTCACTCAAGATATGATTTTTACATTCAGTGTTGTATCTTCAGTTTCCAAGGTGGAAGATGTTGGCCATGAGTGTCTTCCTTAGGCTTGTTTTCTAGATGTCATTTAAATATGTTTCATATATACTTCAAAATAAAAAGATTTATGCATATATTTACATATTCCAAAATATTTTTATTTTGAAGGATATAAAAAGGTATGTATATTTTTATATATTCCAAAAATATATAAATATATATGTATCTTTTATTTATATATATACAGACAGGCACACCTCAGAGATGTTGCAGGTTTGGTTCCAGACCTCTAACATAAAGCAAATGTTGCAATAAAGTGGATATCGCAATAAACGTCACACGGATTTTTTGCTTTCTCAGTCCATGTAAAAATTATGTTTACACTATACTGTAGTCTATTAAGTGTGCAATAGCATTAATGTCTTTTTAAAATGTACACACCTTAATTAAAAAATCCTTTATTGCTAGAAGATGCTAACCATCATCTGACACGCAGGGTTGCCAGAAACCTTAAGTTTGTTATAAAAAAAAAAAAAAGCAATATCCATGAAGTGCAATAAAACGAGATCTGCCTGTATGTCTTTTTATTTTGAAATAGTTTAGGACACACCAGATACGAGATAGCATAGGCAGGTCCTATGTACCCATCACCCAGCTTCCCCCAAGACAGTATAACCATCGGACGTGATCAGAACTGGGACATTGACGCTGACACAATACTGTTAACTCGGTACAGACCTCGCTCAGATTTTTCCAGTTTCACACGCCCTCCTAGGCCTCCTTTGGTTGTGTGAACGGCTGCAATGGCTCAGGAGTGACCAAGCTCAGAAGAGCCACAGACATGCCTCTTGAAGCAAGAACCAGAACATTCCACTTCTGCTGTCTTTACAACACTCTTCTTTGCTAACCCCATTCTTTCTGGTTAGGAGGCCGAGGTCAGGCACCCTGAAGGAAGGCTTGTGTCACGCTGTTTGGCCTCCAATCAGGTTGCCAGTGGCCAAGCTTAGCTTCCGTTGGTGCCCAGCGGGTCCCTGGGCTGTCCCCACTGTGGTAGGTGGGGCACGTGGCCCTGGGGAATGCAGGAGGGATCCTGTCTCCACAGGTGACCTGCCGAGCCCTTGGGATCGGGGCCTATCTGGTGAGGCTGGGCCAGCGAGTGATCCAGGTGGAGAATTCCCACATCATCCTGACAGGGGCAATGGCTCTCAACAAGGTGACCTTGAAGGGGCCACTGGGGAGTGGACATGTAGGGGCGGGGCGGGGGAGGGGTCATTTTAACTTTCCCAGTGTCCCCGATGGGGGATTTTTCTCAACATGAAACCAGTTTCATCCCTACTGATGTCAGAGCTGTTTTTCCATTTTACAGTTATATGGGCCTCTTATGAGCCCAAAAAAATATGTATATATATTAGGCTCTTCTGGTGGAACTAACTCTGTATTACTGTAATTTAAATTTTTAAATATTATTGAAATTTTAAAAATTATTAAAATGGCATTACACATTGCAGAAAATTGGAAAAAGACCCCCCCAAAAGTAATTTTGCTCCTACTATAATTTTGGTGTATTTTCCTCTAGTCTTGTATCTTAACATGGTTAGACTCCTAGTGAGTGCAGTTTCATTCAACTTTTTTCACTGTATTAAAATGCTTTCCACGTTGCTGTAAAGCCTCCATAACATAATATCTGCTAAAATCCCACTGAGGGTCTCAAAGTCCGGCCCCTGAACCGGCAGCATCACCTGGGATCACATAAAAATGCAAATTCTCAGGCCACACTGCAGACCTGCTGCATCAGAAATGTTAGGTAGGGTTTTGCTTTGGAGTTGACTATAGTAATCAGCTGGATCACTGGTTCTCAAATTGGGCTACATATTGGAATTTTCTGGAAGTTAAAAAAGAAAATACCAAAGATTCTGATGTAATCAGTCTGGGTACAGCCAGGGCATCGGGACTTTTGAAAGCTCCCAGATGATTCTAACATGCAGCCAGAGTTGAGGACCACTGAGGGAGATGACTTCCGAACAGGTGGAAGGGCCCCGGGCCGGGCAGAACCTTGCTAACCCTGCCATGTCAAAGCAGGTCCTGGGCAGAGAGGTTTACACGTCCAACAACCAGCTGGGCGGCGTGCAGATCATGCATTACAATGGCGTCTCCCATGTCACCGTGCCGGATGACTTCGAGGGTGTTTGTACCATCCTGGAGTGGCTGTCCTATATGCCAAAGGTGCAGTATCCCCCCCCATGCAGCTTAGAGCCTGGAAGACTCTGTTGTCAAGTTCATTTGCCAGGTGGTGTGGGGAACAGGGAGCACTGAAGATGTGGCTGGGTTTAATTTTTCTTTACTCCTCCCTCCTTCCCTCTCTGATACCAAGCCCTGTACTTGCTGTTCTTTGCTTTCTTTTTTTTTTTTAATGCCATTGTAAGGATGCTCTCTGTCAATCCTTTAGAAAGAGGTGGCAGTTTCAATGTGGATGGACATGTGTTAAATGTGGAATGATGTATTTAATGAAATGTTTAAAAACAAAATAGAGTTCTTACAACTCCTACACCAAGGCCAAGATTTAAGAGTCATCACTAATATTTACTGAGCACTTACTAAAGTCATTATGTGAAGCCCTTTATCTTCATAATGTTGTTAAATCCTCACAACAGCCCTATTGGAGAGCTGCTATTATTATTACCACTTTACAGATAAGGAAATTGAGATTTAAAGAAATGCAGTACCTTGTCCAAGGTAATATGGCCAGTAAGTGAGTGGAAACAAGCCTCTAAAATGCACATGCCATCCTGTATGACAATTACTAGCAAACTAATTACCCTGAGATAATACAGCTAGAATTTTACACACAAGGTGCTTTGAATTTTAATGTCAAACATCAGCAACTTTAATATTTATTTTTAAATCTTTGTTTATTAATCCCACAGCTCAGAAAGTTAATTGCTAAATATCCTCTTTATACCCAGGGAAATAGTTTATACTTAATTTACCAAAAAAATCACCTCTGTACTATTTCCGTGTCATTGTAAATTCTCTAAGGGAATAGTGGATGGTTGGTGCCTGAACAAACAGAATAAAAGGCTGTTCTCTAACAACAACAACAAAAAGGTGGCATTTCCTCTCATCAAAAGAGGTAACATTGGACAACAGAGAATCCTCAAGCTTTGCAGTCAGGCTCGATTTGATTCTTGGCTTCCTCCTCAGTAGTAATGAGACCTCAGGACCATCTCTTAATCTTTCTGAGCCTCGGTTTCCTCATCTGTGAAATGGGAATAACAATAGCACCCACCCCAGGGTGTTATCATGATGGTTAAGTGACATGATGTGTAGAGTCCGGCGCTTACTAGGCCCTCACCAAATGCTACTCATAGATGTGACGATGAGCTATTTGGGGTTGGGCTTCTGTCACGTGACCAGGCATCACCACCAGAGGAGGAGGGGAGGGCAAAGAGCAGACTGCAGACGTTATTGACAAGCACAGAGGACTGAGCTGGAGACCTGGCTTTCTTTTCTAGGATAATCGCAGCCCAGTCCCAATCATCACACCCACTGACCCCATTGACAGAGAGATTGAATTCCAACCATCCCGCTCACCCTATGACCCCCGGTGGTTGCTTGCAGGAAGGCCTCACCCAAGTAAGTCCTAAAAGGCGTTGCCTGAGACCTGGGTCTTGGGGTTTCTTTTCTGCGCCTGGGATAAAGGAACGTGTCGGTAGAAGCACTGTTACTTGGTCAGATGTCCCAGAGGGATACACCTGAGATCGAATGCAAAGGGGGTGGAGGAATGGAGATTTTTCTCTAAGCTTTTCCTGAGCTATTGACCAAGAAGAGGTGGAAACAGCCTCCGGTTTCTGGAGCTGATGGATGGAGGTGAAGGGTAGCAGAGGTCATGGCCTCCCTCCCCAAATTTCCCCAAATGCGGTTACATAGGTGGAAACTCTGGTGCTGTAACATCAGGGTTTCAAAGAGAAGAATGCTTCTCTCTCTCCCTCTCTCTCTCTTTCTTTCTTTTTCTATTTGGCTAAACCTAATAAGGTAACTCTCCATGAGTTTACTCAGGACGAGCAACTTAGCCTCTTCTGTACCCACGTTTGCAGATTCACATGGATAGATGTGCACACACATGTTCAAACACACCCGTGTGCACCCACATGCTTTCACACACACAATTCTCTCTCTCTCTCTCTCTGAAAGGGACAGGTAGGCCTCCTGGAAGTATTTGATTACATTCGGAGCAACCAGAACAGGAAAGCTGAGCCGCCCCGTTACCACAATCCCGAGTCTAGAATTTCACACGCTGTCCCCTTTAGAACTTGGCCTCCCCATCCAGCTGTGTGGGGCAGGGGACGTGCTGCCAGGAGCGTGCCAGGCCCTGCCAGCAAAAGAAGCCCCATGCCCTACTTCTCCCTCTGCCATTTCTCTTGGGCTTTCTCGCCTGCGAGCACTGGCTTTATCTTGATTTAAAAAACGCCTGAGGGGCTTCCCTGGTGGCGCAGTGGTTGAGAATCTGCCTGCCAATGCAGGGGACGCGGGTTCAAGCCCTGGTCTGGGAAGATCCCACATGCTGCGGAGCGGCTGGGCCCGTGAGCCACAATTGCTGAGCCTGTGTGTCTGGAGCCTGTGCTCCGCAACAAGAGAGGCCACGACAGTGAGAGGCCCGCACACCGCGATGAAGAGTGGCCCCCGCTTGCTGCAACTAGAGAAAGCTCTCGCACAGAAACGAAGACCCAACACGGCCATGAATAGATTAAAAAAAAACAAAAAAAAACAAAAAAAAAAACGCCTGATATATTACTGACAGTTTTCTCCAGCTAGTCGGGCCAGCCCCCAGGCAGACACTGAGGTTGGGCTGCTTTGTTCCCAGAAGCCCAACCTCCCACTCCTGCAACTTGAGATCTCTCATCCTACCTGGCACCTCGTGTCCAAACTGCTGTCATTTACACCGTGGTGTAGATTCCTGGCACCACGTCCTCTCCAGGCATGGCTGCAATTGACATCATCATATTCATTCTCTCTCTCTCTCTCTCTCTCTCTGTCTCTAAAATTGAACACTTTCTTCCCAGTTAAATGGTTTTGAAGCTGCAGCCACCAGGTTAGGGATGAGTTTTTTGGGGCAGGTGGTCCCTTCTTGAAATCCTACCTTCGGAAGACATCCATCAGCTCTCTGCCTCTTGGGAAGAAAAGGCAGAGATTGTGATTAGGGTCTCCTTGTGTTTGGCCTTGACAGGAGTTGATGTATATAGTTGGATGTTCTATATGGACTGAATTCCTGACTTGCTGTATTTTTTGCAGCCCTGGTTTTGTGTGTTGGGGGGCGGGGGAAGGGTCGGTATCTGTGTAGTTTTCCAGGAAAAAAGGTATTTGGGCTGTCAAGGTCAGGCTGTCCTTAGGGAGACAGGAGAGCAGTCTGCCCCTCCAGGCGGACGCTGGGGGGCCCTTATCAACCCAGCCCCTGGCCTGGGCTTCTGCCCTTCTGCCCACAGCCCTGAAGGGATCCTGGCAGAGTGGATTCTTCGACCAGGGCAGTTTCAAGGAAATCATGGTGCCCTGGGCCCAGACCGTGGTGACAGGACGAGCAAGGTAACTCTGAGGATGGGGCAGGCAGCACACACCTGGCCTCCCCAGGTATTGGGACTCCCAGGTACAAAGCCAGGGATTCTTTCCTCCTAGGTGGCCCCTAGGGACACTTTCTTCCTGGCCCCAGGATTTTCTGAAAGGAAAAGCAGTGGGGGGCAGGGGGGATGGTTTTCTGGATGATGAACTTCTTCATAAAGCCTGGATTTGTCTGTGGCTTTAGAAGGCATCTCAGCCAACCTCTTGCTGGGGTCCAGCACCCTTGCCCCTCGTGTCTGCCCCTGGGGCAGGGCTCCCTAGCCAGGGGGGCCATGGACCCCTTTGGGAATCAGAAGGTGGCCCTGGTACTCCCCCCGGAAACTGCACAGACAGTCAGAACTGTGAATTCCCATTTCAGGAGGGCCACAGGCAGGAACCCCTGTTGTAGACCATAGCTGGCAGAAGGCTTAAATGCTTGAATGCTTTGAAAGCTGAGCCTCTCATTCCTCAGTGGTGTAGCCCTTATCTTTTTGGATCACTCCAGCTGCCCAAAAGTTCCTCTTTATATGGAGCCCAAAGCAGCATCCTCATAATTTACCACTCAGATTCCTGACACGATGTAGTTGCTTCAAGTCCAGGTTCTGGAGTTGGACCTGAGCTCTGTCATTCACCCTCTCTGGGCCTTTACATCCTCATCTGTAAAATGGGGGTAATAATTCGACACCTCCCCCACCACAAAGTTGTGATGATTAGAAGAGATAACATATGTTAGGCACTTAAAATATAAACAGGGAGTTCCCTGGTGGTCGAGTGGTTAAGACTCCACGCTTCCACTGCAGGGGGCGCAGGTTTGCTCCCTGGTCAGGGAACTAAGATCCCGCATGCCACACAACGCGGCCAAAAAATTAAAAAATAAATAAAAAGCTTTAAAAAAAATCATAACCACTCCACAGGTGGTAGCAGCTACCATCACTGTCATTATTGTTATTATTATTTACCTCCCTGCAATAACTACGAAAATACTAAGCCTAGTATTGGAACTTAGCTGCTTCTCCGTAAGTGTTTTATTTTTTTTTAATATGTTTTTTAAACATGAGATGAAATCTACTCCTCCCTCCATAAGGAAGCTCTTTATTTGAAGACTGCTCTCCCCAAACCTGCCTCATACAACTGTTGGGAGTGTAAATGAGAGTAATTAAGTGCCGCATGTGGCTGGGGGCAGCCAGTGGTCAGCGGTGATGGATACCGATGCCACGGACTCCCGGTGACTGAAGCTCCTTCAGGCTCAGCATCCCTCAGCCCTTTTCCAGATGTGACGTGGTGTCTGGACCCACGCTGTCCACCGTGGTAGCTGCTGGCCACACGTGACAGTTCAAATTCAGATGAGTTACAGTGAAAGCACGACACACATTCAGTTCCTCCGCTGTCCCCGCCGCATTCCAAATGCTCAGTGGTCACGTGTCGCTCGCGGCTGCCACACTGGTCAGGCAGAGAACGTGGCCATCATCACGGAAAGTTCTAGTGGACGGTGCTGCTCCCGTCCTTGCACTGGCCTGACCCTCCCCCCAACCATGGCCGCTGTTGCCCCAACAAGGGCACCCAAAGGACCTTGCCAGCCTGCTAGTTTGTGAGGCTTTTCACTGCTTTGGGGCTGCTGCTTTGCCTTCCCGTAGAATAACCTGCCAGACTGAAAACAGCACTCTCCTCTGTACGCCCTCATCCCGGCCACCCAGGACCCAGCCCATATGCCTGTAGAATATCACGTGTAGAATATCAGCTTGGGCTGGCTGGACTCATCGGTCCCCAAATCTGCCTGGGATGCTGCCCAGCGCCCCAGTTCCCCTGTGCTCCACCTTGCAGGCTGGGGGGGATCCCCGTCGGAGTGATTGCTGCAGAGACACGGACAGTGGAGTTGGCTGTGCCCGCAGACCCTGCCAACCTGGATTCCGAGGCCAAGGTTAGGGGCCAGGGAGCTGGGGCTGCTATTTTCGTGTTTTTTTTTTTTTTTTAATTGAAGTGTAGTTTACTTACATTATCATATTCATTTCAGGTGTACAGCACAGTGATTCAGCCTTTTTACAGATTTTGCTCCGTTAAAAGTTATTACAAGATAATGGCTATAGTTCCCTGTGCTATACAATAGATCCTTGTTGCTTATCTATTTTATACATTGCAGTTTGTATCTCTTAATCCCATCCCCCTAATATGCCCCTCCTGCCTTCCCTTTCACCTTTGGTAACCACTAGTTTGTTTTCTATCTGTGAGCCAGTTTCTGTTTTGTGTATATGTTCATCTGTATTATTTTTTACATTCTACATATAAGTGATATCATCCTGTGTTTGTCTTTCTCTCTCTGACTTATTTCACTAAGTATAATATTCTCTAGGTCCATCCACATTGCTGCAAATGTCAGAATTTCATTCTTTTTAATGGTTGAGTAGTATTCCATTGTATGTATATACCACATCTTCTTTATCCATTCATCTGTTGATGGGCACTTGGGTTCCTTCCATGTCTTGGCTATTGTAAATAGTGCTGCTATGAACATTGGGGTGCGTGTATCTTTTCAAATTAGTGTTTTTGTTTTCTTTGGATATATACCCAGGAGTAGAAGTGCCAGACTGTATGGTAGTTCTATTTTTAGCTTTTTGAGAAACCTCCTTACTGTTTTCCAGAGTAGCTGCACCAATTAACATTCCCACCAGCATTGTACGAGGGTTCTCTTGTCCACATCCTCACCAACATTGTACGAGGGTTCTCTTGTCCACATCCTCACCAACATTTGTTATTGTAGACTTCTTGATGATAGCCATTCTGACAGGTGTGAGGTGCCATCTCATGGTAGTTTTGCTGGGGCTGCTGTTTTGGCTGGCTCAGCTGACAAGAGTGGGTCCTAAGTGGTCACACGTCTGTCTTTCCAGCTCAGAGACTCAGAGGAGTCTTTGGCCCTGGGGGGGCTTCAGCACTCTCTGTGGGATGCATGGTGCTCTGCACTGTCTTCCTCAGAGGATGACGGGTCCCTAGGAATCCCTCCCACCTCCAGCCCCCATTGCTGTTGCTATTTCTAGGGTGGGCCACACCGCATACTGGGAGGAGTTCAGAAGTCAGAGGGCGGGTCCTCGGACCCCACTCAGAGTGGCCTCTACTAGCTTGGCACCTGTCAGTGGGCAATAGGAACCTCCCTGGGCTGCAGCGTGAGGGTCACGTGTCTGAGGGTTACAGACGAGCTTTGGGCCTTCCCCATGAGCCCTGGCTCCAGCCTTGGTGCCAACTCGGATCAGACTGCCTGTCCTCCGGGGTGAAGTGTGGGCGGCCGTCCTGTGTTCCGGGGCTGCCCTTGCACAGAGGAATCGGACCCAGGCCACTCTGTGTTCCAGATAATCCAGCAGGCAGGCCAGGTGTGGTTCCCAGACTCGGCCTACAAGACAGCCCAGGCCATCCAGGATTTCAACCGGGAGAAGTTGCCCCTCATGATCTTTGCCAACTGGAGGGGGTTCTCCGGTGGCATGAAAGGTAAAGTGGCCTTCTTGTGGGTGCCCTGAAGCCTCGGGGTCAGCACTCAGGACAGCCCCCTCGGGGTCTCATCATCATCTTAGCTCAGCTCCCCCCAACCCTGAGCCATTCAGGTAACGCCGCCCGTTTTACAGTTGAGGAACTGAGGGTGCCTGGTGTGACTTGCTGGAGGTCACGGTCACACCAGGAGTGGCAGGGGAGGCAGGGGCGGCCCCGGGAAGCTGCCCAGTGACCTGGGCTGTCACATCCCCACTTGGTAAGATGGGGAGAAGACGCCTGCCCTCCTCAGGGGCTGCTGTGAGCATCAGTGACCTGACAGTCACGCAAGTGCTTTTTAAGCCACCAAGCGCATTTCAAGATACAGTGACTATCAGTGGGCTGTTGAGGAAAGAGCCGGACGGGGGCCGGCGGACCTGGTCTGAATCCTTGCTGGGTGGGTGACTGCTCCGAGCCGCAGTTTCCCTCCTCTGTGAGGGGAGTAAGAATAGGACCAACTCAAGGGCCAAGGTGAGGACTCGCTGAGCCCATCACTGGCACGTGGTGTTTACTATCAGTGTGATTATGGTGGATTTTGTCATGGTGCTGTTGTTACCATGTAGGGTGCCTGGTACTGGATGGACGCCTCTTGGTAGAAAATAAGGACCATCTGCCTGTGGACAGGAGGGGAGGGCCTGTGTTATTGTTGGGGAGGGTTCTGTTCTGGGAATAGTGGGACAGGCTGGGTGCATCTCAGAGTCAGAGCTGGAAGGAATCTTAGAAATCGTTCTGTGCCTCCTTTTCCAGGTGCGGACACTGAGGCCCAGGAAGGGAGGGGGACCTGTCCAAGGTCCCGTGGGCACTTAGGGAGCAATCTGTGCCTGGGCCGGTTCCTGCCTCTCGGCCCAGTGAGAGTCTTTCCGTAGCGCTGTACAGCCTCCCAGCTGACCACGCTCTCCCAGACCCCCCCAGGACAGCGAAGACTGGGACCTGCAGTCACCTCACCGGGTGTCTGCCTTGCTTTTCAGACATGTACGACCAGGTGCTGAAGTTTGGAGCCTACATCGTGGATGGCCTCCGGAAGTACAAACAACCTGTCCTGATCTACATCCCGCCCTGCGCGGAGCTCCGGGGAGGCTCCTGGGCGGTCATGGACATCTCCATCAACCCACTGTGCATAGAAATATACGCGGACAAAGAGAGCAGGTGAATGCGCCACCCCCAACCCACCTTAGCCTTTTCTTGTTCTCACTCCCAGTCCTCAGGCCCCGTCACCTTTGAGCCACTGGCTTGAGGATCGCAGGGGTGTTCTGAGTTTCTGAAGGGACAGAGAGCCTCCAGTTTTACCAATCTGAAACTAGCATCCAGTGTGCGACTGGATTTTCTCAGTAGAATTAGTGGCTGGAGCCCAGAAGTGGTGGAGGAATTGTTGTCTCTTCTTTCATCACTTATACTCACCTGCTTCCCAAGGAGGTTTGCAATTAAATTAAGAAAGACCCAAAGCATCTGAGCTTCCTGGCAGCCAGGATGAAAGGGGAAATATGACCAGTCATCTAGTTCTTACTAGACTCTGAGTCTCTCCCAAAGCTCTCCTGTAGAGACTGGGTTTTTTTCAGTTTTATAACCCAGGGCCCAGTACAGTGCCTGACTCCTAGTGGGTGCTTGGGAAATACTAGCCAAACAAATGACTGAATGAATACTTGCATGAGAGGATACCAGTTCTTCAGGGGAGAGAAACCTTCTTGGCACTTTTTTTTTTTTTTTTAAATCAGGAATTCATCCCAGGAACTCTTACAGAAAGGATAATGACAATAATACTTGCAACTCAGTGTTTGAGTGCCTTCAAAATGAAGACTATGCCAAATGCTGTGTAGACTCTAAAGGCTTCAAGAGTAGTTCTGCCCAAAATATAGATAGGCACCTTCTTCCTGTGTCTATTCCCTTATTCATTCCTTAATCCAATGAATATTTATTGGGTACCTCCTATGTCTCAGGCGGTGGGTTAGGCATTGTGATATGGTGCAAATGAGCCAAACCTGCCCTGCCTTCAGTGGCCCTAGACCTTCATGGAAGGCTGCTGAGGTCACCCTCCAAGAAGACTCAGGACGAGAACAGCCTTGAATGGGGTCATCATTAACTTTTCACTCTGGCCACCAGGAAGCTCAGAGCTACATATAGTATTGCTCAGGGTTTCCAAGCTATCAAAAGAAAAGGGGGCAGGGGGAGACTGAGGGGTGAGTGAGAGAGTTGGGAATGAGAAGGTCACTCATACCTTGGATCCCTCAGTGTGCCTTTGTGGGCTTTAAGGAGATCAGAAACAGTACCCTGGCCCTAGGAGAGCAGAGATTAGGAAGGCCAGAAAGGACTGTGGCTGAAGAGCTCGAGACTTATGTTGTTCTGGAGAAAGTCATACACTCTTGGAGCTGAAAGGGCCTTCCAGAGTTCAGCATAGTCCATTCCATTCCATCCCATTTTTTACTTTTTGGCCTCACCATGAGGCATGTGAGATCTTAGTTCCCCGACCAGGAATCAAACCCGTGCCCCCTGCAGTGGAAGCACAGAGTGTGAACCGCTGGACCGCCAGGGAAGTCCCAGAACACTTTATTTTAAAAGCTGGTTTAGTTCTTCATTCTATGGATATAGAAGCAGATGACCAGAGAGGGGAAGTGACTTGCCCAAGGTCACACAGTGAGTCAATGAAAGAGCAGAGGACTGACACCAGATTTCCTGGCTGTCTTGCCTCCCCCTGCCGTGTCCTCTGGCTGTCGCTTGCTGGGGGACACCTCATACACCACCCCCCTGCTGCTGTTTTTTTCAGAGCGAGTGTTCTGGAGCCAGAGGGAACAGTGGAGATTAAGTACCGGAAGAAAGATCTGGTAAAGACCATGAGAAGAATCGACCCAATTTACAAGAAGCTCGTGGAACAGCTAGGTGAGTGGGTCTGAAATGAATCACTTCTCAGAGGTCAAGAGAGGCTCAGCCCGCTCATTGCTGGAGGTTCCTGGTATGTTAAAAATAGTGAAGACATACCAAAACACAGCAACAAAAATTATGAGATATTTTAAATGTTCACATACGGTGTATCAACTCCTTTAACATTAAAAAATATACACTATGCCTTAGTGAGTGTATTTCTCGGCACACGTAAGATATAATAATTGAAGTATTTCGAGCCAATAAGAAACATTAGAATTTTGGTAGCAAAATTACCCTTTAGAATTTTTCCATCAGACATATTTTTGTTTGAGTGATAACTTTGTTTCACTTGTAACTTTAGGTGTAATTCTCTTTAAAAGTCCATGTTAGGTGTCAATGTCTTTATAACTGATCTGTGTCACCATAAATTCACAAGATTTATGATGATGGTGATGATGGGTGTATAATTTCTTTGATTTGGTATCAGGGTAATGCTGATATCACAGGGCGAGTTGAGAAGTGTTTCCTCCTATTTTCTGAGTTTGAATTGGCACTATGTCTTTAAATCTTTGATAGCAGGTTTCTAACTACAAATTCAACTTCTTTATTATATATAGGAATGTTCAGTTTAATCTGTTTCCTCTTAGGTGAGCTTTCATAGTTTGTATATTTCAAGGAATATTTCTATTTCATCTAAATTATCGAATTGGCATAGACTTGTTTATAATATTCCCTTATTAGATTTTACCATATATATTAAAAATGGTAACTGATAGTGTCCTGTAAGCACAGTGGGCCTGATAAAAGGGGATAAATTTGAAGTTGCGTGTTGAATGCTGTCTTGCAACTCTGGGTGCATTTTTGAGACTGCACAAGCGACTTGACTTCTGGGCATTATCAGAGTTAAAGCTGAGGCCTGTCTTGCATACCCTGGTTCTTGCCCTTGCCTGCAGGAATGTCTGAGCTCTCCGACAAGGACCGCAAGGAGCTGGAGGGCCAGCTGAAGGCCCGGGAGGACCTGCTGCTGCCCATCTACCACCAGGTGGCGGTGCAGTTCGCCGACCTCCACGACAAGCCCAGCAGGATGTTGGAGAAGGGTGCCATCTCTGTAAGAGCCTGCAGCTCTAGGGTCGGCGTGAATGGCCTATCCTAAGGTCACCTGGTTTCCAACACACAGAGGATATTTGGGCTCAGGGCTTTGGGATGAGTCAAATGCCACACGTTAGAATCCCCTAGGGAGCTTAAAAAAAAATAAAAATCCTAGTGCCTAGGTGGCTCTCCAGACCAATTAAATCAGAATATGGGTGGTGGGAGTGGGGAGATGCCAGGCATCAGTATTTTTTTTTTCAGATCCCCAAGAGATTCCAATAGGTAGCCAAGTTTGGGAACCACCAGTCTAACCTCTGTGTGTGTTTAGAACTGCTGGTCCAGGTTTGGGAACCATTGTTCCCACCCTGCATTCACCCACCACTGACCGTCACAACCCCGCCCTATTGCCCTGTCTCCACGAGGACATCCCCAGTCCTGCTACCCCTGCGTCCCGTGCTCCTTCCTACCTCGCCTAAGCCCTCCGTACCTCTGGTGAGCCCGTGTTCTGTGTCTGGAGGTGGAGGTGGGCGCCAGGTTTGTTCCCCAGGAGAGGCAGCCTAGAGGCCTGGCAGTGTCCTGCCTCTGCCGCCTCCCCAAGCCTCAGTTTCCCGGCCTGTAAAATGGGAATGGTCCCAGAGCCTCCCCCAGCACAGGGCCGGGCCCCAGCAGCCTCCCGAGTCCCCCCGCCCCACCGTTTCTGGGGGCTCAGGCCTGGGGCTTGTCCGCAGGACGTCCTGGATTGGAAGACCGCCCGCAGCTTCCTGTACTGGCGCCTGCGCCGCCTGCTGCTGGAGGACCAGGTCAAGCAGGAGGTCCTGCGGGCCTGCAGCGAGCTCAGCCACGTGCACGCCCAGTCCATGCTGCGCCGCTGGTTCGTGGAGACGGAGGGGGCCGTCAAGGTGGGCCTGGGGCAGAGATAGGTGGGCTGGCGGGGGCCAAGGGGGGCCCGAGGGGGAGCCCCGCCCTGACGCAGCCTCTGCCGCCTCTCCAGGCCTACCTATGGGACGACAACCGGACGGCGGTGCGGTGGCTGGAGCAGCACTGGCAGGCGGGGGAGGGGCTGCGCCCCACCGTCCGCGAGAACATCGCGTACTTGAAGCGAGACTCTGTCCTCAAGACCATCCAAGGGTGAGTGGCCGCCGCGCCTGCCCACCCACCTCTTGGACTTGTCAGCGAGCACCGGAGCCGGAACTCGTGTGCTGCCGCCTGCCCACAGAGGGGCCGCTCGAATCCACCGCATCTCACGGTCCCCGGTCTCAGCCTTGGTGTCGGGGTCCACGGCCCAGCCCCCCTGGCAAAGAGGCCGCCACTCCCCCAAGCCAGATCTCCCAGCACAGAGTCCTAGGGATGCTATCAGGAGGTTGTGCAATGATTTTAGTTCATGGTCCTTGTTGGAATATACAGGGGGCCTGGTCCAAGGTCACAGCCAGAGCGTGTTTGGTTAGAGAACCCACATTCCGAATTCCTAGGCCTCAGGCTGCTGGCTCCCACTCTGTATCAGCCTTTCTGGAGGGTTGGCTCCCTGCATCCCCATGGGGTAGGTGGCAGAGCACATGGGACCCCATTTGGGGGATGAAGCTGAGGTTCAGGGGGAGTGTTGTGTCTTGGGTCACACAGCTTATGACCAGGAGATTCCACTGTTGTTCCTTGAGGTGGTTCTGCTTCCCTCCTGCCCCAAAGGACCGTCACCCTGACAGTGACCACAGCAGGAAAAGTGTTGGGAGCTCTGGGTGGTTGGTTGCCCCCCCCCAGGAATGGGAAGGGGCCCTGCACAGGGATCTGGGGCTGCCGTAGGGCCCATTGAACTCAGTGGCAGGAATGATCTCGCCCTTCCCTCTCCTCCCATGCAGCCTGGTTCAAGAAAACCCCGAGGTGGCCGTGGACTCCCTGGTGTACATATGCCAGCACATCAGCCCGGCCGAGCGGGCCCAGATCATTCACCTCCTGTCCACCATGGACAGCCCGGCCTCCACCTGACCCCGGTCCTCCCGGTCACTTGCAGGTCCACGGGCAGGAAAAACCACACTGATCTGCTGACTGCAGGCCCTCGCCTGCACCTTGGGACTGCTTTTTAAAACTGCTGCAAGGCTGCTGACCCCCAAGTCACTCCTGTTTCAATAAAAGGCTCAGAAGTGCCCCCTTCCAAGCAGAAATCACCTCCTCTGCATTGTTGGGAAGTCTGTTTTTTGTCTCTTAAGACATTTTGCTGCGTCACTGAATTGAATTGAACCCAAACACCCCAGTTTCCAGCCACTTTGCCTGCTTTGTGGGATCCAGGTGTTCTTTTTAGGCTCTATCAGAGCATGGAATCTTATTATTTTTACTCTGAGACCAGCTCATGATGTAAGCATCTCACAGCAGCATAATAAAGAAAGAAAAATAGAGACAAGACAAGAGAAAACCTATTTTTGTAATGATGCTTATTCGGATCCTGTTGAGTCACCCAGGAAAGGGTATGAATGATTTTTTATTAAGAGTGTAAAATGGTATTTTGTTCCCCACGTGGCCCCTAGTAGTGAATCACTAGCAACGTCCCATTACCAGGCTTAGTTCTCTCATTAGCAGAGAATTGCATAGCCGTAGGTTCAAGGGCATTGGGAGACTTCTTTTATGTGATTCACAGCCCTCTGCCTGCCCCTTCCCTCCGAGGAGGAGAGGACGAGCCCTCCCATGTCCTGGAGGGTGCATGAAGAGGCATGCATCCTCCAGCCCAGGTTGGGAGGACAAAGAAGAGAAGGAAAGCCTTCTCCAAACTCGAAGCCCAGCTTGCTCACAGGTGTCACCGCTGTGATTGCCATCACCTGCCTTGGAGGGCCCTTCGGGTCACCTTCACTCTTTCGCCTCTTGCCTCAATGTCCGTTGGTGGGATCTGGCCCTGACGGACAGAGCTGTTGATTCCCGAGGACTGGACCACAAGGACCGCACTGATTCACTCAGGGAGGGCTTCGCAATGCATCCGCCAGTACCCAGCTCTGAAGGCCACACAGCGTCAGGACCTGCGATCCTTCTGGCCCCGTCCATCTGTCCCTGGGTGCCAGTGATGGGAGGGAGTTGGCCACCCTCCACTGCTGTGATGGGCAGTTTGAGGACACCAAACATTACACCTGTCCAACTTGGAGGCCAGCAAGGTTGCCCGGGGAAGCCCCTACAAGCTGGGATGCTGGAGGATGTCTGAGGCCATCGGCCAGTGACAGCTCTGGCCGATGAAGGTGGTGTGGGTGCAGTGAGGGGTGGGAGAAAGATAAATTGGCCATTGTCGCATCCTGAGACTGGAGGGGGCAGGGAAGAGTCCATACTGCTTTGGGAACTGAATGCTTTCTGTGGCGGGGGAGGCCCTGCTGGTTTGGGAGGGATGATAAGTAGATGACTAGCTGCTACCCAGGAACAGTGGGCGGAGGAACCTGCCAGGAAATATGTGGAATGAATAATTTTTTGAAGGAAGCACTTTGGCCTTGGCTTATTTGGACCAGAGAAAGCAGGCCGCCTCACTGGGGAATCGCTCTCCATCCTCCGACAACCACTGAGATCTTGTGCAAGCCCCCATCTCAGGAGGACAAAGCTTTGATTTGACTTCCCCTCCCGAAGGCCACCAGGGAGCGGGGGACCACTTCATCCTTGCAGCTCAGTTTCAAACATGGACACAAGCTGCTGTCTGCCGGCAGCTGAACAGACTTTCCCTGACGGGGTTGACTTTCTTCCCTCGAGAGACTCAGCACAGGCGCCTCCAGGGAAGGGAGAAAGGATCAGACCACTGAGTGTGGACAGAGGCCTGGGTGGGCAGCCCGGGTCTAAACTGAATGCTCAGGGTGACGGCCACTGGCACCTGGCCTCGTCCCGTGCAATCCCATGAGCTTTTGAGGTGGATGCCACAATCCTGTCTACTTTCTGTCTCTCTGAACGTAGCTATTCTAGGTACCTCATATAAGTAGAATCATACAGTATTTGTCTTTTTGTGACCAGCTTATTTCATTCAGTATAGTGTACTCAAGGTTCATTTATGCTGTAGCAGGTGTCAGAATTTCCTTCCTTTTTGAGGTTGAATAATAACTCCATCATATATATAGATCACATTTTGTTTATCCATCATCCATCGATGGACACTCGGGCTGCTGTGAATAGTGCTGCTATGAACATGGATGGCAAATATCTGTTCGAGTCTCTACTTTCACTTCTTTTCTTTTGGGTATATTCCCAGAGGGGAATTGCTGGGTCATATGGCAAATCTGTATGTAAGTGTTTGAGGAACAGTCACCGTTTTCCTTGGGGCTACACCATTTTACATTCCCACCATCACTGCGTGAGGGTTCTGATGTGTTCACATCCTCATTAACACGTGTTGTTTTCTGTTTGTTGTTTTTTTATGGTAGCCATCCTATTGGGTGGAGCCTAGAAGTCATTTTAACTCAAAAGACACTGAACCTTTTTCCTTGCATCCCTCAAACATCACGGGCGGGATGTACAGACCCCACCAGCGAGCCTTTAAATTCCCAATTCCTCTGCCTTCCGCTTCCGCCGCCCACTCAGCTGCTCCTCCCCTGGTTGCCCTGCCTCCCTTCCTTCCGCCAATGAAGTTTCCCATGTTTCAGCTGCCAATTTGGTCTTTGTCCTGCTACCCCTGGACTCAGGGGGCTGTGACTCTGGAGATGGAAGGTTCAGCATCTGTACCCAGAGGAAGAACGGCGTCGGTACAACCAGCATTGTCCAGAGGCACCACCTCATCTCCTACTTCTGACCTTTTATCCTTCCCCTAACCTCCATCAGCTGCCCTTCAGGAGCAAACACTACACCAGGCAGTATGGTGCCGTGGAAGGGGCCAGGAGATCTGCAGACCCAGGGTTAAATCCCAGCAGCGTAACCTCAGAGTTTTGGCTCCTTTTTAAACCAGCAAGTAGACAGTGTTCACTGAGCCCTCTGAGACTGACGATTGACTGTGGGGAAGCAGAGTGTCATCGGAATCCCATCTCTACCCCTTGCTAATCACAGGTAAGCTACTCGGCCTCTCTGAGCCTCCGTTTCCTCTTCTGTAAAATGGGGGTGTGTTTGTTTTCTACGGCTGCTGTAACAATTAGCACAAACTCAGTGGCTTAAAAACAACACAAATTTATTCTCTTACAGTTCTGGAGGTCAGGAATCCGAAATAGGTCTCGCTGGGTTAAAATCAGGGTGCTGGCAAGGCTGCAGTCCTTCTAGAAGCTCTAAGGGAGAATCTGTTTTCTTGCCTTTTGAAGCTTCTAGAGGCCTCGTTCCATCTTCAGAGCTTGACATTGACTTCCCTCTTCTACTTTGAGCCTGTGATTACATTGGGCCCACCTGGATAATCCAGGATGCTCTCCCAGCTTAAGGGTAGCTGATGAGCAACATTAATTCCATCTGCTACCTTAATTCCCTTTGCCACGTAGCATAAAGTCACAGGTGCTGGGGATTAGGATGTGGCTGCCTTTGGGGGCCATTGTTCTGCCCACCACAGGGGATGACAGCTTTACACCATGGGGAGTAGGAGGGAAAAATAAGGTACACTGTGTCATAGTGCACATTGTAGCATGGAGTAAGCCCCCTCTGCTCGTAAGCCGGTGTTATTTGTCTTTTTGTTGTTAGACTGTGGGTGATTTCTTGTGGCGGAGGAAGAAAAGCTGCATGATCATGATCTGAGACTCAGTTTTCTCATCTGGGAAATGGGACCATCCCACTGGCTGGGTGTCTGGTTGTGCTGTTTCAGGGAGATGCTGCCGGAGCAGCGTTTAACTCCACGATGCACATGGCAGGCCCTCAAAGGGTGGCAATGAGTATGTTTCTCCGGTTAGTTGGCCAACTGCAGAGAAACCCTCAACTAAGCCTCATTCCTCCGTCTCTCCTCTATGCTTTCTTCTGGCGTCAGCGTGGTCCCTGCACAGGTGGGGTTCTGGCTGTGACTGGGGCTCTTGCCCAGAGCCCGTGACCCTCTGGCCTTGGCATTTTTGCCCTGACTCTGTACATACCTGGCCCCACTTGCCTGTGGTAAGGAATGGATGTGACTCAAGAAAGGGCTCCCCAGCCCTCTCCACATGGTGATCCAGCCACTCAGGCTCCATCCTTCCAGCTTAGCACCCCAGGAGGAGGGCACCCCTGTGTCTCAGAGCTTCTACAAAGCCCCCAGGTGATGCTTATTGGCTGTGACCAATATGGCCTGAGTCACTTGCCCCCCAGTCAGTCACCGGGGATGCCCAGGGGTTGTGATGCTCTTACTGGTCAGTCCTGAGTCACAGGGCCACCCTGGAGCCAAGCTGAGGAAGAGGGGTGCTGGGGAGAGAAAGGCAGCCCAGGGCTGCTGCAGGCACCCCCTCCCTGCCGCCTGCCTGTTCTCCACTGAGGTGGGGCCCCATTCAGCACTTCCCGATACCACCCACAGCCCCATCATCCCCTACCTTCCCTACTTGCTAATCGTTGCATGTGTGTGAATCTGGTCTCCCCAGTGAGGCTGCAAGCCCCTTCCTGGGTGGGCTTAAGAGTTCAACCAACTCCTAATTAATATGCCCTTTTGCTGTTATCTTGGATGGCAAGTCACCTCCGTTAGTCCTCTGAGCCTCAGTTTCTCCGTCTGCAAAATGGGTGTAATAACTAGTAAGACACGCCTCTTAGGGTCGTAGCGAGGATGGAATGAGCTAATTTACAGCAGTGACTGGCGCAGGGCCTGGTGCTGAAAAGGGTGCCCCCTCCTCCCACCTTGCTGCCTTCTCTGACCCCAGGCGGGCACCAAGGGCCAGCTCCGGGGAGTGCTGCTGAGCTCTGGCTCTGGACCTGGCACACACGGACTCAGTCCTGCCTCTTCCCTGGACCCCGAGTCCTACCCAACCTCTCTGAGCCTCGCCTTCTGAACAGTAAGCGGGGTTCACATCACTGCCTGAGCGAATGCCCATCCAGAGCCTGGCACCGTGGGATGGTGACCGGCGGCCAGGCTAATTTTACCAATAATGACAAAGTCCTCCCAGCGTCTGGCACAATGGGAACCTGGCATCAGAAGACCTGGGTTCAGTGTTCCCTCTCTGGGCCTCGGTTTTCCCATCTGTAAGGGGGGTGTCTCCGCTGTGAGGGGCGAGGGGCGCTGTTGTCCTTTACCCCTCCCTCCCCCGTCAACCCCACCCACCCACCCACCCACCCAAGTCACAGAGCTGCGTTCAGCCTTTATTGACAGAAGACGGTTCTCCACCACTATGGTACACAGTCCTGGCATCACCCGAACACATGTCTTCCTTGATGACTCAGACATCTTATCGGCGGGGGGCGGGTCACGTCACACAAAGCAGCTGAGCAGTGCCTGTCAGACGGGCAGCACTGAGCTGTGTGTAACGATGGTGATGCTTGGTGGAAAGTTCCAGAATTAGGAATAAGTTAGAGATGGTCCTTTGAGACAGGCCTGAACACCAAGCCTCCCAGGTGGCTGTGGATTAATCAGAAAATTCTGGCTCTAGGGTTCAGGAACTCCCAGATGTAGGAACCCAACATCCAGTTGGTCAGAAGAGGACAGTGGTATAAGCGGCTGCCGTAGGCCGATCCCTGGTTACCTCCTCTAGTCCCAGCCCACTCACCTGGGTCCCCTCTAACCCGACTGTCTGCAGAACCTGCCACTTGGAAAGTCAGTAACTGGCAACAAGAGGGGGGAAAAAAACATAAAAAAGGTCACGGGGCAGTGAGACAGGCCAAAAAGTGCCCATAAATACTCTGCATTGCGGCTTCGACAGCCCCACTCGCTACAGCCCCACTCACTATTACCTGGTTCACAGTTTACTTTCTTTCCATCAGGGGTGTCTTCAATTCCAGTACAAAAAGCCCCCTGCCATTCGTCCCATTCCCATCCTGACTTGAAGCCCCCAGAGCTCAAAACTAGGGTGTCTCTCTTTTTAGGTACACATGGCAAGAGATTCGAATCATGACTGAACAGTTAGAAAAATATCTGGTCTCTGATTTTAAAAAATAGGATGCTTCACAGTATCAAAAGTGCTTGCTTGTTCTAAAAAGCAGCCCAAGGCTGCAAAGAGCTTAAGAGCCAGTTGGAGACGTGATGCGCGGATAATTTAGGAGTTAGGATCGCTGGGCTGCAGGGAGGGACCACAGAGTCTCGTTCCAGGGGCCACGGGCTGGGTTTGAAGAAGTGGCGTGGACGTGCTCCAATAAATATAAATAAATGTACGTACGGTCACAGTGGCCGGCATGGCCCAGGGATTCGCTCTGTGAAACCCTAACGGACTAAGGGAGAAGGGGGCCCGGAGGCCAGCGGGGCGGGCGCCCGGTTCAGAGTTCAAGTTGCTCCGGTCCAAGGGAAGTTGTACGGTCTGCCAGCCCCGCTCCCAGCCTCAGGGCCTGTCTGCCGGAGGCTAAGGCAGGTGTTTCATCCTAGGAGAATAATAAATTAAAGGCCTTCCCCCTGGGGTGTTTCCATGGCACACCAACGCGTCCCAAAGTGGGCTGCAGGTTGTTTGGGAGCCAGACTGGGGAAGCAGTCTAGAGATGCCTTGTTCTCAGCTCGGCTAGGCCGCGCGTCTCAAGCCTCGGAGGAGCATCTAGAGTGGGGGAGGCGGGGAGGCTTGTCCGCTCTCCTCTGTCCCCCCGACTTGGGGAGGCCCCAGAAACTTCCCGTGGAGGTCAGGGAGGAGAGCAACTGCTGCCCTGTCGGCCAGCAGCCCCAGCGACGGTTCAGAGGCCTGTGGGAGGGTGAGGGGCCTTTCTTGCAGGAACACCCGGCTCGGTGAGCATCCTTCCTGGGCCCAGGTTCTGGGGCAGGCGAGGCCGTGGGCTCAGAGCAGGGCTATAGGCTTGTTCCCCGGGGCACCCAGGTACTGAGAGGAGGAGCTGGCGGCTGACGTGGCCGCACTGTCCGGGGTCGAGTAGGTGGTGTAGAGGCCGGTCACCTGAAGGTCTGGGAAGGACTGGTCACTGCCGCCGGAGACGGGGGTCAGGCCCGAGGCCCCCAGCTCACAGCCCAGTGGGGAGTCTCCGAAGGCGCCCAGTGTGTCCAGGCTGAAGCCTTCATCCTTGATCTCCTCCCAGAGGTTCCCTTTCAAAGACAAGAGCGTTCATGTCAAACGGACCCGAGTTCGAAGGCCGTCTTAGGGCTGAGGCAAAGACCACGTGTGGTGTTTAAAGTCACGCGTCGCAGGACAGCATGGAGGAGGCAGCGATCCCGGCCCTTCCCTCTCCACTGGGCGTCCTTGGGAACGTCACTACCATCTCGGAGCCTTGGGCTCCTCGGGAGGAAATGAGATGATCAGAGAACCCACCGCCTAGGATTGAGAGGCTGAAACTAGGGGATGAGTGGGAAATGCTCGGCCCTCGTTAAGTGGTACCATCATGGTCAAAGCCAGGGGACAAAACCATGATTTTCCCAGCACGTTTTAACTGCACGATAATCCAGGCGGAGAAGCAGGGCAGTTCACACATACCCATTTCACAGCTATAACTGACTAACTTGCTAACTAACCTGATACCTTGTCCATTTCCCTCACTAGACACGCAACTCCTTGAGGGCAGAGGATTTCTTGGCCGTTGGCTGGCACACAGTAGGCGCACCAGTGTTAGTGAATGGATGACTTATGAGCCTCCACTGAAGCCTGAACTCCCCTTGCTCATTCATTCATTCATTCATTCGTTCCCCGTGTATTGAGGATGACCATGTGGGTCAGAGTGTGACCTGGCACGAGGTTGGCACATGCAGGTTGAAGCAGTTACTGGTTGAAAGTTTGGGGTCAGAGAGGCCCAGGTTGAAATCCCAGCTCTGCCACTTACTAGCCGGGCGACCTCAGGCCAGTGACTTCACTTCTCTTGGCCTCAGTTTCCTCATCGGCAGAATGGGAATATGAAATGGCAGTGGCCTCCCAGGACTGTCGCAGGACGATGACTCTGAAGTGCTTGGCACGAGGCCTGGTATACCGTAAGTGCTAACTAAATGCTTGCTGTAATTTGCTAGGATTATGTGGCTGGGAAGTGTTTTTTGAAGGGACGAGCTGTGGGATAAATGCAGACTGCCCTCCTTTCGCTTGCCCTCCCTGACCTTTCGGGCTGCTCCTCCCCCAGCCTGCCCCTCCCCCCTCTGTTCCCCTCACCCCCTTCCTCCAGCCTCACCCTGCAGAGCGAAGTCCATGATGCTGGGGTCCAGGGCGTCCACCTCGGTGTTCATGTCAGCGCTGATGTTGATGAAGTCCACAGGTGCCCTTCCCATGGTGGGCTGGGGGAGGGGGCTGGGGCTCAGGTCCGGCAGGGCATGCAGGGGTGGGGTCTGGGCCGGGGCAGGAGAGTCTGGGGTGAGATGTGCCTGGGGCTGGACCTGGTGGTGCAGGGGAACCGACTGCAGGGACAGGGTCATCAGCGGCTGGGGTGGGAGCTGGGAGACGGCCAGGCAGCTGTGGGCCATGGCCACCGTGGTGGCATGGGTCAGCACGGGGGCCTCAGGCTCCCCTGGCTTGCGGGGGCGTCGGCAGCTTTCTGGCCTGTCCGAGATCAGCTTGTCCAGCTCCTCTGCAGGCAAGTGGGAGAGGTCACTCATCAGAAGCCACCCTACAGTTTCTGGGCCCCAGCCCAGGCCTGGATTCAAATCCCAGTGATTTTAGCAAGCCTCTTGGACTCTGACCTCAGTCTCTTCATCTATGAGATGGCATCACACACTGCACGGGGTTGTGGAAATGGAATGAAATCAGATTACATAGGGACTTTGAGGAATGAGGGGCATCTCAGGTAGCATTGGCTCCTCCCATGGGGACAGTGTTTTATGGGACAATCCTGTAACTCTAGGACTTCACTTAAACCTCGTAACAGCCCTACGAGAGGGAGGTAAGGCAGAGATTACAAATCCCACGAGATTGGGACAACATGTATTAACATACAAGGGGTCCTAGCCACTCCCTGCTGATAAAGAGACACGAAGCGTTGCTGTGGATTGAAAATTGGATCCTCCTTAATGCTCTTGGATAGAAACAAGATGCAAATTACTCTTGAATTATTTTTGGTTGTTGGCTTGTATCTCATTGACTACAACACAGTTTTGAGACTGGATCACTAGGGTCCCAAGATCTATTTGGGTTGCACCCATTTTAGAAACGAGGACACTTTGAATTTAGAAGGTGAAATGGCCTGTCCTAGCTCACACCAAATATGTGTCAGGACGGGCCCTGGATCTCGAACCAGACCCCAGAGCTCTCAGCTGAGGGCCTACTGGACCCTGCTCTGGTCTTTCTCCCCATCTTATTGAATTGTTCATCTCTGAGCTAGACTCCCATCCCCCTTGATACTCAAACCTCAAACACGATGATATTCACAGGGCCAGGCCAAATATTCCTAAGGCTGGGTGGCATTAGCCTCCCATGTCACTCTTTCCATTCATATGTCACTTGTATGTCCCCAGCTTCCATCTCTTAAGTAAAAAAAAAAGCGGGTACAATATTTTTTTCTAATCTAAAAGTAATTCATGAACAGGGTAGAAGATTTGGAAAATAGAGAAACATGTGAAGAATATAAAAATTATCAGTGGTCTCTCCATTCACAGTAAAGATTTTGGTATATTTCTTCTAGTCCGTGTGTGTGCGTGTGTGTGTGTATACATGTATGTCTATAGATATATACATATGTGTGAGTGTATGTGTGTGTATGTATATATATATGTATACACACACACACATATATATACACAAATGGGTGTGGATATATACGCATTTTAGAATGTGACCATGCTGTGTATATTGATTCATAACCTGCCTCTTTTCACTTATTGTATTGGGAGCATTTCTTTATATTCCCAAAATATTTTTATCTCTAATACTTGCACGGTATAACATTATATCTATTTAAATAATCCCCTATTGCAGGTTGTCTAGATTGCTTTCAGTTTTTTACTATCAGAAATCACTTCATGATGGATAACTTTGTTCATAAACCTTTTGGTCAAATCTTTGATTTCTTCAGCATAAACTGCCAGAGTAGAATAAGTGGACCAAATTGGAGGACCAAGTTTGCAAGTTTTCGCTACATTACTTTGCCCTGGAAAAGTTTCACAGCTTACGTTCCCACCAATTGTACATGATGCTGCTGATTTCTCCACATCCTAGCCCACACTGGGTGTTATTGTTTTATTACTTTGGGAATCTGTACTGATGTGGTAAGAAAGGTAAGGAAGCCGTGCTTTCCCATGGTTGTTTCGTTCGACATGTCTGTGGGAGAAACTGGGATTGTTAGCGAGATTCTACAGCTTTTCATGTTTCTGACCAGACCCTTCAATGGACCAGCCACCACGTAGGGATGGAGAGGAGAGGTGTATTCAGGGGAGGGGAGGGGGGACAGTCACCAGGCGCCCATGTCCCCGCCATGGTGTCTGGGCTCGTTGTGGGATGGGCAGGATGCCGGGCGTGTGTGTGTGTGCGTGCGTGTGTGTGTGGCGGGGCACCCGGGCCTCACCGGGGTTGGCCATGCTCCGGTGTGTGTGTGTGTGTGTTTGTGTGTGTGTGTGTGTGTGTGTGTGTGAGGCGGGGCACCCGGGCCTCACCGGGGTTGGCCATGCAGGATGCCGGGCGGGTGTGTGTGTGTGTGTGTGTGTGTGTGTGTGAGTGAGGCGGGGCACCCGGGCCTCACCGGGGTTGGCCATGCAGGATGCCGGGTGTGTGTGTGTGTGTGTGTGTGTGTGTGTGCGCGAGCGTGTGTGTGCATGCGGGTGTGTGTGTGTGTGTGTGAGTGAGGCGGGGCACCCGGGCCTCACCGGGGTTGGCCATGCTCCGGGGTGTGTGTGTGTGTGTGTGTGTGTGTGTGTGTGTGAGGCGGGGCACCCGGGCCTCACCGGGGTTGGCCATGCAGGATGCCAGGCGGGTGTGTGTGTGTGTGCGTGTGTGTGTGCGTGCGTGCGTGTGGCGGGGCACCCGGGCCTCACCGGGGTTGGCCATGCAGGATGCCAGGCGGGTGTGTGTGTGTGTGCGTGCGTACGTGTGTGTGTGTGTGTGTGAGGCGGGGCACCCGGGCCTCACCGGGGTTGGCCATGCAGGATGCCAGGCGGGTGTGTGTGTGTGTGCGTGTGTGTGTGGCGGAGCACCCGGGCCTCACCGGGGTTGGCCATGCTCTGGGGTGTGTGTGTGTGTGTGTGTGTGTGTGTGTGTGTGCGTGCGGGTGTGTGTGTGTGTGTGTGTGTGAGGCGGGGCACCCGGGCCTCACCGGGGTTGGCCATGCAGGATGCCGGGCGGGTGTGTGTGTGTGTGTGTGTGCGTGTGTGTGTGCGTGCGTGCGTGTGTGTGTGTGTGAGGCGGGGCACCCGGGCCTCACCGGGGTTGGCCATGCTCCGGTGGATGGCGGCCAGGTCCTTCCTCTTCCACTTGTGCATCTCCTCCTCCATCTTGTCGATGCGGGCCAGGTTCAGGGCCCACAGGCAGCCCTTCCGCGAGGAGCCGCTCATCTTATTCTCCACCTTCTCAAAGCACTTGTTCAGGGACAGGTTGTGCCGCACTGAGTTCTTCCAGCCGTCGGGAGCCGTCTGTGGGGAGAAATGGGCCCGTGGGAGACCCCTGCAGGGACGCCCCTCTGAACCCTCTCTCTCCTTGGGGATCTCAGACTCAGGGCTAGAGGGGCAGGGGAACGATGTCAGTGTCCAATGCTCAACCTCGAGTCGGGAAGACAAGAGAGAGCAGCGGGGCAAACTGTGGCAAACGGGAGGGTCCATGCCCTGATTAAAGGGGCAGCTGCACTTTAGCTCTGGGCAGTGGTTAAGACATGAGGACAAGGCCCAGGGCTGCCAGATCTCCCGCTCTTTCTCTCCCACTCAGGAAGCAAGCAAGATGATGCTAATATGTGGATAACTGGTCGAGTGCATTAAATGCCGATCATTTTTATAAATGCTCATACTTTACTGTTAGGTAACCAGATATTGCAATGCACCTCATACCCTATTCATTTTATTCTCTCTCTGTCTCTGTCTCTCTCTCACTAATGGTCAGCCAGGTGCCAGGAGCTGCCAGTGCCTTTACATGCAGATCCTTACTAACCTTGCCAGCTGGGTATCATTCTCCCCATCTTACAGAGGGGGAAACTGAGGCACAGAGGGTGAAACTGAGGCTCAGAGAGGCAAAGGTTCTCACCAAGTCTGTGTTTAGCATCATTATGTTTTACTGAGTCTGTGCTGAATAACTAGGTTGGACCTCTACCCTTTGCCCCCTGGGATGCCTGGTGAAGTCCTCTTCATCCGTCAGAGCCCAGCTCAAATGCCCCCTTCTCTTTCGGGATTTCTTGGCCCATGTCTGTGTGAGTGCACGTTATAGGTGTCTATGGACATAACTAGGGGACTAAAAGGGTGGTCCCGTTTGGCCCGGGGCCAATCCTGGGTTCTGGCAGTGCCAGGGAGAGGCCAGAGCTACTCCAACATCCCTACCCTGGCTGGGCCCCTCACCTTGAAGTAGGGGAAGTGCTCCTTCATGAAGCTGTAGATCTCGCTCACGGGCAGGCTGCCTGTCTTGCTGTTCTTCAGGGCCATGGCGATCAGACAGCTGGAGGCAAAATGTGGGGCAGGCCAGGCATGAAGTCATCTCAGGCTGACAGCCCAAGCCTCCTCTGCCAGGAAGCTGTCCCTGCTTAACCCTACTGGTACCAGCCCCTACACATAGTGTTAGCTCTTGATACCTTTTCCTGGCCCTGTCTTTCCCACCCCCTGACCTTGACCCTGAGCTCAGCCATTGGTACCGATTTGAGAAACCTTGTCTTTTCCTCCTTTCTATCCGTTTCCCATAACTAATGGGCCTTTAGACTTTCACTAGGCTGCTTACCCCCCTCCCCAAAACCTTGTGAGGTACATAATACTATTATTTGATGACTTTTTACATCAGAGGGAACTGAAGCTCAGAGAGGCCAAGCCACTTCCCCAAGACCACACAGCTTGTGAGTGACAGAGTGGAGTGCTGGGCTCTGTGTCTGGGGTGGGTTCTCAACCCTGGGGGTTGGCTGACCACATGACGGTCCTTCCTAAGAACGGGTCCCACCTGGGGGTTCCCCACTCCCCAAAGCCTCCCCCTTGGAAGCCTGGGCCACCACACCCAGCTGTCTGAGGTGCCCTCAAGGCAGCCCTCACCCCTCTCCTCCCTGAGGTCCCCACAGTCCCAGCCGCCCTGGACCTCACCTGTATGAATAGATGGGCTTGGGGTAGTGTTTGGGGTGCAGTTCCTGAGATGAATGCACAGCCATGCGGGGCTGGGGGTAGGGAGGCCGTGCCCCAAACGGGGAACCATACAGGCCCACAGGAGCGCACTTCCCACGGGTGGGGACGGGGAAGAGTGGCAGAGAGAGAGACGGTGAGAGAGAGCATCAGTCACTCACGATGACCCCACCCCACCCCATCTCAAAGAGCCAGGTGCAGGGTTTACAACCGCAGCAGACCGTCTTGTCTCCGCCCACCGCAGGGTTTTCGGGGGAGCCGAATGAACAACCCCATGACATGGTGAAGAATGTTATTCCCATGTTCCAGGTAGGTAAACTGAGGCTCAGAACAGTCCCTAGCCAGTCCAAGTCAGGAGTGTCTGCCTCTGAGTCCAGGGCCCCTCCAAGCCCCCGGTACCTGCTGGACACCCGGGGGTAGCGGGAACTGTGGTTGGGAGGTGGGAGAGTACAGCTGTGGTGGGTCCTGCAGGCTGGATGCGGGCTGGCCCCCCACAGGGAACTGGTTCATTTGCTGGGGCCGGGAGAGAAGGAGACAGAGGATCGAGGGGGGACTCCAGCCCTGTCGGACACCCCCCTCCCTCCCTGACCCCTGTGGTGGCACTTACGCTGGCTCCATGGTTGGTCAGGTGACCCAGACCCAGCATGCCTTGGGGGGCCATGCCAGCTGGGCCGTGGAGCAGGGGACCTGGGGCGGCTCCCACGTGCAGGTCAGCTGCCCTGGCCAAGGCACCTGGATAAAGGAAGCACAGAGATGCCCAGGCTGGGGGAATGGTGGCTGCGGGCAGGGACAGCCCAGTCCCTGGGCACCTCCAGAGAATGGAGCCATGCCCCACCCTTGGGGCCCGGCATATGATAGGTACTTGACAAATTACTTCTCTGGGTATAGTGGTGGAGAGTGGGTTCCTACCAGCTGTGGGCCCCTATCTGCTCTTCTGCCAAGCATTAGCTCAGGGATAGCAGATGTACCCCCCTTCTCCTGTGCTGGGCCTGTGACAGACGTTGCTAATCTATCACAGATTCTCACTGCACCAGCCTGATTTTAGGTAGCCACCACCTCCGATCAAGCAAAGCTGATGTACAAGATGATCCTGCTTTGGGGCCTTCAGCTCTCCTCTGAGTTCTGGCTGCCACCTGGGCTCATCCTTTGTGCTTTGGTCTGTCTGCCTTGTCCTTCTGTCTGACCAGATCCTTAGCTCCCTCAGAGCCAGGACCATATTTTATGTGACTCAGGGCTCCAAACACCTGGCATAGTGACAGGCACGCAGGAGGTGTGCAGTGATGGAAGGGGCTTTCTTATTTCACAGTTTACATCTACGGAACACCTACTGTGTGCAAGGTACTTTCTGCATCGAGTCCTCACAACACCCCATGAGGGCAGTTTTATTATCTTTTCGTTGCAGATGAGGAAGGAGGTTCAGAGGGGAAGGCACCCGCCCAAGGTCACACAGCTGTCCCCTTGGGGTTCTAGATCAGGGATTGACAAACTATTGGCCACTAGGCCAAATTGGCCCACAGCATTTTTTTTTAATTAATTAATTTATTTCTGGCTGTGTTGGGTCTTCGTTGCTGCGCATGGGCTTTCTCTAGCTGTGGCGAGCAGGGGCTACTCTTCGTTGTGGTGCACAGGCTTCTCATTGTGGTGGCTTCTCTTGTTGCAGAGCATGGGCTCTAGGCACACGGACTTCAGTAGTTGTGGCACGCAGGCTCAGTAGTTGTGGCGCATGGGCTTAGTTGCTCCGTGGCATGTGGGATCTTCCTGGACCAGGGCTCGAACCAGTGTCCCTTGCATTGGCAGGCGGCTTCTTAACCACTGCACCACCAGGGAAGCCCCACAGCATGTTTTTTTAAATAAAGTTTTATTGGCACACTACACCCATTCACTTACATATTGTGTATGGCTGGTTTTGCACATCAGTGACAAAGTTGGAAAGTTTCAACAGAGACCATCTGGGTTACAGGGTCTAAAATATTTACTGGCCCTCCACAGAAAGTTTGCTGACCCCTGCTACTTGGCCAAGAACAATTTGTCCAATGAATGACATACTACTGGGGACTTCCCTGGCAGTCCAGCGGTTAGGACTGTGCCTCCACTGCAGGAGGAGTGGGTTCGATCCCTGGTCGGGGAACTAAGATTCCCACATGCCACGCGCAGCACAGAGAAAGGAAGGAAGGAAGGAAAGGAAGAAAGGAAGAAAGAAAGAAAGACTAAACCCTAGGCATTAATTTTTCAACTACGGGTACTTTTAATGTACTGTGGTGATTTTTTTTTTCTAGCTTAAAATTACCACGGCATATTTATTTTTAAATACCAAAAGCCTCTCTCTGGTCCATTTTTTGAGTTTCTTTTGATCACTGACAGGCATTCAATTCAGATTTAACAACTTGGTCTGCTGGAGAGAAAATTACACTTATCTAAAAATCTGATTCCATTAATTTTAGCACAGAAATACAGAAGTCTGTGAGAACAATATATTCCTGCTTGTAGCATCTGTATTTTATTTTAAGAATATAGCTTTATAAAATATAGGAACTTGAGAACCACTCATAAGAGGACAGAAGCAAACCCAGTGTTTGTGTACAGTTAATCCTCCGTCTTGGGGAAGGAAGTCTGCCTAGTGCATGTACTGCAGTGATTGTTTTTGTTGACTGTTTTTCTTTGACACTTTCTGTGCCCCTAAACATTTAATCCTCTTGCTTTGACTGCAACTAGCTGCCATTTACTGAGCACCTACTGTGTGCCAGGTCCTGAGCTCAGCACTTTCTTTGAAGAAGTCAAAGTACTTTAAAAAAATTTTTTTTTATAATCATTTTTTAAAATTGCAGCGTAGGGACCTCCCTGGTGGCACAGTGGATAACACTCTGTGCTCCCAATGCAGGGGGCCCATGTTCGATCCCTGGTCAGGGAACTAGATCCCACATGCATGCCGCAACTAAGAGCTCACGTGCCACAACTAAGGAGCCCGCCTGCCACCACTAAGACCCGGTGCCACCAAAAAAGAAAAAAAAAAAAAATTGCAGCGCAGTTAATTTACAATGTTGTGTCAGTTTCAGGTGTACAGCAGAGCGATTCATATATATATGTCCTTTTTCATATTCTTTTCCCTTATAGGTTATACAAAATATTGAGTATAGTTCCCTGTGCTATACAGTAGGTCCTTGTTGTTTATTTTATGTATATCAATAGTAGTGTGTATATGTTAATCCCAAACTCTTAATTTATCTCTCCTCCCCTCCTCCCCCTCAAAGTACTTCTTCACTTTTTAGAGGTAAATGAAATAAACTTCTGTAAAGGGTCAGACAGCAAATATTTTAGGTTTTGCCAGCCATGTGATCTGTCTTTGTTTTTTAATAACCCTTGAAAAATGTAAAAGCATTCTTAACACAAAGGCCACAGGCCACAGGCTGCATTTGGTTCCGGAGACTGTCGTTTGCTGACTGCTCTAGGTGTTCAAGATGTACAGGGGTAAGGGAAGGTCTGTCTTTATTTGCTGCTGAAAACTTAGCTCACACAGAGCCTGGCACACAGTGATGCGCATATGAACAAACCACATCCCCCTGGGGAAGGTAGAGTTAGTCCCATTTTACAGAGGCAGAAACAGAGGCCCAGAGAGAGAGAAGGTGACCTGGCCACGTCACACAGTGGTGGATGGCAGTGCTGGGCATCGCCCCTCCCCCGCACCACCCTCACGCCACCCCACCTCGCCCCCGCGCCTACCTGGGTGCGTGTGCGGCGGACTGGGGCCACCCAGGTCCACATGGCCACTCGCCCTCTGCTGCAGCCTCGGCACGTCCACGGCCGTGAGCCACGACAGTGACTGCAGGTCCCCGGGAAGGTCATCATCGCCGGTGGTGGCCAGGAGCCTGCGGGGAGGGGCAGGAGCTCGGGCAGGGGCGGGGAGCTCAGGCCAGCTCTTGAGGGGCTCGCCTACCTCTGGAATCACCCCCTTTAGCCTCTCACCTCCCCCAAGCCACCCTAATCCTCCAATCTGCCCACCCCCAGAGATCCCCCTTTGGCAGCCAGATCGCACACCCTCAAATCTTCCCTTCCTTTATTCACTTAACACGTCTTACTTAGCCCCTACCCCCAAATAATAAACATTAACGTCTGTTGAGCACTTACTACGTGCCAGGGACTGAATCAAGTCCTTCACAGGTATTAACCCACGGAACACCCGTCACCTGATGGGGCAGGTGTTATTATTATTCTCATTTCACGGATGGGGAGACTGAGGCTCAGGGCACTGGGTCACTTGCCCAAGGCCACACGGAACAGGAAGGGGTGGGGCTGGGAGCCCAGCCTGAACTCTTCACCGTGACCCCAGGTAGCCCCTGGAGGTTCCAGTTAGGACCCACACCCACCAACCCTCAACTGATTCACAAGCAAAAGCATAGCTTTCTGTGGAAAGAAAAAGTCTGCCCATCGAGGACAGCAGGCAGGTACCCCAATTTGGGGTAACCATGGCTCCCCGGTGCCCTTGAAGTCATGCTCGCCCCACAGCTCGAGGGCCCCGGGCCTCACAGCAGCATCCTGCCCGTGTTATGTGGCTGCAAACCAGCCAGGAGCCCACGCCACACCCAGCACACCTGCGGCCCCGCAGGCCAGGCGCTTTCTGGTCTGTTGCCCAGAGGCCCACCGTCCAAATTCTAAACTCCAGGTTTCAAAACTAGGTGTCCTGGGGCCTCAGAGAGAGAGAGAGAGAGAGAGCAGCAGCCTGTGGTTTTCTCATGCACGTGACCGTGGACCCAGCTGGGGCATCAGCCTCCACCCCCTCCTGCCATCTGCATGGCTGCCTCAAGCCTGTGTTCTCTCTCCTTCCCTCACTCTGTCTCTCTTCCCCCCTCCTTCCCATCTCTCCCGCTCTCTCTTTCCTTGTGTTTTAGGGCCACAATTAGCGTTGCCATGGCACCCGCTGCTCGGTTGTAGCCGGGCCTGGGCCCTCAGCCCACCAAGCTGGCATCAGGTGACCACACGGCTGCCCCGGTGATTGGCTGCCTCGTAGGAAAACAGGGCCTGGAAACGATTTGAAAACTCGGCTGGTCCGTGTCCGTAGCAGCAGTTGGCCCGGCTGCTGTCCCCTGGCGGCCCATTGTGTGACAAACGACTGTTGCCCCCATGGCACGTGGCTCCCATTGTACTGGGGTCTCCCTGCAATTGTTTTTACAGCCCCCCCGGCTGCCGCCCATTTGACCCACTCATAACTCATCTGGACAAGTGACAGCCACAGGCCAGGCCTGGGCGATGCCATCTGTCCCGTCCGGCCCGTGGAGACCATGGGGTGAGGCTGAGGGGCAGGGCTTGATGTGCCGCCCGCTGTCAGGGGAGCCTGGCCAGCCCCCACCCAGGCCCCTCCTCACCCCACGGCCAGCCGACCTCCCAGCATCGGTGGTATGAGCTCCACTCCTGCTCAGTAACCTGCTGTGGCTCCCCAGTGCCCTTGCTGCTCTACCTGGCGCTGGGGCCTCAGGGAGGAGTGGAAATGAAGCCCTGGTGGCAGGTTTCTCAAGAGGGGGGCCCATCAGAGCCCCCTGAATGGTGGTGGGGGACTTGTAAACACACCAGGTTCCTGGGCATCACCACGGAGCAGGATCTCTGGTGGCAGGGTGAATCTGTTAGATTATGTGTTGGTTAAGAGCTTGGACTCTAGGTTCTAATCCTGATCTTCACTTACCAGTGGCCCTTGGGGCCACTGACTTAACCTCGCTGAGCCTCAGTTTTTGATCTGTAAAGTGGGGCTAAATAATAGTTCCTATCACATAGGGTATGCTGAGGATTAAACGTATTGTTGCATGAAAAGACTTGGAACCATGCCTGACTTTGCCGTCATTAATATCAATATTAATGTTAATGATAATATTAGCCAAGTCCTCAGGGGACTGGAAATACATCAAAGCTTTGGGCTCTGGGGTCACACAGACCTGCCCCTGCTGCAGCTACCACTAGCGGCTTCCATTTACTGAGCACTTCTTGTATGCCAGATGCTGGGCTCCATGACATGCCCATTTTACAGATGGAGAAACTGAGGCCCCGAGCTCGCAAATGCTCTGAGCTTATTTCCCCCAGAGTGAGAATCACATAACGTAACTGCTTAGCACACAGCTGCACATGTGGTAGGGGCTGAGTTAATGGTGCTCTTCTGATCGTTCTTTTCTTTTTTTCCTGCTGTTTGTAAGCCCTGTTGGGCCTCCCCTTCCCTCATAGCAGCAGCCCCAGCATCTGTCCTGCCCCTGGCACCCCATGGCCCCACCTCCATGCTAGGAAAGCCGTTTTGGTTCTTCCTCCCCCACCCAAACTGTGCTCATCCCTGGAGGCTCACTTCAAACTCTGTCTTCTGGCCTCTTAATGCCAAAGTCTCCTCAGACATCACCTGACCCCACCCCTCATTTTACCCATGGGGAAACTGAGGCCGAGAGAAAGGAGGCAGTTTGCTTCCAATGTCATACTCCAGGAAAGGAACAGGGCAGGGGCTCCTGGCTCCCCATGTGGCCCCTCCCAGCCCAGGAGTACCTTCTCCTCCAGGAAGTCTTTGCCACCCAGACCCCAAGCTCAGGGACCCCCTCTGCATCCTGACTGCTCCCTGGGCCGGTGAGTCCTGCCTCGCCATCCCTCTGCCCACATCCTGGCTCTCGGCTCGCTGAGGGCTGGCCCTGAGCCCCCCATCACCCTGTGGCCCAGCACACAGTGGTACTACTTAAATGCTTGCTTGGCCGGTTGAAACAGGCTGACCCCAGGCCACCAACCCAGAGAACTGCTTGACAGTGACTGTCACATCCAGCACTTTTAGCCGTCCTCTGCCCCCTTGAGTCCTTGAGACAGCCTCAGGACAGGGACAGGGAAGAAATAGCCTCAGGACAGGGACAGGGAACAGACATCCCCACTTTACAGATGGGGAAACTGAGGCCAGACTGGTGAAAGCAAAATTGCGACCAGGACTCGAATTTGGGTCTGTCTGCTGCCATCTTGGGCTGTACCTGCGGCACCACAGGCAGAGAACCGGATGTCGTCTCAGGCAGATGCCCCACCCCGAGTCCTGGGCTCTCAGCTAGGCTGTGTGAACGACCATCACCCAGGGGCTGGTTCAAATGCAGAGTCTAAGGTCCAGCCCAGACCCTGGAATCGCACCCTGGGGCTGTGGGGCCCGGGAAGCTGTGTTTTAGTGCCTCCCTAAGCTCTGGGGGGAGGGCAGCCCTGAGGGGGTGTGGCAGGGGCTTTGGCGCAGCTCAGGCTTTGGTTGGATGGATCTGGGTTCAAGTCCTTATGACCCCCCGTCTGTGAGACCTCGAACAAGTTACTTCCGGTCCCTGAGCCTCCATTTTCTCATCTGGAAAATGGGAGAGGAACAGACCACATCTCCCTGGGTTGTTGCAGGGATCAGATGAGCCAGTGTGTTCAACTTTTGGCACAGGCCTGGCCCCCGTTCTCCCTTCTTGGGGGTTTGCTTGCTCATTCTGGGGGTGGGCAGCCAGGTCCTGTTTCCCTGCTGCCTCAGGGATCCCAGGGTGGTCTGGTCCCCCCTCCAGTTCAGGCCAGAATGCCTGCTTCCATGTGCCTGGCACATGGCCCGGCTGGCCCCGCTGGTCTCCTGAGATGGCTGTGGATGCCCCAGAGCTCTGTGATGGAGTCTGCGGGCCCCGAAACCTGGCTCATGTCCCGCTGCCCCCTAGGCTCACCTGGCATCCAGGCACCTCTCCACTGTGTGTCACAGGAACCAGGAGGTGATGCTCTAGGGCCTAAATGGGAGTGTCCCATCCCCACTGCCTGGCCCGGGGCCTTGACCATCTCTGTCCCCTTCTCTCCCACCCTCCTCTGCCCCTGCAAAGAGGCATACAGCCCCCTCTCCACGGTGGCATGTAAAGGTCCCCCAAACCTCTCCCTAACCAGTGCCTAGAATTCCCTCATTCAAGGTGTCCCCGTGTGCCCCATTCCTGCTCTCTCCTAGCACTTCATTTTAAGTGGCATAAACCATGGGATCCTTGGCAGTTGTGACAAGAGAAAGACTTCTTGGTTCAGGAGCCACCATGGCTTCTGAGCCATAGCCCTTGGAAAGGCACTTAATCCCTAGCCTCAGTTTTCCCACCTATAAAATGGGCACAAATGATAATAAGAGCTGTAATATCTTATAACCTGCCTGGGACTGGCTTGCTGGTGTGGAGGCGAAGTGCCTTGTGAACCATCCTGCCATCTGCGAGGGTTTGGGATTATTCCCTGGAGTGTGTGTGTGTGTGTGTGTGTGTGTGTGTGTGTATGTGAGAGAGAGAGAGAGAGAGAGAGAGACACCCTGTGTCAGTCTCCTGAGTGGGTTTCTTGTCTGCTGGAAAATGATGGGATATTTGCAATGCAAAGGAAGAGGCAAACCCAGCCCCATCGCCCTGGGATCTCCCAAGACCTGTCCTACTCACTCTCTGCATCTCTGGGTGAGGAGGAGAGCCAGCCCCAGGTCACCATGTCGCTGATGCCTCCCCACCCAGGGTCACCTCTAGAGGAAGCTACAAGGAGAATGAAACTATGAAACTTCAGAGACACAGCTCCTTCCTTCCATCTACTCCCTCCACTCTCCCCACCGCGCCCCACCCCCTGTCTCACCCTCTCACCCCCGTCCCTCTGTTCTGACTCTCTCCCACTCTTTCCTTGCTGGTATCTCTGTGTTTGTCTCTGTGTATGTCTCTCTGTCTCTCTGTCTCTGTCATTGTGTCAGTGGCACCCTGTGATGAAGTCCTGGCCCCACTTGTCCTGCCTGGTGACATCAGATGTGCTTCCAAACCTTCCTGAGCCTCAGTTTCCTCCCCTGCAGAGTGGGATAACAATGACAGAGGCAAAGCGCTCACAAGAGGCTCTTAGTAAATGTCCATCCTCTTCTCCTGTCCCATCTCTCTCTGATGTGGCATCCAGGGCCCCCAGATCTCTCGCAGACCTGTCTCCGTCCCACACATTCACTCACCCATCATTCCTGTGTCCCCAGTGCCAGCACTATTTAAAGACACTGAGCCAGGCTTTCAGGGGATGAAAGCAGTTAACCCATGCTCCCGCGCCCAGGTAATTCCCACACGCCCAGTGCTGGGGAGCCATGGCCCCCGCCACACCCTTCTGCCAGCTCAGGTGACCCCGTGGCTCTGACACGGATGTAGTGTGTGACGGGCCCTGGGCCCCAGGATACCAAATGTTCCCACCTCCTCCAGCACCTGCCATTGCGCCTGTGTATCTTCTCTTTTCACAAAGGATGCCTTCCCTTCTCCGTCTCTGGACCTGTCATCATCCCCCCACTTGAGCCCCTGTTTCTCTGAGCTCCAGGGAGCCCCTTAGTGGGCCACAAGCCTCCACCTTCTGAACCTGGCTGATGTCCCCAGGGAGGGCAGGGGCTGCACTCCCAGATCTCGGGGGGGCCCCAGGTCTGGCAGGGAGGAGGCCAGGACAGGGGCCGAGTTCGCTGCTGGGTGCTGATGCTAAAGCAGGACCCTTGCACCCTGGGAGGAGCCATATACCCAGAGCCCATCACAGGGCCGGGCATACAGTGGGTGCTTAATAATTACTCAGAGATTGGACAAGTGAGCAAACAGATCCAGCCGTCTAGATGCCCCGCCCCCACTGCCCCGGGGCCCAGGCAGGGGTGAAAGGCTCAGTGTAATTTAATTTTATAGTTAAATAAAATTTAATCTTATTACAGCCTGTGGACACAGGTTGGGGTGAGTGAGCCCCTGGGGTGCACCTTGTCCCTAATGGAAGTGGGTTACACAACTGATCTCGCGTCATCCTCACGAGAGCCTGATCAGGGAGGTATGTTACCATTACTACCTTCCCATTTGCCAGGTAGGGACACTGAGGCCCAGGAGAAACAGGCCTGTTTAGGGTCCCCCAGCCAGAGCCTGGGTTGACTACAGCCCCACTGTCCTCTCTCCCTGCCCTACAAGGAACAGTTGAAGAAATGTGCTCTGTGAGTTCTAGAAAATCCAGGCACTGTGCTGCCCGATAGGAAGCCACAGGTGGCTATTTAAATTTAAACTCACTAAAATTAAATAAAATGATAGATTCAGTTTCTTCGTCACGCCAGTCACATTTTGAGTGCTTGGTGCCCACATGTGGCCAATGGCTGCCATAGTGGACCGTGCAGATGTGGAACATTCCCATTATCGCAAAGCATCCTACTAGGCGGCAGCCTTCTGGAACATTCTTCAGTCTTGATGGAACAATCTGTGGTGTTTCTACCTTGCCTTAAGACAACTGGACATTTGATTTGGATTTGGACATTTAAGGAGCTGATTTCATGGAAGTTTGAGTTTTATTAGATTTGGGTGTAAAAGAGTCCTCCACCCCACCCTCCCACCAGTGAGGAAGTTATGGGGAAGGGCTCTGTAAAAATTGGAGCTGCATATAAGGCAACTCATGAAGTAGTGAGCTCTCCATCCTGGGAGCATGCAAGTAGGAGCCAAGGGATGACCTGTCAGGCCCCTGTTGGATGAAAGATGAGGCTTAAGCAACCTCCAAGGTTCCTTTTGACACAAAGACCCTGTAACTCAGGGGAGCAGTCTGCAGGTAAATCCCTGGTTGCATTTCCAAAGTTCTAACATCTTGGGCAAGCCCCTTTCCCTCTCCAGGCCTCAGTTTCCCCATCTATAAAGCACTACTGGCAGAGTAGAAGTTCCCTCAGGGTCCCACTGGCCCTAGGGCTCTAGGAAGGCAGAGTAGCACCCCAAGGTTAGGAGCAGGTGTGAACCCCAAGACAGGCGGGCCCGGGCCTGACCTCTTCCTGGCTGTATGACCATCACCTGCCCTGGGCCTCAGTTTCCCTGCATATAAAATGGGAATAATAATAATAATAATGGCACCTACCCTAAGGGGGCTGTTGAGAACACATTAACAGTTCATCTAAGCATCATATCAGATGAAGCATCTGATTTCAGTTCAACCTGAAAAAGCAGGTTAAACTATTACCTCAAGGGTTCCAAAGGAGACCCCTGGCAATACATCCTTCTCAAACCAAGTGGAGGATTTGTCACCAGCAGGGGATCCTCATTAGTGAATAGAAAGCTTTGGGGGCAAAAAGAAAAGAAAAAGACCTAGGTAGCACTCCAGAGTCCCTTTCTGAATAAAAGGGTTCACTCGCGGCTCCCCGCCCATACAGGAGGCACTTCTTTTCAAAGCTCAGCCACATCCATCTTCTTCTTATTAAAATGCACGTGCACGCGTGCACACACACACACACACACACACACCCTTAAGGGGCATCATCATCCCCTTTCACAGATAGGAAAGGTGAGGCCAAGCCAGGTGAACCCACCTCAGCAGCCTCTTGGCAGTGGTCCCAGGTACTGGCCCCAGCACCTCCAGCCTGACCCTCCCCAGGCCTCAGTTTCCCCATCTGGAACACAAGGGGGTTGAGCCCCTTGCACCTCCATGGGGCGGCCACTGGGACACACCACCTGCAGGGCCACCTGGGGTGGAGGACTGTAGAGGTGGGCAGCCCACCTCTGCCGGGGAGTGGGATGCTGAAGGGTACAGTCCCATTCTGAGGGGGTTGCAGCATGGAGTGTCTGAGAGGTGGCAGACCCTGGTTAGGAGCCAGGTGGTACCCTGGGAAAATCGACATCAGAGTAATAACCCTTTCTCGTCAGTGCAATAATGGGGCTGCCATTTCTCAAGTGCTTCCTCCATGCTTATCACTTTACCTGTGTTTCCTGTAATGAGTTTTGCTCTGAAGGTTCTGGGTTTATCAGAAGGCCCAGGCCCGCCCTCCGTAATGCTACATTCTGAGCCCATCTCAGCTAGAAAGCCTGGGTCCTGGCTCCCGTGTTTCTCTTTTTGCAGCATTTCAGTGTACTTGGTTACAAGTGTAGGCTCTGGGGTCCACCAGGCCTGGCTTTGAATCCCACTCAGTCACTTAGTAGTTGTTAGATTTGTGTGCAGTCATCTGCCTCTCTGAGCCTCAGTTTGCTCACCTGTAAAATGGGAGTGCTAACGCCTGTACACATCTCATAGGGGGCTGTAAGGACTGAATGAGATAGTTCAGGTAGGGCGCCCAGCACATCAATGTGTATTGCATGCCAGTGGTTCAGATTAGTGTCAACATCCTCCAAAGAGTATGGATTCAGCGTGAAGTGGGCTCCATGGGGAGGGCAACCTGCAGAGTACCTGACACTCAGGAAGCACCAGCTTCATTCCACAAATTTTTCCTGAACTCCTACCTGCCAGGCCCTGTTCTGGCAGGCAGACAAAGTTCCCTCTGTCCAAGGAGAGAACTTTCTAATTGATCTAGGGATTCAAAGAAGGGGAAGTCTGCCCCATGGCATGCCCACCTTCCTGCCAGCCCTCTTAGGTCTGCATCTCCCTCGTCTCCTGACGGCCTGTGGGATGGCTATTTATCATACCCATTTCACAGATTGGATGGCTGAGGCCCAGAGAGAGGAAGGGATACCCCTCAGCCACACAGCATGTCAGCAAAGGAGCTGGGATTTAAACCACCCACCCTGGAGCCTCTTCACTTGGATGATCTGCCAGTATGGCTGAAATAAATCAAGTTGTAAGCAGGAAGGGCAAACGATTATCACGTCATTTTTAGAAGGATCAGGCTGCAAGTTGCCTCCATGGTGATGGGGCCACTGGTCAGGGGACTCTGTGGTAGCCCTGGGCAAAGTGAGATCCAACTGGAGTCCATGGCTGCCATTCTGCACTGGCCAGGGGACCAAGCTGATAACATTAATTAACAATATCCTTAATTGATCAGCCGTGTTAATTAATCCCATGGAGGGATGGAAGATGAGCCAGGAGAGTAGGGCACTGGATGGGGTGAGCCCAGGGGGACCTGGATTCCAGTCCTGGCTCCACTCCTAATGGGGGTCCTTGTGCAAGTGACTCAATGCCTTTGAACCTCAGTTTTCTCATGTGTAGAATAGAGGTGAGAAAAGGGCCTGGCCTGCTTCCTGGTTCAGGGTAGGTAAATCACTGCAGGGCGTGGTACAGTATGTGGCTCGAGTGCTAGGCAAGTGTTTGTGGAATGGATGGATTTCATACCCAGAATTCAGAGCAACCTTTCAAAAGGGACATCAGAACTTGTCACTGTCCTTAAAATCCATCAGGGTAGTAAGAGTCGAGCTCCTTGCCGTGATCTGGCCCTTGGCCATTTCCTTCCTTCTCCCCTTTGCTCTAGCAAACCTGTCCATCTTTCAGTTCCCCAAACATTCTATGTTCTCTTTGCACATGCTGTTCCCTCTGCCTGGAATGCTGTTCCATGCACTCATTCACAGCTGGCTCTTTCTCATGTTTCTGGCCACAGCCTAAAATTTCCCTCCTCTGAGAGGTCCTCCCTGGTCACCCCAACCCCTGGTGGTCCTTCCTGTGTTGTGTCTGCAGAACATTTAGCATTTTGCCATGAGGTAGATTCATTTATACATGTTTCCAGTCTTTCCACTCTAGGAGGGCAAGGATGGAGAGGCCCTCTATTTTGTTCAGCACCCACCAAAGGGCCAGGCACCCTGTGGGCATTTATTCCATACGTACTGGAGTAGGAAAGGGAAGAGGGATCCCCCCCAGTCCAGCCCAGTTCAGCTCCAACACATCTTGCGTTCCCCAATCTCTATCCATTTCCCGCCCAGCTTAGACACCACCTCCCCCAGGAAGCCCTCCCAGACCAGTCCAACATCTCCCAGTCTTTCCATCCCCGGGAATGACTAGTGCCATTAGTATCTACCCATGGCATAGATTCCTGAGATCACTCAATAATTTTAACTCTCTTGTCTACTCCTGCCTTCTCAGTGCAGAGCCCACATTTAACCCTTTATTTCCTATCTTGGGAGTTCTCAGAGTTGAGACAGCAATTGCGCAGTAGAAGGAACATCTGTTTGGGGTTCGAATCCTATCTCAACGCCTTTGTAGCTGTGTGACCTTGGGCAAGTCACTTCACATCTCTGTGCCTCAGTTTTCCCATCTGTAAAATGGAATAAGAATTCCCACCACAGAGGGAAATTGTGAGGATAAGATCAGATAACCTGTAAGAAAGGGCACCAGGCAGGTACTCAAACCACATTTCTTTCTTTTCTCCTCTGGCCTTTCATGGCTACTAGGAGGGGTTTGCCAAGAAAATATTGTCTCTGCGGGGAGTGGGGTGTCAGATCAGCATCCCTGCAGTACAGAGAGACACGTCCGCTATGATTATAACCAGGAGGTTTTACCTGCCTTCTGGAGATATGGTTAGTAAGAAATTGTTACATCGTTACCAACTGTTCTTGTTTACGATCCAACCTTTACACAAAAGGGATTAAACATTTCATGGAGCTGTTTACTTAGCGAACATATCATTTGTAATATCTTTCCTAACCGTTTACAGGAAAAAGAAAATCTAATGCCATTTTAGCAAGCTTAGAAATTCCCAACTGGGCCAAGAGTGAGGGTAATGTGAAATGATTTGATTAGGAATTTGGAAAAGAGACTCTCCTTTTTAGAACTTGGCTCAGGACTTGGTGTGCGTGGGCATGCTGTGTGCATGTTTCTAGGGGTGGAAACACAAGACCCCAAAGGAGAACTGCACCCCAGGAAGGCTACCTCTCTTTCTTTGTCCGAGGGTAGGCTGAGGAGCTATTCTGGCCACCTGAACACCCTGAAGGGTGCAGGGTTGTAAAGATGCTCAGTTGGTCACTGCCCCTGCCATATGGAGCCCCTCACCCAAGGAGGTTACAACCGATGGGTGGAGCCACTCTGGAATGGGGGTAAACCATCCGCCACACTCAATGTAGTGGGAGGCTTAAGAGGAAAGGCAGGTGGTGTCCGCCTGCCCTGGTCCACAGGACAGGATTTTGTCATCACTTGAGAGTGAAACTTCCCTGAGTTTCCGTGAATGTGCTATTTCTCATGTGATATTTATCCATCCATCTCTCCATCCGATGCATATTTATTAAGTATCTACTGTGTGCCTGGCACTGTGGTTCACTGATGAGAAAACCACTGTCCAGAGAGGGAAAGGGTTTTGCCCAAAGTCACCTCCTTTATTAGAGGAGGGACTGAGGGTTTGGGGAATAAACACCCGGCACAAGGCTCTGTAATGATAACCACTGAGCCGCATGGCCCTGGGAGAAGCTGAAGTTCCAAGGAGCTAGCAGCCTGCCTCCTTTTGCAGCTCTGGGCCTCAGTTTTCCTTTCTGTAAAAGGAGGTTGTTGGATCTGACCTCTAAAATAAGGAGTTAGCCCACAGTTAAGTGCTTAATAGCTCTCATTATTTCCTAGTACCCCTAAGAGTGGATTCCCTCCTAGTTTTGAGCCAAGGCGAAAGCAGCTAACCCACGCCGAGCACGAGCTGTTGTTAGCCGTTGCTCAGGAGATCCTCAGCCCCAGGCAGGCCGGGATGCTCCTGCCCCTTTGCTGTCTAGGCCTGGCCACTGACTCTCGACAGCTCCCTGGGGACAGGGCAGCAGCCTCCAGCTGCTACGCCCCCCCCCCAGCCCCCACCCTCCCTGCACACAGCCATTGAGACTTAACGGCCAAACTCAGCCCCTGGGGATGGAGGGGCAGGCAGCTGCATGGAGGGCTGCAAGGGGGCTGGAACCAGGCTGCACTAGCAGCCTGAGTGGTCCTCAGAGTCATTCTCTGGAGATGTGGCAGCGGCAATGAGAAGCCCATAAACTTCTCCTGGGCTATTATTCAGGGAGAAAAATGGGAGTGGTTGGAAGGGGTGGGGGAGTCTCTGTATAATCATAAAATCTCCCCTCCATGAGAAAGCACTCTACCCCAGGCCTGGCTGAACACCATTTCTAGATGGAAGCACAGGATCCTCCCAATGACCCGCAAATTGGGCTCTTTCATTGCTCCATTTCCCAGATGAAGAAACTGAGGCACAGAGAGGGGCAGTGACTTGTCCAGGGTCACACAGCTGTAAGGTGGTGGAGAAACTTGCTCTGTTCCAACTCCATGCACTCTTCACCAGTGGGGCATGGGGGTGGTGGCCATGGTACCCTCTGGGTGGGACAGCCTAGGGTTCGAGTCCCCACTGTTCCCATAACTACCTGCATCATCTTGTAAGGTTACTTAATCTGACTGAGCCTTGGTTTCCTCATCTGCCAAATGGGCACAAGAGTGCTACTCTCATAAGGTGGTTGTGGCACAGGGCAGGCAGGTACTAAAGGGTTAAGAAACCACCAGCTATTATTATTGTTGTTGTCATTATTTTGTTATTCTGCCTTCTGTTTATGCTGTTTAACATAAGAAAACAGCCCTGAATCCATGTGAAAAGGAACGGCTGGACCCCCAGGATTTTTCCAAGATCATATAGTTGGCAAGTGATAGAGTTAAAACTGTTATTTAATCTTTCTAACAACTCTATGCAGTGGGTACTATTTCTGTCCCCATTTCATGGATGAGGAAACCGAGGCTCAGAGGTCCACACAACCAGAGAAGCTGGGATTCTAACTGACTCAAGAGCCAAGCTCCTAACCCTTAGGCTGTCCCCAGCCCACTTCCCATAATTTAAACCCTTTCAGCGCAGAAAGGAAGCCCATAGGTCTTTGGTTGTGTGATCTTGGGAAAACCATTTCACTTTTCTGAGCCTCGGTTTCCTCACCTGTACAATGGGGGCTCATCTGAGCAGCCTCCCAAGCTGGGCATACAGTAGGTGCCCACACACTGCTGTGTGCCTGGCCAACATCTGGGGTCCCAGCCCCACCCACAGCAGTCTCTCAGCAAATATTTGTTTGAATGTGTGGCCTCATTCGGGTCTCAGAAGGCAGCCTTCAGGCCCACAGCCCTTGGGAAGCAGCCGCCCTCTAATTGGGGGCTTCGGTCTTCCCCAAAGGCACCGCTGGTGAGTTGCAGTGGCCCCGGGAGGTCAGACAGCCCCTGGGTAAACAGGGCTGATCTGACGTGACAGCCTGCTCTTCCCAGGCCAGCCCCTGTCCTGTCTCCACTCCACAATCTGGGCTGTGCCCCCTCTACCCATGGACACGGTACTTGCCTTGTGGGTGGGGCACTGGGAACCAGGGCAGCCCTTCAGTGGCTCAAGGGAGAGAGGCTGGGATACTTCCTTTTTCTCCTCCTCGCTCCCTTTGCTGGTGACCTTGGACAAGCCCTTTCTCCTTTCTTGGGGGGCATTTCCTGGATCACTGTTAAGACCACTGGAGGAGAAGCAATAACTGCTATTGTCATCTTAACATCTACCCAGTTGCCCAGTCTCTCACCCAGGAGGGGACAAAAAACTGCAGGCTTTCAGTGGTCCCATTGCCCCATGCTACAAGTCACACACCCTCAGAGAGACCACCTTCGAAACCAAAATCTTCTCGCTCTCCTGCAAAATCACAGAATTTAATGTAACCATAGTTCTTGGTCAATTTCAGAAAACATAACCAGCACATAAACACTTTAAACAATTCAAAAAGATATCATTTGTTATTGTTGAAGCCCTCACCTGTATTCCTGTGGAGAGGGGTGGTGATTTTGCCCTGAGTTTCGAATAATTCCTGACATCATGGATGAGATGTCACTTTCTATCATCTCCTTGGGGAAAAGACAAGCAGAAAACAAAGCTCCCATCAGCAACGATGTGGACAGGGCAGAAAACTCATAGTTCTCCCACAATTCAGAAGGATGGAGCTCAAACAACTAACAGAACACTTTAAAAAAAAATTGTAAAGCAATTGTACTCCAATAAAGATAAACAAAAAAAAAGTACTAGAGGATTCCTGGGTGTCACAGGTCACTTTCCCAGGGCAATTCTACGGGGTTTTAGAAGCAAATGAAGAGAATGGAATGAAATTCCAGGTTCTTTCAAATTAATGGGGGAAGGGCAGAGGAAGACTCTAGAATCCAAATGTCAAGTCTTGGATAATGTGGACTTGCAAAATAGGAATCAGAAAAACCTGATTCCCTTCCAAGCCTAGTATTTTCAACCACAGCTCGATTTGACCACTTTGGAAAAAATAAACAAAAAAGGACAGCTTGACGTGTCATGTATGTTTCTCTGGGGGAGCCAAATTCCCACTTGCAAAGGGAATAATCTCCGCAGGGCTCCCGCCCTGGAAATGCCTTCAAAAATGCCACATGCCCTTGCTGGAAACCCAATCCAACTCCCCACTCCACCTCCTAACCCCCCGCTGCACACAAACTTAACCTTTAAAAGAAATCTTCCCTAAGTTTCTCAAACTCTGAGGCTGAAACGAACACAGAAACCCACTAGATTCTCAGATCCACCCCCAAAGTCATCAAGGACCCCTGGAAAGGAGAAAAGGGGAGCAAAGAGAGGCAGCCCCCCGCAGCCCCTGCCCCGGGTCTCCCCCCAGGAAACGCAATGCAGGGCACTGCCCGGGAGGAGGGAGCAAAGCCGACCCTGCAAGGCGGTACCTGGAGCCGATCCTCGCTGGGCCGCCGCCGCAGGCGCTCCTGGGGCGGGATGGGGTTTCTGAGGGGGACTCCCTCGCGCTCGCCCCTCGCGTTCTGCAATTTGGCCGCCGTCGCAGCTCGAACCGTTTTTAAATTTCCCTCTCTGGAGCTGTCCAGCTCAGAGCATGCGCAGTAGCTGTGCGGGGGGCTTTTCCCCAAGGGTCAGTTACAGGGCAGGGTCAAGGGGATTGCAACGGGCGTTTCCCAGCAGCAGCGAGCCTTGCACGCCCCGTGGCTCCGGGTGGGGTGTGGCGCAGGGGTAGGGACACCCCTCTTCAAACTTTGCCAGCAGTGGCCCCAGCTGCACGCCTGCGAGCATGCGTTGAGGAGCAGTGGGAGGGTGATTTAGGCCAAAAGAATTAAGTTGCAAAAGGATGCTGGGTGCATTAAAATTTGCAATCCGTCACTGCCCAGGGGAAAAGGAGGTGGGTGGTGTGGAGATCTGTTGCAGCCCCCTCTCTTCCCCGAAGGGGGGACGGGCCAGGAGGCCGAGTCGGGGCCCCAGGTAGACGCGGATTCCGGCCACCTGTCTCTTTAAGAAAGTTGCGCCCGCGCGGATGGGCGCGGCGCGTGGCCGGAGGGAGCCCGCGGAGCCGGGAGCGCTCGCGCCGAGTGCCTCCACCTGCCGGGACCGCTGGCGGTTGGTGGGGGCCGGGCCGGGCGCGGGGCGTCCCGGGTGTGCGCGCCGCGCCCCCCTGTCCCGCGTGGAGAGTGAGTCGGCCCGGAGCGAGCGCGGCTGGGCCAGCGGTTGTGGTGGAGGCTGCGATGCTCGGGGTCCCGCGCGGCCAGCGGAGCGCAGCCGAGCCGTTGGGAGCCGCGGCCCGCCGGTGCGCCCGCGCTCCCGCCTTCCCCGCCGCCCGGCCCGCGCCGCCGGCTGCCCCGCCCCGCGCCCGCCGCGGGAAAGGTGGCGCGGACCGCGGGCGGCGGCGGGGTCGAGAGCGGACAAAGGTCTCTCCAGACGCCTTAGAAGTGGGGCTTGAGTTAGTTTGATCCTCCGAAAAAGTTTGCATTTTCGACTCCCTCCCTCTTGAGCCTATATTGGAATAGTTTGAAATGATAACAACAGCAATAATAGTCACAGTCATCCTTTATTTGCTTAGTTCTGCCGCCTCGTTTATCCTTCACACCAGCCCCTTAGGGGAGAGGATGCTCCCCTTTTGGCACAGAGGGAAATTGAAGCTCTGGGCGGTAATGAGTGGACAAGGGCGCACGGGCAGAGTGGGGATTCAAACTAGGCCACGGCGACTCCACAGCCTCTGCCCCTGCATGTGGATATTCGACTCAAATCTGCGCCTCTGGCCGAGTCAGGCCGGGCATCCAGTGCTTCTTGGGTTTCTCCAGGCTGTCCTCACGTTGTTTATTTATCCCGTAGCGGGCAGGGGAACCGCGTCTCCGCACCTGTGGTTGGGAAGCCTTTCCGACCCACTGTTTACTTTCAAGAAGGAGCCGGGACTGCCTAGGCTGGGTGTATAGTACCTGGATTTCATTTTTCATTCAGGTGGGCTGTGACCTTGGCGCTGCTCCATGTCCCGAATGGTTTTCTTGTAGCACCTGGGCGCCCTTGCTCCTTTCTTCTCTTCCAGAAGTAAATAGATCAGCTTGCATTCTCTAGGGGGAAAAATGTTATTTACAGATGTTAGTTAAGGTCATGGTCATGAACTGTCTCAGTTTTCATCTCTCTGCGACCTGCATATATTGAAAATGTGTATTTTGACCGGTTCTAGTTTACGTTGTGGTAATGTAGTTTACTACGTTACTAATGTAGCAATGTAGTTTGCATTGCTTTGGATGTCCCCGAATGACCTCCAATTAATTCAGAGGTTAAGTTGTAAGCATTCAAAGCATTTGGGTTTATTTCTGTTAATCCTTAATGGAGTTGTCAGTAAATAGTGTGGGAGGGGTGGGGGGTTGATGTGACAACCTCCTTTTGAAGTAACAGTCCTTTTCCTCCAGGTATAATTTTATATCTTTAGAGTGGTTTGGAAAGTCTCCCTTCTGAAACCTGGTGGAGTCAGTAAAGCTTTTAAAATAAAAGGCAGACAATCTGAGTTCTGTAGACTCATGCACTATGGAGAAAAAAGAGCAAAGACCTTTCACTAAAATAAAACATTTTTTAAAAATAGAGGTTCAGTTTGTCCTGGGCAGTCCTCAAAACCCCCATTTTTTCCTTAGGAACTTGGCCTCTCTGCAGGGATTTTTGGTTAGCAACTGTATCATTTCCCTAAAGAGCTGAGCTTTTGAGTTCTTTGCTTCAGGCTTGGTTGGTGACAATATTGCCACTCAAACGCCTACTGTTAGAGTTATTCAGAAAACCCAGGTAACTTAGCAGAAATCCTTCTTTTGTTAGGTTAATGTATTTTCCCTTTTATGAATGTATGGTATTTCTCAAGCCTGCTGAATTATAAGAGTCACCTGGGGTGAAATTAGAACCATAAAAGGGAAGAGCTGGGGAATTCTTGTTTTGTAACAAGAGTCTGGGGTGATTCTCTGATTGAATAAATATGGGTACCTGTACCAGGTGATCTTACTGAATTACATATAGATGGCCAATACTACCCTTTTTTCTTTTTTAAATGAAAGAATGTGAAATTCACCTGTTTCCATGGCTATATAGCACCTTATCATTTGCTTCTGGCTATGGAGAGCCTCAGATCGATTCTGATTTTGCAAATGGATCTGCTTCCCTGCTAGCAAGCTTTCCAAAAGGCTCAACAGTTCAGTCCTCTGATTATAAAGGAAAGGCAGAAGGGAGCAAAAGCAATAGGTATATGGCTTTTCTGCTTACTCTCTGGTTTGACGTAACAGAGAATGTTCCAACTTGGGCTGGTATTTCTGAAGTTTTGGGAGTTAAGCAGTAGATTATTTGCCCGGTCTGTTCAGAGCTAGGGTGCCCAAGACTACGTAAGAAATGTTTGTTTGAGATGTTGTTGATGAGCTTATAAACCAACTGAGTCATAACTGGGAAGACCAGTTCCTCATAGGCAGTGTGCAGGAACAGTGCTGCTATTGAAGGATTAAAAACTACTCACTCACTTAGCAAGTTTAAAGCAGGCTTTGTTTGACCAAAAAGCAGCTTGATATTATTACAGGCTATGACTATTTCTTCTTTTTCCTAAGTTCTTGACTTTTGCTTTGCTTATTGTTCTGATTTTCCGGTAGTGAGGAGGCAAAGGGCGTATGGTCAGGAATATATGATTTGTAGCAATAAATAATCACTTCTCTTTCTCCCACCCTGATTCACTGGCTGGTGTAGTGAACCACAGGGCATATCTTTGAAGCAGAAATGTCAAGGTGCTTTTTCACGAATGATTATACTAGAACAACCCGTCTAGGCCACAGCACCCTGGACTGTGTCTGGCAAGCAGGAGACTTACAGGCTTAAAAAAAATTTTTTTTCTTGCTTTGTCAATTGCAAAATCTAGTCAGGTGGCATTTTCTCATAAGAAAGTTCTCAACAGAAAGCTTACCCAGTATTCATTCCCCAAGGTTGATGCCGCCTCTAAAAGTAACTTCTGATTCTGATTTCCAAAGATGTCGGTTCCACGGCGCTGTGAAGCCCCTGTTTTGATGTCTAAACACAGCTTCTGCAGATGGGAGGACAGAATGGGTTTTTTCTGTGGGAGATCATGAAAGTACGCTGGCCGTTGATCTCTTTTGCTCTTGTTAGCATGACTGATATGTGTATTATGGTTCTTTGGGAGTGCGCTTGTAGAGGATAATGCCACTTATAATTGTTGGCATGCGTCTTATTTAATAAAAGGATGCTAAACCCTTGGAGGTTTCCAGGAAGGGAGTACTCTAGGTTTTTATATCTTGATGGTACCCTATTGCTTCCGCCAGTTCAATCACTGCCCTGTCCTACTCCTCAGAAAGGTGCTTGGTAGCTAATAAATTCAGCCTTTTATTGAGTGGGACCCTTGAATGTGCTCCAAGCAGGTTGTTGGAGCTTTTCTCCTCCCCTTTATAACAACCTAATTTAGTTGTTGTTTTGGCTATGTCTAGGCATTCCTTTTATGAATTTTTTTTCTTTTGAGAATTTGAGTGTTGAAAGAATAAAACCCAGAGGCTTTTTTTGTCTGCGACTTCCCCAAAGCCAAGTTGAGATCACTGGGTTGTAGGTTCCAGGGCTTATTTTAACCGGGATAAGGAAAAACTTGCTAACACTAAGAGCAGTCCCAGGCTGGCCTGTCTCCTCTGATGGTAGAAAGTGCCCTTGACCCAGCTGCTGATGCAGAGGTTAAGAAGAGGTGAAGGGGGATTCACAAACCAGAGACAAGTCAGATTAGAGCTCTGAGGCTCACCCAGTGCCGAAATTCCATGGAGTTCTACACCTCATCCTAGGATGTCAGTGCCAAGTCCATGTACACAAGTAGCAATTTTTCTGTTGAACATGGACAAGCAAGTTTCTGTTGTTTTAACAAACTTAATTACAGCTAATCGTGATAATTCAGAGTACAAAAATAAAATAAATGCTTTGAAAAAAACCAACTTAAAGTCCGGTATCAATTTCAATGTATGTATCTTGGCAGTGACCACATTGAAACTATTGGCCAGTTGTCTTTCTATTTGGCTTCAGTTTAAAAACACAAAGACTTTAGAGACTAAAACGGGCTCCTAGAATTACAAATATTTTAAAAAGCTGGGTTATCTCTTGGCTGGTATGGCTATCTACATTATCATAATGTTCATTGATGTAATGCTCATTTATCCGGCCCTGAAAAACTCTGAGATACTTTCTGAATAAAAAAAGACATATCTAATTGTTTGGCATAATCTTGACCTTAAGCATATTTTATTTTTGGAAAGTAAATAATCACAGGCATTTTAACATAGCAATTCCATATGAATTAGAATATTTAGAATCACCCATTCCCTGCAGACTCTAAATGTGATGACAGCACCCTAGGAGGGGGACTTTGTAATGGCTCAGCTGTGAGGCCAGCCAGGGTTCAAGTCTCAGTGCTGCCTCTCCCTTTTGAGTAGTTTTGGGGTGAGTTATTCCCGTAATTTTGTTTCCCTATTTCGAAAAAACAAACACCACCCATCTGTCAGGGCTGTGTGAGGCTTGGAAATAGCACCTGATGTAGAGAAGATGCTCAGCCAACGACGGACTGTTTCCAGGTGAGTTTGTGTTCCGAAAGGTTCTTAATTGTTCTGTAGCTAGATTCTGCTGAAGCAAATAAGGAATCAACTGAGTTACTCTGGGAAGCTCTCTCAACCATCAATAGTCTGGATTTACTACAGTTCTCTCGTAATCTGAAAGGTTGGACAGCCTTTTTCTGGCATCCAGGGAGAAATTAGTTTAGGCTCCCTCAAGATAATGCTGTTTTAGGTACGAAAAAAATATCCAAGATCGTTATCTTCCGCGCCAATCCATACTTTTACCCAATCTAAGCCCTTTGTTTCATTTATCCACCAGGAAATGCCATTCAGCAATCACCATGCGGGGAAAGCTCTGGGCCCTGAATTCTATAATTGATTTAATCTGGCCACTTTGCATGCTTTGTCGTGTGTGTATATGTATATTCTCATTGTACAGGGTATATTGCTGCAGCCTCTAGATCTATATTATGGGTGCAATTAATGTACCATTCCACATCTGAGTCTACATTATTAGACAGAACTGTGACGATCACTCTATTCTATATTCTGTTTTCTTTGTATGTCTTTTTCTATTGGTTTCTAGCAGGCATCCTTAACCAGGGGTCTGCAGGCCACACGCAGCCACAGACAGGCTTTGTTTGGCTCATGGGCTTTCTTTTTAAAAACTTGAATTAGAAGCCAGCATTTCAAAATCCTTCAAGCTGTGATTTCCAGCTTTTCTTGAAAAATCTGAAAAGTTGGCCGTGCTAGGCCCACAATCCCAGGAGGGAGCCCTCAGCTCGGACTGAATGCCGCTGCCCACCCCCACCCCCCACCCCCGTTAGAGGGAGGATCACGTGCTTTCCAGTTTGCCACAGGCTCCACCACTCCTTATCGCCCAACCCCAAGGCCAAGGTCTTTGCCATTGGTCTCTGACCATGTTTTTCTTGGATCTTTGTTTTCTTATAATAATGAAGACAAAAGTAAAATGGTTTTTGTGCCCGTGATGCTGTCAGAACCTCAGAAAGATTGTCAGTAGCTAATAAAAAATAATAAGGTATCCTTTTTGGAAAACTTATTCCGCTGGATGATGTGCTAAGTGCTTTGTACATCTTTCTTGGTCCTTACAATGGTGCGGGGAGGGGGGGTGTGTGATTGCACCCATATGAGACAGGAGGAAATAACTCTGATTTGGCTCACTTTAGCTATTGTACCTGACGGTGTCAGGGGATGGGGAAGAAGTGGTAGCAGGACCCCACCCTCCTACACTTCTGCACTGAGTGGTTTCTAATGGGCAGGCCCTTTTAGGCATCTTTTTAAATGAGGCATGGCTTGGGACAAGGCACATCCCACTGAGAAGGATGTAGCTACATCCCAGGGAATTGCTGGTCGCCACACAGGTCCCATAGGTGTCATACATTTAGTTTATGGGGTAGATTATAATAAAAATGAAGTTGAGCGAACTTTGTAACTGGAACTGGTTCCAACATCTCCACCATCTGATCCATAAAAGGGAACATTTGAACCCACCCTAAAAAGTTCGGGAAAATAAAATTGCTGTATGTGTTTCAATCTAGTGGAAAGGCTTCATTCTTAGTAAAGTAGGCAAAAATGTCTCAATATTTGGTATCCTGGCTGTGGTTAGACTTTATTTCAAATAATATGCTCTTTTGGACAATATATTTTGAAATTCGTAGCGTTAAAACTTTTGATTGGCGTAACACCTTTTGTGTAACAAACCAAGACGTGAAAAAGAATATTCTCTGCACACTTCAAGCCAGCTCTTTTTAATATCACAGACTGATTTTGGAGGCTCCTCATTTGTCTACAAAAAGCTTTTAACAGTTCTTTGCTCAATAGAGGATCCAAACTTGGATTTTTTACTGTAAGTTCCTTTTTGCTGCAAACACCAGACAACCCTGAGTGCTTTTTAAAGACTGCTCAGAGAACTCTCTTACTTTTATCACTACTGCACGTTCAGATCCTGTTCACCAGGAATAAAAAAGCAGTGTGTTCCCTTACTTAAAACCCCTTCCCAAGGATCTGGGCTGGGTTTTTTGTTTTTTTTTTTTTCATACCTCTATTTGTGTCTAAAGAGAAGTGAATGTAAAACAGTAGCACATAAACTTTTTGCTTTTTATTGCAAGGTAACAATCCTGGCTGTTTGTTTTAGAAATGGTAACGTTGTATCATTGTAACAAATTATACTTAAAAATCATTTAGTGTGAAATTTGAGATTAATCCCATAGGGACAGGATATTAACAATCACCCAGCCCTTTGGAACATACAGATGGTGAATCTGGGATTTACAATAGGAACAATTGCTGATGACATGCATGGGTGTAACGGACAAAAAGACCTCCACAACTTCAGCCTGGAGAAATGCGGTGGAGGTCCTAGCGCCTGACTTGTTTGAGAAGCTCAGTCCCTAAGGATGCCTGCGTTTCATCACCTAGCCTGTGCCATATTCTGCAGTGCCTTCTGTGTGCTCTGAAACCTCCCAAGTGCCTATGCAGAAGCATCCTCTCAGCGTGCTTAGCTTTGACTCTTGTAAATTCCACTAGAATTCCTGTAAAGAGCAACTTCATAGTGGGACATGCAGTGGGAATTTGGCAGATGTGCCCAGCCCAGAGAGCTGGTTATCAAAACCAATACCTGCTATTCACTAATTGCCGGGAGGAAAGTCATCCTGTGCTGCGTGGACTGGGGGCTAGGGAGGGTTCTCTGCTTCAGAAATTAATCTGCACCAGAAATGAAAAGGACTCCTAAAGATCGATACAATGCCCCTGATTTTGAAACTGTCAGTCCGCAGAGCCACAGACTGAAAACCCCTTGACATACTTAATGTTGAGAGTGAAAACGGCACCCTCGTACACACAGTCTTGAATCCAGACCACGTTACAGTAAGTGACCAGCCAGTGTGTCCTTGGGACTCTGAACTAGGTGAGTAAGCCTGTTTTCTTTTTAAACTATTTGTATTCTTAAAATAACTGTTCACAAAATTTTAAAATCAGAGCGTAGCCATTTCAGTGGTAATTAAGATTCATAGGCAATGTCTATATACAACCACATAAGTTCTCCCTCCAAATCTCTGGTTTGATTTCAGAGGTAAAGGTGAGAAATAACTTTCCAATCAGGAGAATACGTTGTCTCAGAAGAAAACCCGAAAGCCTGAATGCCTAAAAGAGTTTAAGGCGATTCTCTTGGCTGTTTAGGATTTGTTTCTCAAAAACAAAGCAAAACCTTATATCCACATGAACTGTTTATCCTAAATATTGTTTCCAAACACCGTTTTGTTACAGAGCTCAAAACAAAAGTACGAGTGAACACTGTGTATGTCTGACTCCAGAAACTGTCTTGCTTTTAGGCACGTGCACCCCACACGGGTTTTATTGCTTTTCCTGAACCCAGGGATTTGTGACAGAGATGGGCCAGCTGAGTGATAACGACCATGTCCTCTATTGGACCAATTAATTACCCTCCCAGAAGGGTTTGGCAACCCCATCTTGAGGGGACGCTTGTAAGCTTCTCAGGATTATTCTAGAGGTGCTTGGCAACTGGCTCTTAGTTCAGCTCTGTTTCTCAGGCGCTGGGGTGGATAGGAGCTTGTTCAGAATGACCAATGTGGCCTTTATTGTCATAAATATCAATGATATTAGTAACATTGAGGTAAGACTCATTCCTTGGAAAAAGCCTATCAGGTTTGAAACATGTTAAAGTATCAAGTGCAAGATACATAGTTGTTGATATACTATTTAGAAAAGCAAGGGATGGCCAAAACAAACAAAAAAATTGGAGTCTAACCTAAAGTGTAAAATAAATATCCATGAGTATGTACCGACATAAATGATTGAAAAAAAAATAGATAAATGGGGGAGAAACGAGAAATATTCTTAACAGAAGATCCCAAATAATGTATTTACATACTCTCTCCTCCAGGAGGCGGATATTAGTTCTCTCCCCTTTCCTCCCCCTTCCCCACTGGGCTGGTCTTAACGACTCACCTCCGAATAACAGTGTATAGAGAGGGAAAAATAGTAACGTTACAGGGGAGCAGCCTGGCCCATACAACCTTAACCAAGTGATGAAGGTTAGTATCAGTGATGTCATGTGGATCCCATGAGTCCCTGATGGAATGGGATAGGATGCGATGAGATGCACTTCACCTCTATGGTATTCTTTCTAAATCTCTAACTTTGCTCTACTGATGAGAAGAACAGACAAACCCAAATTGAGGCACATTCTACAAAATACCTGACCCGTGCCCTTTAAAACTGTCATGGTCATGAAAAACAAAGAACGAGAAACTGTCCCAGCCCAGAGGGGACTGGGTAGGGATGACGACTAAAGGCAGTGTGGTGTCCTGGGTTGGATCCTGGAAGAAGAAGAGGGCATTAGTGGAAAAAAACTGGTAAAATCTGAATTAAGTCTGGAGTGCAGTTAATAGAAATGTCCCACCTTTGGTTTCTTAGTTGTGACAATGTACCATGGTAATATGAAATAATAATGGAGGAAACTAGGTGAGGGACAGATGAGAGCTCTCTGTATAATCTTTGCAACTTTTCTGTAAGTTTAAAATCATTCCCAGTTTATTTTAAATCAAGTAAATGACACATCCATGTTCACAGCGTTATGGAAAAGAGTCAAGAGGTGGAAGCAACCCACGTGTCCACCAGTGGATGAATGGATAAACAGAACTTAATAGTATTCAGCCTTAAAAAGGAAGGAAATTCTGACGCATGCTACAACATGGATGAACCTTGAAGACATTATACTAAGTGAAATAAACCATCACAAAAAGACAAACAGTGCATCTTTCCACTTATATGAGGTGCCTAGAAACAGTCAAATTCACAGAGACAGAGAGTAGAATGGTAGTTGCCATTTTATGTGTTTTACCCCCACAAATTTTATGTGTTTTACCATAATTTAATACATTTTTTGAAAAATCAAGAAAATGAATATAATGGTTGTACAAATTATGAAAAGCTTTGCTTACCATAAAGAAAGCTAGAGAAGGATTCTCAGCCTTGATGTTATTAACATTTGGGCTTGTTGATTCTCTGTTTGGGGGTGTGGAGCTGTCCTGTGCTTTGTAGGATGTTTAGCAGCACCCCTGGTATCTACCCACTGGATGCCAGTGACACCCCACCCCCCATGATGAAACCAAAAATACCTCCAATGATAAATGACTCCTGGGTTTCAGGGGCAAAGTTGCCCCTGGCTGAGAACCATTGGACTATTGTAAGACTAGGGAGGAAAGGAACAGATTTAAAAAACAAAACCTTCACTGTCTCATATAGTAGTCAATAGCCACATGGGGCTATTTAAATTTAAAATGAATTAAAATTTAAATTTGTTGCTTGTTCATTAGCCACATCTCAAGTGCTTGATGGCTACCATATTGGACAATGCAGATCCAGATCATTACCATCGTTATAGGAAGTTCTATTGGCGGCACTGATCTAGATGTTGAGCTTATTCACTGTGTTGATTTTCATCTATTTGGTGTGTGTAACTTTTAAGTCCTTTACAGGCTCTCCATGTGTACGATGTTGATGGTGAACGAGAGAGCAGATTCACCATTAGCCGTGCTGATGACTGTTAACCAAGCTGCCCCTCATGACCTGCTCACAACTGTCCTAGTCAGGAGAAAACTAAGGGGGACAGAAAGCAAAATAACTTGAGTTGAGCTTACCCACCTGTCAATGATCATAGGACACATTATGGTCTAAGAGCTCCTCATTGCCTCTCAAATTAGAACAGAGCCCCCCCATCAGCTGAAAACAATCCTAGTTAGCAGTCCCTCCCAATTCTGGCCATCTTGGTATCTTTCCCGCCCAGCTGGGTCTAAGGAGCAGACAAGCAGATGGAAGCCAAGGTCTATTGGTCCCAAGGGCAGAGGGTAGAAGGAATGTGCATGTAGTTGGATGTTGCTGATTACATCCTGTAAGCACATAGAAAGCATTCCTGGATTATCTACTGTATGTCTACTCTCCTCTCTTAGACAAATAAAAACTAGCTGTTACTATTCAAACACACCTTTAGGTCTCAGAATGGGGAAATGCAGACTTCCTTCTTTTTTCCAAGACCTTCAGACAGGGTCTTCTGGTGAAAGGATAGCTCCCTAGGATCTGACACTTGGCAAGATCCTGGGTACAAGAGCAGTCCAGTTAGTTGCCTGTTTTTCTTTCCAAATAATCTGCCTTCCGGTTGTCCAGGGTGGTGTGAAGCCATTCTTTTATGCTTTTATCTCATTCCTTGTTGGTGTTTTAAAATTCAGTTGTTAAATCACCAATACCTTGTTTATCCACCTGATTTCCTCTGGTCTGGAAAATAACAAGAAAGAATTGGGCTCCTTGTGGGAGAGGGGCCTGGAAAGGTGTAGGATGCGGTAAGGTGTCTGTAGAACACTGTGCCAGTAAAATACACTTAACAACACTGTGTTACACAGTTAAAACTTTAAGAGGGTAAAACTCATGTTAAATGTTCTTACCTCAATCAATCAATCAATAAACACATGTTATATGCCACTAAAAAGAATGAAATGAATCCAAAACTTTTTTAAAGCTTTTTTGAGGTATAATTGACAATTGTAACATTTAAAGTGTACAATGTGATGATTTGATAAACATAGACGTTGTGAAAGGATTCCCCTCCATCAAGTTAATTAACAAATCACCTCACATACTTACCTTTTTTGTATGTGAAAGCATTTAAGATCTACTTTCAGCAAATTTTAATTATAAAAGACAGTGTTATCAACTATAGTCACCATGTTTTTCATTAGATCTTCAGACTATTCATTTTGTAGCTGAAAATGTGTACCCTTTACCAACCTCGCCCTATTAACACCAGTCCCCAACCCCTGGCAACCACTTTTCACTCTGTTTCTTTGAGTTTGTCTTTTTTTGTTTTTTTAAGATTTCACATGTAAGTGATACTATGCAGTATTTGTCTTTCTCTGTCTGGCATACTTCACTTCACATAATGTCCTCTAGCTTTATCCATGATGTCGAAAATGGCAGGATTTCCTTCTGAGGCTGAATAATATTCCATTGTGTATATATAGCACACTGAGTTTATCCATTCATCTGTCAACAGACATTTGGGTTGTTTCTATACCTTGGCTATTGTGAATAATGCTTCAATAAACAAGGGGGTACAGATATCTCAACAAGAAGTGATTTCGTTTCCTTCAGATATATAACCAGAAGTGGGATTGCTGGGTCATACAGTTCTATTTTTAATTTCTTGAGGAATCTCCATACTGTTTTCCCTAGTGACTGTATCAGTTTACATTCCCACAAACAGTGCACAAGGGTTCCCTTTTCCACACATTCTTGCTAGCATTTGTTATCTTTTGTCTTTTTGATGAGAGCTATTCTAACAAGTGTGAGATGATACCTCATCGTGGTTTTGATTTGCATTTCCCTGATGATTAATGATGTTGAGCATCTTTTCATGTACCTGTTGGCCATCTGTACATCTTTCTTGGAAAAATGCCTATTCAGGTCTTTTGCTCACTTTTTAATTGGGTTTCTTGTTTTTTGCTATGAGTTGTATGAGTTCCTTGTATATTTTGGATATTAAACCCTTATCAGATAGGAGGTTTGCAAATATTTTCTCCCATTCTGTAAGTTGCCTTTTCATTTTCTTGCTAGTTTTCTTTGCTGTGCAGAAGCTTTTTAGTTTGTTTTACTCCCACTTTATTTATTTTTGCTTTTGCTGCTTTGCTTTTGGTATCAAATCTAAAACATCATTGCCAAGACCAGTGTCAAGGAGTTTATCCCCTATGTTTTCTTTGAAGAGTTTTACAGTTTTAGGTCTTATGTTTAAGTTAATCCATACTGAGTTGATTTTTTTTTTTTTTTTGGTACGGTGTAAGATAGGAGTCCAGTTTCATTCTTTTGCACATGGCTGTCCAGTTTTCCCAACACCATTTATTGAAGAGATTGTCATTTCCCCACTGTATATTCCTGGTGCCTTTGTTATAAATTAATTGACCATATATGTATGGGTTTATTTGTGGGCTCTCTATTTGTTCCATTGATCTATGTGTCTGTTTTAATGCCGATACCACACGTTTTGACTACTGTGGCTTTGTAATATAGTTTGAAATCAGGAAGCATAATGCCTCCAGTTTTGCTTGTCTTTCTCAATATTATTTTGGCTATGAGGGTCTTTTGTGGTTCTGTACAAATGTCAGGATTTTTTTTTCTATCTCTGTAAGAAAAAAAAAAAGCTGTTGGAATTTTGATAGGAATTTTGCATTGCATCTGTAGTTTGCTTTGAGTAGTACAGACATTTTAACAATATTAATTCTTCAATCCATGAACATGAAATATCTTTCCATTTATTTGTGTGTGTAATTTATTTCAATGTGTTGTAGTTTTCAATGTACAGATCTTTCACCTACTTGGTTACATTTATTCCTAAGCATTTTATTATTTTTGATGCTATTGTAAATGGGATCATTTTCCTAATTTCTCTATCTGATAGTTCATTGTTGCAAAACACTTTAATGAAGAATAGTTTTAAAACTTTGAAAGATCTAGAAACAAGATGAGAATAAATGGAGAGAGAGACAATTTTTCATGCATGAGATAATTTATTTATGGTGGTAAAATAAATAAAATTTACCATCTTAACCATTTTTAAGTGTACAGTTCTGTAGCATTAAGTACATTCACATTGTTGTATAACTATCACCACCATTCATCTCCAGAATTCTTCTCCTCTTCCCCAACTGAAACTCTGTACCCATCAGACACTAACTGCCTCCAGTCTCTGGCAACAAGCATTCTACTCTCTCTCTCTATGAATCTGACTACTCTGTACCTCATTTGTGCTTTTGAATCTGGCTTATTTCACTTAGTGTAATGTCTTTAAGTTTTAGCCATGTTGCAGCATGTGTCAGCATTTTCTTCCTTTTTAAGGCTGAGTAATCATCCTGTGTGTGTGTGTGTGTGTGTGTGTGTGTGTGTGTGTGTATGTGTGTAGACACACCACATTTTTGTTTATCCATTCATTCATCAATGAACATTTAGATAGCTTCCACCTTTTGGCTGTTTCGAGTAATGCTGCTAGGATCATGGGTGTGCAAATATCTGTTTGAGTCCCTGCTTTGAATTCTTTGGGATATATACCCAGAATTGGAACTGCTGGATTGTATACTAATTCTATTTTTAATATTTTGTGGAACTTCCATACCGTTTGCCATAGCAGTTGTACCATTTTACAGTCCTACCAGCAGTGTACAAGGGTTCCAATTTCTCCACATCTTCACCAACACTTGTTATTTTGTGTGGTTTTTTTTTTTAAATAATAACCATCCTAATGGGTATGAAGTGATATCTCATTGTATTTTGATTTGCATTTCCCTAATGATTTAGAGGTGATAATTTAGCATTGTAAATATGTCAGTTCTCCTTAATTAAACCATTTGATAAAATTCCAATCAATTATTAATCCACACTCTTAAGGCATAATGAAAGCACACATGAACAGTGAAGAAGAATAGAGATCCAGAAATGCACTCATGCATGTGAGAAAATTTCTCTGACTGGCTAATAAAGGTGAAACTGACTAGCTAATAAACATTTGTGGTTAATCATTCTCTCTAACTTCACAAATAATCAGTAATACAAAGTAAACTGCAATGGAATACCACTTTATACCCATGAGACTGGCAAAGATTGTAAAGCCTGAAAGTACCAAGGAAAGACAATGATACAGAGAAACAAGAGCTGTAATGCATTATTGAAGGAAGGACAAACTGACTTCTACGATCATTCTAGAAAAGGGTTTTGCAGAATGCAATGAAATTATGTTCTTATGTGCCTTATGACCCAGTAGTCTCACTCCTGGGCATACACTCCTGAGAGGACTTGAGTGTATGTTCAAAAGAGAACACATCTGAGATGTTCATCACGCTGGTGTTTGAGGGAGTGGTGAGCTGGAAATGACCTAAGTATCTATCATTAGGGAAATGGATGGGTTGAACAAGGTGGATCTATACCTGGAATACTGTACAGCAATTAAAAGCAGAGAACTGGATATGTTTTAAAAATGTTTAGTGATGCGTTGAAAGACCTATACATAAATTGAATCTTCCTTCTTTAAAAGATTTCCTGAAAGCCTCTCCCAGGCACTCCCACTTGTAGCTCTTTGGCTAAATATGGGCCGTGTTGCCTCCCCTAGCTGCAAGGGAGCCTGGAAAACCCAGCATTTTACATTTCCATCCTGTCAGATAGGAGGCAACGGAGGAAGGAGCTCTGATTGGTCTTTGGTGCACAGTGTCTGCCATGCATTCTGAAATACTCAAACAGAATCCTGAGTATTTTATTTTAACTGGGGGATCTTATCAAAAGGCAGATTCTGATTCAGTAAGTCTGGGATGGGGCCTGAGATGGTACAGTTCTAAGCCCTCCCAGATGATGCTGAGGCTGCTGGTTCCTGGACCTTATGTAACAAGGTTCTAGAAGGTCTTCTGCTGCTTTTGAGAGTTCAGCAGGCCTGGGTGTCATCAAGGTGTCAACAGGGGATGGAAAGCAATGGCTAGTCTTGGGATTTGGTCCATGGAGGTCAGTCAAGAGAGTATATGCCTCATTGTTTTGGTTACTACTGGAGAATAAAAAAAACGCCCCAAATTTTGTGGCATAAACAACCATGCTTTTATTATGCTCACTAATTCCGTGGGTGATGAATTTCAGTAGGGAACAGTGGGATGGGCTTGTCTTTGCTCCTTGATATCCGGCTCCTCATCTGGGAAGACTGGAAGGCTGGGATGGGAGTGATTTGATAGCTGGGCTCAAGCTATCTGAAAGCTTGCTCACTCATGTCTGGCACCTGGCTGGGGAGACTGGAGGACGAGAGCTGCCAACCAGAAGGGCTGCAGGTGGCCTCTCCACATAACTGGGCTTCCACACAACATGGCAGCCTCAGGGCAGCCGGGCTGCTCTGATGGCGGCTGTGTCTTTGAAGCCACACAGTGTCCTTTCTGCCACATTCTGTTGGTTACAAGTGAGTCACAAGCCCACCTAGATTCAAGGGAGGAATTAAACTCTACCTTTTGATGGAGGAATGGAAAGATCTAGAAGAGCAGGTGGAATGGGAGATACTCTTGTGACCATCTTTGGAAAAATCCCATCTGCCAAACTTATTTTTAAAACTTTTTTTTCCTCTTTATGATTAAGATATTTTTGCAAAACACAACACCTTTTCAATATGTCTCTTATATAGGTGTTAATGTTGTCATTTTGTTAGAGTTTAAAATCTTGCTCAGGGAACCAGGGGTGAAGACGATGGAGTCACACTGAATCTTTCCAAATGCACCATCCTGAGAGTGCCTTAGTTCTCTCTTCTTTAAGGCTTACACAAGACATTTGCATCCTTGATGGCTATTTTTCATTACAGGGTAAACACTCTGTCTAGAAAACATTTCTGTGCTGAGGTCCTGTCAGCTTGCAGCAACCTTTGCCAGAAGAGGGTAATCAGATACCTTGGGCACAACCTGCTTGCCTGTCTGTACCTGTGCAGGTGATCTCTTTCACCTGGTGAGTGGTCCCATTATTGTCCCAGTTGCCCAGGGCCCCAGCAGCTTGTATGTTTCTGCATTACTTCCTGCTGCATCCCTGTCCCCCTACTTCAATCCCATCACACCATCTTGGTCTCTCTTCTCCCAGTCCCAGACTAATAAGTGTAGTTGACAGAAATGGTAATTTCATTTCTTAGTTGTGATAAACGTGCCAGGTTATATAAGATGTTAACATTAAGGGAGACTAGGCGAAGGTTATATAAGAACTCCCTGTACTGTCTCTGCAACTTTTCTACAGGTCTACAATTATTCCAAATAAAAAGTGCAAATGTGTGTGCACATATACACGCATGCATAAACATACACACATATGTGAAGTCAGCCACACTTCTGTTCCAGTATTTTTTTAAACAATCATTTAAATGTTACGGTCATTATTTTAAAGTTTTTAATATCAATAGTCACCCTGTTTGGCTAACAATGTAGATCTGAATGTGGTGGGGTGTAAGTGGCTGATGAATGAACGATTTGTGGTGTTATTCCTACTTCCTTATTTAATAACTGGATTCGTAAGGGCTTCTTAAGCCTGAGTGACCCATGTTTTGTTGCCAGGCCTATCCCAATGACCCCGACCAAGACCCCTGTCCCAATTCGTCTATCAGAGAAAAATGAATCTATTTCAGGAACTATCACTCCTTATTATCTCTAATTGGGTCTGGCGGCTGGAGACAAGCCTCATTATTTTTAATTGGGACCCATCGTTCTAGAACAAAACGCCACCCAGTTGCATGCAGATCATGCCTGGATATTTGCTTGCAAGTTCAAAGTGAAATTGCATCGTGGGATTTCCAGGAAATCACACTATTTTTATCCCTTTGTTTCACCTAGCTTTATAGTTGTAGTCTTGGGTTGTTAAACCAAAAATAATCATTGGATTGGGACTGTCTCTGTTTATGTCAGAGGGTTGGTTTTTTGTTTGTTCGTTTTGTTGTTGTTGTTTTTGAATGTGGGTAGCAGTAGAAGTTTTTCTTTCAAAATTAATGAATATTATAATACTGGACATAATTTGACAGACTGCTCACTTAAGTATCATTTAAATGCTGCTTTTGGGCATGGCATTATGCCATGGATAAATTTTCCTGGTTGAAAGGGACTCATTTTTTGTTAATTATTCTAATTTACTGTAAAATAATCCTTCACGTATCATACACTTTAGTGTTTCTTCATTATTATCCTGTTACTAAACCGTCCGTCAGTGTCTGAAGTAGGAAATCCATTTTAGAAAGTTTGCAGGAGTATGTCTCCTGTTGATTTTTAGAGCTTTTGGTTGTCCCACCTTTCATATTTTAACAATCCAAGATGGCAAATAATTCCTTCTTGAGCTCAATTGACTTCAGAAGGCCTTTTGAGGAATGGTTTCCACAAGAGGTAGAAGTTCTGAGATCCAGCCTGGGTCATCTCTCTTGAGAGAGCTCATGCCCACACAGGGTGGGGGGTCTCTGAAGTCCCCAGATGCCTGGCCAAACAGTCAGACACAAAGTCTGGGCCCTCCTCAGAGCCAAGAGCTTCTTGGGAAGAAGGCAGACCACCCTGGAAGGAAAATTGTTAGGAGCAGCTTTTATGTGCTTTGCCTCCTCAGGAGAACTTTTTAGACCTTTCAGAAAAGAGAAAAGCGTCGGGACAGGTCTTCCATGTGATGGGAAATGATGGATATGGCAGGGGTCAATTCCTTCAGTCCCCCTGCAATGATTTGTCCCTCCCGCTCTCAGTTGTATAGTGTAACTCCTTTTTCAAAGCTGAAGATTTGTTGCTTTTGTTTAATAGTGTAGTTCCGTAACAGACACACAACCTAACCTGATAAGGATTTTCTGCCACCCTCTCGTGTTTGAGATTCCTTCTGAAATCTCTTTTTGTCTCCAGTAGACACGTCAGAATTGGTGCTGTGTCTTTTGATGGCAGATTCACCATATAAAGTAGAGGGATTTGTCACAGATCTTCCTGTTTTTGTTCTGTGGACACTCAGTGAATATTTACTGATGAAGAAGAAAATGAAGAAACAGCAGATTGGCAGTCGTTAACTTCTACAAGCATAGGCACTGTTTTCCCCCAATGCACGTAGAACACGTTTATGGCTCTGAAAATTAGCACCACATGCTTCTTGACTGGGGAAATTTGCCCCCTTGCAGAAAGGCAAAATATAACCCTGTGGTCTCTAATTTATGGGAAAACACTTTGCTCAAATTGTGATAAAACTGTTCATTGAGAACATTGTCTAGACCTTACATCTGCTGGTTTCGTTCCCAACACCTCTCAATTCACTCTTTAGAAGATTGGGTGTGAGGTGTTTGGCCATATTTCTCCCTGAGAAGGGGACCCGTTTACCATTTCCCCAAAAAGCTCGGTGGGAGGGATGCCAGGCTCGCCACCCCCATATGAGAGCCCCAGGGTCTAATTCCCTGACAAGGCTCACTCCCCAGGCTAGTGTGTGTTTTACATCTTTTCAACTTCATTTTCATAGCACATTTGAAAAGCCAGTTACAATAATTGCGTGGCTCTTAAAAGATCATTTCAAGCTATTACTAACCCAAGTTGCTATGACATTTTGGTTTTATCACACTTCATAAAGCAAACATTTTGAAGGTACAATAGAGAAAATGTGGAATATAGAAGAACCAGGTACTATAGCTGACTTTCTGGCTTTGTGACTTTGGGTAAGTTATTTATCTCCTCTGTGCTTTGTTTCCTCAACTTGAGAACAGGAACAATAACAGGATCTATCTTGTAGGTTATTGTAGGGAGTAAATGATTAAAAATGTATAAAACACTTAGAACAATACTGGCCACAGAATCAGTACTGTGTTAGGATTTGCTACTATTACCAAAGAGCTGCAAGATTTTCATGGACCTTAGTCCTTTTTAAGCCAACTCCCAAGTTTAGGTGGTACCTAAATGCCTTAGCTACTCTACGTTTATCCTGCCATCTCTAATGACCCACTTGCCCATTTGCTTATCCATCACCTTCTCTTTCTTATTTATTCATTTCCTAGTTTTCTCTCCCTCTCTGTAGGCAGCAGTCTCCTCTGATGTTCTTTCTCTTATAACCTTTGCCTATTCAGTCTAGTCACTGCTGACTTATTCTTTTTCTCGAGATGAACTGAGACAGCAACCACAAGTACACAGATATACATGATTGTGGCTGACATGAGCCGCAATCCTACTGTGTGTGAAGGCCACCCTCATACCAACCCTGGGAAGTAGATATCTTTATCCACATTTTCACAGATGAGAAAATAAGGCTCAGGAAAATTAAGCAGTTAGGAAAGCTAAGATTAGATCTGCTGAAAATGCCAGCTGAAGCTACTACATTTTTTACCACCTCAAGCTGCCTCCTGCTTTTTAGCAGGGTATTTTCTTAGCCATGTATCTAGAAGCCTCTGTTTCATTTTATAGACATCTCCCCCCTCTTCTTATATTTAGCATTCTTATTCTGTGGTTAATTTTTCTTCCCTGTTTGTTGTTGTTGTTGTTTTAATAACATCTTTATTGTCATTTGAAAACCATAAAATTTACCTGTTTAAAGCATACGCTTCAGTGAGTTTTAGTATATTCACAAAGTTGTGCAATCATCACCGCGATTTCAGAACATTTTTGTCACCTCACAAAGAAACTCCATACCCATTGGTAGTTGCTCCTCTTTTCCTTCTCCCCTTAGTCCCTAGCAAACACGAATCTACTTTCTGTCTATGGATTTGCCTCTTCTGGACACTTCATATAAATAGAATCATACAATATATGGCCTTTTGTGTCTGACGTATTTCATTTAGCAATGTGTCGAAAATTTATCCATCTTACAGTATGTATCAGAACTTCATTCTTTTTATTTTTTTTTGGCCATGCAACACGGCTTGTGGAATCTTAGTTCCTGGACCAGGGATTGAACCCAGGCCATGGCAGTGAAAGTGCCAAGTCGTAGAGTCCTAACCACTGGACTGCCAGGGAACTCCCTCATTCTTCTTTAAAGCTGAATAATATGACATTGTATGGATATACCACATTTGTTTATCCATTTATCAGTCAATGGACATTTTGTTATTTTTCTTCATGCTGTATAACTTAGTCCACAATTTCTTTTGAAGAAAGAAAAGAAATGGTCTTTTTGAGGTTGACTGGATTAGGAGACTTTGTGACAAATGAAAGTATTTCTTATAGAATTATGTATACATTTCATCCCCTTTTCAACAGTATTGTACAGAATTGCTCTTTTCATAGTGTAAAGGGAATCAAAGGGAAATAAACCTAACAGATACATAATCTCACCAGTATTCTGCAATATTTTTTTCTGTTCACGTCTGATTTTTTTTTTTTTTTTTTTTTAATCAATGAACTTTGAATCTCAGCAGGTCTGGAACTAGGATGAGGCAAGGGTGTAAAATTTAAATGGTTGCCAAAAAAAGTCAATAGTCAAGATAAACAATGTTTTTAAAAAATCAAAATTAATGTAAAAAAATCCATGATGAATAAAATATCAAAAATGTAAATGAAGACAGGATCAGTATCTCTGACATACCATACTTCTCACACAGTACAACTAGGTTCTTTTTGGTAATATCCTACTTCCAAATATTAATCATACCTTAGATTTAGTGAATTTTGAGTCTATAAAGCACTATCTTGAGACTACTTCTGTGCCTGGTACCGCACTGGTTACTGTGAAGGCCAGGATGCAAGCAAGAACATTTGGATAAGAAGTAAGTTTCAGATATAATTTTGCATGTTGGGATTGGGTGGGAAGGAGGAGGAGTGTTTTGGGTTTTTTGTTTTGTTTTTTGTTTTGCCAACAAAGAAAAGTACAAAGAAAATTAAATAGTTAAAATAATTTGGATGTGATGTTGTGATTTATAGGAAATATATATTTGGTCTTTGTCCACAGTTACTGGCTCACAGCTCCCCAAACCCTTGGAACTTTCTAAGTGTTACAAGTGATAAAAAGCATCTTTTGTTATGTTAATGAGGTGACTTTTGGGATGCACCGGAGGATGGGGGCTGGTTGCCAGGAGACCAGTGCTCACCCCCCACCCCAAAACCTCTTCCCTCTCTGGGGACAAAAGAGGGGCTGGAAGTTGAATCAGTCTCCAATGGCCAATGATTTAATCAACTGTTGACTTGGGGCGGGGAAGGCACAACGTAAAAGCTGTGGGTTGAGTTTATTCAGTATCTTACTGAGGACTATAGCCTGGGTGAGAGCCTCTCAGCTCTTAGAAACTGTTCCAAAGAGGTAAGGGGGGAGGACAGTATATGTGTGATTTTGGTGAAAGGTACTGAAACCAAGCCCACATCTCAGTAGAAGTTTTCTGCTGGTCACAAGTAATTGATATCGTGGTTAATGGTTTTAGTGCTTTTCTAAGTATGGGAAGATATAAGAATCCAGGATCATAAAAATTTCTCCTGAAAATATCTGACTATCTGAAGGTCTATTTTGCCAGTTTTCCCAGTGCGCAGAGTGCCTCATTCCTGATCTCTGCCCTGAATTCCTTTCAGGGTGTGTTGAAGGTCATCGACTACAGGGGCTCATGACTTAATTCTTGTAGAATTGGGAGGCGAGCAACCTTCCTTAGCTGGTACAACCATGCCAGTGTAATGAAGCCTCCATAGAAACCCCAAAAGGACAGGAGTCAGAGATCTTCTGGGTTGGTGAGCACGTGGAGATTCTGGGAGAGTGGTGAGCATAGGACATCGGAATTCCATGCCCCTTCCCACATACCTTGCCCCTTGCATCACTTCCGTCTGGTTGTCCCTGAGTTACATTCTTTTATAATAAACGAGTGATCTAGTAAGTAATAGGTTTCTCTGAGTTCTGTGAGCCACTCTAGCAAGTTAACTGAACCTCAGGAGGGGGATATGGAAACCTCTGGTTTATAGCCAGTTGGCCAGAAGTCCAGGTAACAACCTGGACTTGGGGTTGGCATCAGAAGTGGGGTGGGGGGGGGATGAACCCTTAACCTGTGGGATTTGGGTATAGTGTCAGCATCAACGAATTGTAGGACACACAGGGGGTGTCCTGAGAATTGCTTGTCGTACAATATGTGTGGGGAACCCCACCCCCCAAAATTGGAATTCAGTAACCAGAATACTGAAAGGGTCTTGAGGAATTTCTTAAGGAATATGACCAATATAATCAGCCTTGTAATTATGAGAAACATACTGAAACCGGGACTTCCCTGGTGGTCCAGTGGTTAAGACTCCGAGCTTCCACTGCAGGGGGCATGAGTTCAATCCCTGGTCAGGAAGATCCCACATGCTGCCCGTGTGCCATGCAGCCAAAAAAAAAAAAAAAAAGAAAAGAAATATATTGAAACCAAATCTGGAGTCAAAAGGAAGAATGGTTTTATATATTTTTTCTTAATGTTTAAGTTTACGTACAAGAATGAGGATAGTGCAAAGAAGACCCATATACCCTTTACCCAGATTCCCCTATCGTGAGCAGTTTATCCCATTTGCTTTATCATTCATGCTCCCTTTGCCCTGAAATCATCTTCTTTCTAGCATCTTTTCTCCTCCAGTGCAGGATTTCATCAAGGGTCAGGTTTTGTGTTTAGTTGTCACAACTCTTTAGCCTCTTTAACCTGGAACTTTTTCACAGCCTTCCCTGGTCTTTTTGTTTGTTTGTTTGTTTTTTTATACTGCAGGTTCTTATTAGTCATCAATTTTATACACATCAGTGTATACATGTCAATCCCAATCACCCAATTCAGCACACCACCATCCCCACCCCACCGCGGTTTTCCCCCCTTGGTGTCCATACGTTTGTTCTCTACGTCTGTGTCTCAACTTCTGCCCTGCAAACCGGTTCATCTGTACCATTTTTCTAGGTTCCACATACATGCGTTAATATACGATATTTGTTTTTCTCTTTCTGACTTACTTCACTCTGTATGACAGTCTCTAGATCCATCCACGTCTCAACAAATGACTCAATTTCGTTCTTTTTTATGGCTGAGTAATATTCCATTGTATATATGTACCACAGCTTCTTTATCCATTCGTCTGTCGATGGGCATTTGGGTTGCTTCCATGACCTGGCTATTGTAAATAGTGCTGCAATGAACATTGGGGTGCATGTGTCTTTTTGAATTATGATTTTCTCTGGGTATATGCCCAGGAGTGGGATTGCTGGATCATATGGTAATTCTATTTTTAGTTTTTTAAGGAACCTACATACTGTTCTCCATAGTGGCTGTATCAATTTACATTCCCACCAACAGTGCAAGAGGGTTCCCTTTTCTCCACACCCTCTCCAGCATTTGTTGTTTGTAGATTTTCTGATGATGCCCATTCTAACTGGTGTGAGGTGATACCTCATTGTAGTTTTGATTTGCATTTCTCTAATAATTAGTGATGTTGAGCAGATTTTCATGTGCCTCTTGGCCATCTGTATGTCTTCTTTGGAGAAATGTCTATTTAGGTCTTCTGCCCATTTTTGGATTGGGTTGTTTGTTTCTTTAATATTGAGCTGCATGAGCTGTTTATATATTTTGGAGATTAATCCTTTGTCTGTTGATTCATCTGCGAATATTTTCTCCCATTCTGAGGGTTGTCTTTTCGTCTTGTTTATGGTTTCCTTTGCTGTGCAAAAGCTTTGAAGTTTCATTAGGTCCCATTTGTTTATTTTTGTTTTTATTTCCATTACTCTAGGAGGTGGATCAAAAAAGATCTTGCTGTGATTGATGTCAAAGAGTGTTCTTCCTATGTTTTCCTCTAAGAGTTTTATAGTGTCCGGTCTTACATTTAGGTCTCGAATCCATTTTGAGTTTATTTTTGTGTATGGTGTTAGGGAGTGTTCTAATTTCATTCTTTTATATGTAGCTGTCCAGTTTCCCAGCACCACTTATTGAAGAGACTGTCTTTTCTCCATTGTATATCTTTGCCTCCTTTGTCATAGATTAGTTGACCATAGGTGCGTGGGTTTATCTCTGGGCTTTCTATCTTGTTCCATTGATCTATGTTTCTGTTTTTGTGCCAGTACCATATTGTCTTGATTACTGTAGCTTTGTAGTATAGTCTGAAGTCACGGAGTCTGATTCCTCCAGGTCCGCTTTTTTCCCTCAAGACTGCTTTGGCTATTCGGGGTCTTTTGTGTCTCCATATAAATTTTAAGATGATTTGTTCTAGTTCCATAAAAAATGCCATTGGTAATTTGATAGGGATCGCATTGAATCTGTAGATTGCTTTGGGTAGTATAGTCATTTTCACAATATTGATTCTTCCAATCCAAGAACATGGCATATCTCTCCATCTGTTGGTATCATCTTTAATTTCTTTCATCAGTGTCTTATAGTTTTCTGCATACAGGTCTTTTGTCTCCCTAGGTAGGTTTATTCCTAGGTATTTTATTCTTTTTGTTGCAATGGTAAATGGGAGTGTTTCCATAATTTCTGTTTCAGATTTTTCATCATTAGTGTATAGGAATGCAAGAGATTTCTGTGCATTAATTTTGTATCCTGCAACTTTACCAAATTCACTGATTAGCTCTAGTAGTTTTCTGGTGGTATTTTTAGGATTCTCTATGTATAGTATCATGTCATCTGCAAACAGTGACAGTTTTACTTCTTCTTTTGCAATTTGTATTCCTTTTATTTCTTTTTCTTCTCTGATTGCCGTGGTACGACTTCCAAAACTATGTTGAATAATCGTGGTGAGAGTGGACATCCTTGTCTCGTTCCTGATCTTAGAGGAAATGCTTTCAGTTTTTCACCATTGAGAATGATGTTTGCTGTGGGTTTGTCATATATGGCCTTTATTGTATTGAGGTAGGTTCCCTCTATGCCCACTTTCTGGAGAGTTTTTATCATAAATGGGTGTTGAATTTTGTCAAAAGCTTTTCCTGCATCTATTGAGATGATCATATGGTTTTTATTCTTCAATTTGTTAATATGGTGTATCACATTGATTGATTTGCGTATATGGAAGAATCCTTGCATCCCTGGGATAAATCCCACTTGATCGTGGTGTATGATCCTTTTAATATGTTGTTGGATTCTGTTTGCTAGTATTTTGTTGAGGATTTTTGCATCTATATTCATCAGTGATATTGGTCTGTAATTTTCTTTTTTAGTAGTATCTTTGTCTGGTTTTGGTATCAGGGTGATGGTGGCCTCATAGAATGAGTTTGGGAGTGTTCCTTCCTCTGCAGTTTTTTGGAAGAGTTTGAGAAGGATGGGTGTTACCTCTTCTCTAAATGTTTGATAGAATTCACCTGTGAAGCCATCTGGTCCTGGACTTTTGTTTGTTGGAAGATTTTTAATCACAGTTTCAATTTCATTACTTGTGATTGGTCTGGTCACATTTTCTGTTTCTTCCTGGTTCAGTCTTGGAAGGTTATACCTTTCTAAGAATTTGTCCATTTCTTCCAGGTTGTCCATTTTATTGGCATAGAGTTGCTTGTAGTAGTCTCTTAGGATGCTTTGTATTTCTGCAGTGTCTGTTGTAACTTCTCCTTTTTCATTTCTAATTTTATTGATTTGAGTCCTCTCCCTCTTTTTCTTGATGAGTCTGGCTAATGGTTTATCAATTTTGTTTGTCTTCTCAAAGAACCAGCTTTTAGTTTTATTGATCTTTGCTATTGTTTTCTTTGTTTCTATTTCATTTATTTCTGCTCTGATCTTTATGATTTCTTTCCTTCTGCTAACTTTGGGTTTTGTTTGTTCTTCTTTCTCTAGTTCCTTTAGGTGTAAGTTTAGATTGTTTACTTGAGATTTTTCTTGTTTCTTGAGGTAGGCTTGTATAGCTATAAACTTCCCTCTTAGAACTGCTTTTGCTGCATCCCATAGGTTTTGGATCGTCGTGTTTTCATTGTCATTTGTCTTTAGGTATTTTTTGATTTCCTCTTTGATTTCTTCAATGATCGCTTGGTTATTTAGTAACGTATTGTTTAGCCTCCATGTGTTTGTGTTTTTTACGTTTTTTCCCCTGCAATTCATTTCTAATCTCATAGTGTTGTGGTCAGAAAAGATGCTTGATATGATTTCAATTTTCTTAAATTTACTGAGGCTTGATTTGTGACCCAAGATGTGATCTATCCTGGAGAATGTTCCATGCGCACTTGAGAAGAAAGTGTAATCTGCTGTTTTTGGATGGAATGTCCTATAAATATCAATTAAATCTATCTGGTCTCTTGTGTCATTTAAAGCTTCTGTTTCCTTATTTATTTTCATTTTGGATGATCTGTCCATTGGTGGAAGTGAGGTGTTAAAGTCCCCCACTATTATTATGTTACTGTCAATTTCCTCTTTTATAGCTGTTAGCAGTTGCCTTATGTATTGAGGTGCTCCTATGTTGGGTGCATATATATTTATAATTGTTATATCTTCTTCTTGGATTGATCCCTTGATCATTATGTAGTGTCCTTCCTTGTCTCTTGTAACATTCTTTATTTTAAAGTCTATTTTATCTGATATGAGTATAGCTACTCCAGCTTTCTTTTGATTTCCATTTGCATGGAATATCTTTTTCCATCCCCTCACTTTCAGTCTGTATGTGTCCCTAGGTCTGAAGTGGGTCTCTTGTAGACAGCATATAGATGGGTCTTGCTTTTGTATCCATTCAGCAAGCCTGTGTCTTTTGGTTGGAGCATTTAATCCATTCACGTTTAAGGTAATTATCGATATGTATGTTCCTATGACCATTTTCTTAATTGTTTTGGGTTTGTTTTTGTAGATCCTTTTCTTCTCTTGTGTTTCCCACTTAGAGAAGTTCCTTTAGCATTTGTTGTAGAGCTGGTTTGGTGGTGCTGAATTCTCTTAGCTTTTGCTTGTCTGTAAAGCTTTTGATATCTCCATCAAATCTGAATGAGATCCTTGCCGGGTAGAGTAATCTTGGTTATAGGTTCTTCCCTTTCATCACTTTAAGTATATCATGCCACTCCCTTCTGGCTTGTAGAGTTTCTGCTGAGAAATCAGCTGTTAACCTTATGGGAGTTCCCTTGTATGTTATTTGTCATTTTTCCCTTGCTGCTTTCAATAATTTTCCTTTGTCTTTAATTTTTGCCAATTTGATTACTATGTGTCTTGGCGTGTTTCTCCTTGGGTTTATCCTGTATGGGACTTGCTGCACCTCCTGGACTTGAGTGGCTGTTTCCTTTCCCATGTTAGGGAAGTTTTTGACTATAATCTCTTCAAATATTTTCTCTGGTCCTTTCTCTCTCTCTTCTCCTTCTGGGACCCCTATAATGTGAATGTTGTTATGTTTAATGTTGTCCCAGAGGTCTCTTAGGCTGTCTTCATTTCTTTTCATTCTTTTTTCTTTATTCTGTTCCGCAGCAGTGAATTCCACCATTCTGTCTTCCAGGTCACTTATCCGTTCTTTTGCCTCAGTTATTCTGCTATTGATTCCTTCTAGTGTAGTTTTCATTTCAGTTATTGTATTGTTCATCTCTGTTTGTTTGTTCTTTAATTCTTCTAGGTCTTTGTTAAACATTTCTTGTATCTTCTTGATCTTTGCCTGCATTCTTTTTCCAAGGTCCTGGATCATGTTCACTATCATTATTCTGAATTCTTTTTCTGGAAGGTTGCCTATCTCCACTTCATTTAGTTGTTTTTCTGGGGTTTTATCTTGTTCCTTCATCTGGTACATAGCCCTCTGCCTTCTCGTCTTGTCTATCTTTCTGTGAATGTGGTTTTTGTTCCACAGGCTGCAGGATTGTAGTTCTTCTTGCTTCTGCTGTCTGCCCTCTGGTGGATGAGGCTATCTAAGAGGCTTGATGGGAGGGACTGGTGGTGGGTAGAGCTGACTGTTTCTCTGGTGGGCAGAGCTCAGTAAAACTTTAATCCACTTGACTGCTGATGGGTGGGGTTGGGTTCCCTCCCTGTTGGTTGTTTGGCTTGAGGCAACCCAACACTGGAGCCTACCTGGGCTCTTTGGTGGGGCTAATGACAGACTCTGGGAGGGCTCACACCAAGGAGTACTTCCCAGAACTTCTGCTGTCAGTGTCCTTGTCCCAACGGTGAGCCACAGCCCACCCACCCCCTCCCCCCCGCCTCTGCAGGAGACCCTCCAACACTAGCAGGTAGGTCTGGTTCAGTCGACCCTGGGTTCACTGCTCCTTCTCCTCGGTCCCGATGCGCACACTACTTTGTGTGTGCCCTCCAAGAGTGGAGTCTCTGCGCCAGTCCTGTCGAAGTCCTGCAATCAATTCCCACTAGACTTCAAAGTCTGATTCTCTAGGAATTCCTCCTCCTGTTGCTGGACCCCCAGGTTGGGAAGCCTGACGTGGGGCTCAGAACCTTCACTCCAGTAGGTGGACTTCTGTGGTATAAGTGTTCTCCAGTCTGTGAGTCACCCACCCAGCGGTTATGGGATTTGATTTTACTGTGATTGTGCCCCTCCTACCGTCTCATTGTGGCTTCTCCTTTGTCTTTGGATGTGGGGTATCTTTTTTGGTGTGTTCCAATGTCTTCCTGTCAATGATTGTCCAGCAGCTAGTTGTGATTCTGGTGTTCTCACAAGAGGGAGTGAGAGCACGTCCTTCTACTCCACCATCTTGGTTCCTCTCCCTGGTCTTTATAACATTGACGTTTGGGAAGAATACTGTCCCTCTCACCCCATTTGATTAATAGAACTTGTTCATCTTGTGTTTGTCTGATGTTTCCTGGCAATTCGATTCCAGTTATGCATTCTTGTCACAATACTGCAGAGGTGATGTTGCTTCCTTCTCAAGGAATCAAATCTGGAATCTCACCATGTCCGTTTGCCCCTCGTTGGTGATGCTGACTTTCGCCACCCAGTGGAGGTGTTGGTCTGATTTCTCCAGTGTAGAATTACTATTTTCCTCCTTTCTGTTAATGTGCAGTCTGCTGGAAGATATTCTGTACCTTATCAAAATGTCCCCCTGGGTTCAGTATCCATTGAGAATTCTAGCGTGATTCAGTGTTTACTAAGATGGTTGTAAAATGCTGGTTTAACCTCTTAAATGTAGCCCAAAGACAACAAAATAGAAAAGAAAAAAATATGAGAGGTTTTTGTTCTGATTATACCAGAACCTGATAAATGAGAACTGGGTACATTTTCCCAGCATCTGGCACAGTGGTTAAGAATACTGGCTTGCATGTCTACCTGATATCACCAGTTACTAGCTATGTGACCTTGACCTTGGGCAAGTTACTTGGTTTCTCAAATCTATATCTTGCTCCTCTGCAAAATGAGGTTATTCGTATTTGACTCAGAAGATTTTTTTTTTTAACATCTTTTTTGGAGTACAATTGCTTTACAATGGTGTGTTAGTTTCTGCTTTATATCAAAGTGAATCAGCTGTACATATACATATATCCCCATATCTCCTCCTTCTTGCGTCTGCCTCCCACCCTCCCTATCCCACCCCTCTAGGTGGTCACAAAGCACCGAGCTGATCTCCCTGTGCTATGTGGCTGCTTCCCACTAGCTATCTATTTTACGTTTGGTAGTGTATATATGTCCATGCCACTCTCTCACTTTGACTCAGAAGATTCTTATAAGGCATGATGGTTCATTTTATGTGTCAACTTGACAGGGCTAAGGGATGCCCAGGTAGCTGGTAAATGTCATTTCTGTGTATGTCTGTAAGGATGTTTCCAGAAGAGATTAGTATATGAATTGGTAGACTGAGTAAAGGTCACCCTCATTAATGTGGGTGGGCGTCATTCAATTGTTTGAGGATCTGAATAGAATAAAAATGTGGAGGATGGGGATACATGTATACATATAGCTGATTCACTTTGTTATACAGCAGAAACTAACACACCATTGCAAAGCAATTATACTCCAATAAAGATGTTAAAAAAAAACAAAAAAAACAAAGGTGGAGGAAGGATGAGTTTGAATTTCTGTTGTTTAAGCCACAAGGTCTCTGGTATTTTGTTATGACAGCCCAGGCTAAGATAATTACTGAGTTTTTGTTTTTGTTTTTGTTTTTTTAATGAATTTATTTGGATTCCCAGCATCTTATTTTTTTAATATTTATTTATTTATTTATTTATGGCTGTGTTGGGTCTTCGATGCTGTGTGCGGACTTTCTCTAGTTGCGGCAAGCGGGGGCTACTCTTCGTTGCGGTGCGTGGGCTTCTCATTGTGGTGGCTTCTCTTGTTGCAGAGCATGGGCTCTAGGCACGCGGGCTTCAGTAGTTGTGGCACGTGGGCTCAGTTGTTGTGGCTCACGGGCTCTAGAGCGCAGGCTCAGTAGTTATGGCGCATGGGCTTAGTTGCTCCGCGGCATGTGGGATCTTCCTGGACCAGAGATTGAACCTGTATCCCCTGCATTGGCAGGCAGATTCTTATCCACTGCACCACCAGGGAAGCCCAATTACTGAGTTTTTGACACCCTCTTAAATTTTGCACCCGTGAGACACTTACCTCACCCTAGTCCTGGCCCTGCTGCACTGTGAGCATCCTGAGGTCATATCTCATCTGTCATGTTCACTGCTGAATTCCTAGTATGTGGCACCCAGTAGGCCCTCCACAAGTATTTGTTGAAGGGTACATGAATGATTGCATTTGGGCATCCCACCTGGGCTCTCTGGCCTTGCTGACCTCATGGTGATTATTTACACCATTCACACAAGAAAGGACATGCAGCCTGCCTTGCCCTGGAGTAGGATTCATTGTCAGCCATCAGCCTCTTGTTAGTGGCAGTCAGCATCCAATTCACATACCACATCACTCACCACTTTAAATTGCACAATTCAATGATTTTAAAAATATATTCAGGATTACACAACCATATATGTTCAGAGTCATACAGCCATGTACATACACATATTATAGAACTATTATAGCTCTACAGTGTTTTACTATCTCAGCAGGACAAACACCCCTAAATTGCAATCCTTTTTCTTAGCTATTATCATCTGTTTATTCTTTTTCAAAACACTGACAGTATTTTGTCAGTTTTCAAACATGGATTGATCTGTAGATTGGAATTGCATTCAATCTATATAAAAATGGAGGATAACTGACATCTTTAAGTGTTGTCTTTCTAGCAGAAATATTCAAGCCATCTTTATCTCTTAGTAAACTTAAAACTTTTTCTTTTGGAGGCTCCTGTGCATGTCTTTTTAATGTTAGCGCTAGAGATTTTATGCCCCTGTAGATGAGGTTTTCTTCCCATTTTATTTTCTGTTAGAAAATCAATAGGCAGGGAATTCCCTGGCGGTCCAGTGGTTGGGACTCTGTGCTTTCACTGCTGAGGGCACAGGTTCTATCCCTGGTCGAGGAACTAAGATCCCACAAGCTATGTGGCGTGGCCAAAAGAAAGAAAGAAAAGAAAATCAATAGGCAAGTGTTGTGTCTTGTATTTATCCTGTATTCAGCCACTTTACTGAGTGCCCTTTTTAACTCTAGGGGTTTTTACATTATTTCTCCTAAGTTTTCTAGGTATGTCATCATTTCATTTGCATTCCTCTTAATTTTTGAAATCTCTACATGAAACAGCACTCTAGTTAATGTTTCCCTGACTCCACTTATGCAAATCCATTTGGTTCTTCCTTGATGCTGTCTGTTAGGTCTCCTACTTCTACTTCTCTTTTTCCTTCCTAAGCCCCATAGGACCCTCATCCAGTGACCTAGACCCTTCCCAATTTAGCCCATTCCTTTGCCCTCAGTTCCCAATCCATCTTGCCAACTTCCCTCCCTCCCAACTCCTCTTACTACATCCTTCAGAACTACATCTGTATTCATTAAGACTTTCAGTTTCAAGTGGCAAAAATCCAATTCAGACTGGGTTGAGTATTGGATCACACTTCTGAAAAACTTGACTGGATCCAAGGGTTTTATGCTGATATCAAGACTTGCTCTCCAGCTCTATTTTCTTCCAAGATGAGTTAATCCTCAGACAGATTTTCTTCTTGAGATCGCTTCTAGGTACTACAGGCTAACTTCCTACAGTTTATCAATGTCAGTGGAATAAGAGGGCTTTTCTCTCCCAAGGATTCTTTTAAATTCCAGAACGAACTGTTGTCAGACTGGCTTGGGTAAAACGTACAGCATCTGTGCTAATAATAACCTGCTCCCTTTTCTTAGTGTTCCTGCCATAGTACTTATGTTTATAGGAGGCTTTCAAAATCTTGTATATTTTTCTGTAAAAGAGTGGTTTGTTCATATATAAGCTTTTAGGGGAAAAGAAGTGCTTCCCATTAATAAGCTAACATTTCCACCTGGAGCCATTGCTGTCCCTTTAAAGACTAGAGAGCTTAGAGCGGCAAAGGCCTTGATGAGCAAAATCCCAACCTAGAAACCATTAAGGAAATGACTTCCAATCAAGTTTAACTATATGCCAATTGAAAACAAAGTTTGAAACTCCTAAAAAATGTCAAAAGGCAAGAAAGAAACTGAGATGATTATTTGCAACATGCGACAAAGGGCCAATTTCCTTAAGTTATAAAGAGCTCTTACAAATCAGTAAGAAAAAGATCCACAATCCAGAAAAGGGGAGGGAGGAGAGAGACAAGGATTAAAGATGAAGAAATTCAAGTGGCTTTTAAGCATAAGAAAAAAAAAGTCTCAACCTTCTTTACAACTAAAAGAAAATTGCAGCAATCAAGACTTTTGATAATACGCAGTGGTAACTGGCAGGCCATATTGTGATGGAACTAATAAGCATCTTTGGGCCCTGCTGGGAATGTAAATTTGTGCATCTTTGTTGAAGGACAGCGTGGCAATGTTGAGCAAATTATAAAATGCACATAAACCTTGACTTAGCAATTCCACATAGGAATTTAGTATCCCACAGTTCTTCATATATGTGTGCCTCAAAGTCAAGTGTACGGCATTATTTATAGTAGCAAAAAACTTGAAACAACCTAAACACTAATCTCTGGGGTCTGGTTCAATATTTTATGGTGAATTCACACAACGGGAACCTACACGGCCATGAAAAAGACCATTAGCCAATACAGTTGTGTACCTGGAGCATCTGCCACCTGCCGAGGTCATTTTGAACACCTCTCTCTTCTATACAGTAAAACTATTTTCAGTAATAATCATGAAATTAGACAACAACAATAGTCAGAAAAAAAGTGGAGAGAGTGAAATTTGTCTTATTTCACTTTTTATTGGGTTGGCCCAAAAGTTCGTTCGGTTTTAAGTAAAAGACATTTTTCGTTTTCACCAAGAATTGTATTGAACAACATATTCACTAAATGAACGAACTTTTTGGCCAACCCAATACATGTAAAATCATGCCAGTAAAAAAAAAAAATTCAAAATTAAAATATTTCAGTACAAAATAGGAAAAGAAGTAATGGATTGGTACTTTTTAATTACATTAATGTGTTTTGTGACAAAAGGGGGAAAAAGTTATGCCTACATATTTTCTGTCACAGTGATGAACAGTAACATTACATTTTGAGTTTTCAAACCTTAACTTCTGCAAATTTTGCCAACGTCTTCATAGCTACCGATCTTTTTTGCATATGCATGTTCAATAGATGTGAAGAAACAGGCCATGCAAACAGTTAGAAAAAGTCTTAAACATAAGGATAAACTTGGTAGATACTCATAAAAATTCGTTTTCACAGTACATTCCAGAAAAATGCAATATCGTCCATGTCTATTTCTTCAGCTCAATTCTTGCAACTTTCCAGTGTCTCCAGAGATGGAAGTTCCCAGCACAACAATTTTATTAGAGAATTCACTATAGTCATTGAAAATTTCTGAAGTTTTTCTTCTGCAAAAATCAGTGAAAATGGCTGAATGACAGCAACTGTGGAAATAAATGAAGACCAACCGAATGAGAACAAACAAAGGCTATTTATTCAGAGCTTGGGACAACAAGGGAGTCAGCCACCATCATTTGTGTTTGGGCAGGGAATCAAAGGCCAGGAGAGGAGTGAGAAAACCTGCATAGTGGAGAAAAAGGGAAGGCATCAGGGATGCCTCAACTGGATGTTGTTGGCACAGGGAACTGGACGTGGGCTAACTAGAAGTGGGGCATCCTCTGTGATTATCTAAGGGTACATATTTGGCTTTCTCTAATTGGTCCTAAGTTGGAAGTGGGGACAAAAACTAGGGAAGCTGGCAGTTTTTAATCAAGTCCTGGCCATTTTGAGCCAACAGTTACGGAGTTATTGTTTGGCTTTCCTGGATTATTACTGGAGATGGATGGCAGGTTGGCTTCCTGGGCTGTGTGTTATAGGTATGGTGTTGGTTTCCTGAGCAGGTAGCTACAGGTTATGGGTCAGAGTTCTGATTTTATACGTGGTCTGGCCGTTGTCCATTTATATATTCTGTCTCTTGTGTACACTGATGTTATTTCATTCTTTGCTTTAGAACAAGCTTCCAATCATGGGTGGAAATAAAATGTCAGGGTTTAAATGCCTTGATTAATTTTTTTTTTTCCAGTAAAACCATTCTCTTTTGTCTTTTCTCCTGTCACTCTTCTTTGAAATTTGGAGTTTGTCTGATGTTTTCTCATGATTATTTCAGGGTTATGGGTTATTGGGAAGAAGACCACAGAGGTAGAGTGTCATTTTCATCACATCACATTGAGGGTATGTCCTATAGACATAATTTATGACTGGGACTTCCCTGGTGGTCTAGTGGTTAAGAATCCACCTTCCAATGCAGGGGATGCAGGTTTGATCCCTGGTCGGGGAACTAAGATCACACATGCAGTGGGGCAAGTAAGCCCGCACACCGCAACTACTGAGCCAGCACACCACAACTAGAGAGAAGCCCACATGCGCAAAAAAGAGCCTGTGCACCGCAGTGTGCCACAACTAAGACCCAACGCAGCCCAAAATAGAATAAATATTAAAAAATAAACTGAAAAAACCACATAATTTATGACTGTTGATGTTGACCTTGACCTGACCTCTTTTTAAATTAAAAAAATATATATTATGACACCAAAAGAACTGTTACACCTGATGAGTTCAACAAATTTTCAAGATACAAGATCAATATACAAAAAAATCAGTTGTATTTCTGTATATTAGCAATGAAGAATCCAAAAATGAAATTAAGAAAATAATTCCATTTTCAAAAAGTATCAAAAAGAATAAAATAATTAGGAATTTTGTTAAATAGTAATTATTATTAAATAATTAGGAATTTTGTTAAAATTTTGTTAAATTTAACAAAAGTGTAAGACTTGTACACTGAAAACTATAAAATACCATTGAAAGAAACTGAAGAAGACCCAAATAAATGGAAAGACATGTTCATGGAAAGAACGATTTAATATTGTTAAGATGGCAATACCCCTAAACTGGTCTACAGATTCAATGCAATCCCTATCAAAATCCCATCTGGCTTTTTGCAGAAATTGACAGGCTGATCCTAACTCAGAATAGCCAAAATAATCTTGAAAAAGAAGAATGAAGTTGTATTACTTAAATTTCCCGATTTCAAAACTTACTACAAAGCTATTGTAATTAAGGCTGTGTAGGGACTTCCCTGGTGGCGCAGTGGTTAAGAATCTGCCTGTCAGTGCAGGGGACACGGGTTCGAGCCCTGGTCCAGGAAGATCCCACATGCCGCGAAGTAACTAAGGCTGTGTGCCACAACTACTGAGCCTGCGCTGTGGAGCCCGCGAGCCACAACTACTGAAGCCTGTGCGCCTAGAGCCCGTGCTCCACAAGAGAAGCCACCGCAATGAGAAGCCTGCACTCCTCAACGAAGAGTAGCCCCCGCTCGCCGCAACTAGAGAAAGCCAGCGCTCAGCAACAAAGACCCAACACAGCCAATAAATAAATAAATAAATAAATATTAAAAAACAGACAAACAACAACAACAAAAAGACTGTGTAGAACTGGTATAAGGATAGGCATGTAGATTAGAGGAATAGAATTGAAAGTCCAGAAATAAACCCATACATGTATGGTCAACTGTTTTTCTACAAGGTTGCCAAGACAATTCAATGGGGGAAAGAAGAGCTTTTCAACAAATGGTGCTGGGACAACTGGATATCACATGCAAAATAATGAAGTTAGACCCTCATATTGTGTTTAAAAATGAACTCAAAATAGGCCAACTATAAAATTCTTAGAAGAAACATAGGTGTAAATCTTTGTGACCTTGGGTTAGGCACTGGTTTCTTAGATAGGGCACCTAAAACACATGTAACCAAAGAACAAACAGATGAATTTGGCTTCACTGAAATTAAAAACTTCTGTGCTTCAAAGGACACTATCAAGAAAATAAGACAGGGACTTCCCTGGTGGTCCAGTGGCTAAGACTCTGCACTCCCAGTGCAGGGGGCCCAGGTTCGATCCCTGGTCAGGGAACTAGAGCCCGTGCACTGCAACTGAAGATCCTGCATGCCACAACTGAAGATCCTGCGTGCTGCAATGAATATCCTGCATGCTGCAATTAAGACTCAGCACAGCCGAATAAATAAATATTAAAAATAAAATGAGAAGATGACCTACAGAAAAGGAAGAAAATATTTGCAAATTATTTATCTATTAAGAGTCTAGTATCCAGAATATGCAAAGAACTTTTACAACACAACAATAAAAAGATGGATAGCCCAATTTAAAAATGAGCAAAGGATTTGAATAGACATTTCTCCAAAGAACATATACAAATGGCCAAAAACACATGAAAAGATGTTCAACATCATTAGGCATTAGGGAAATGCAAACCCAAACCACAGTGGGATACTGCTTCACACACACTAGGATGGCTATAATCAAAAAGAAGAACAATAACAAGTGTTGGCCAGGGTACGGAGAAATTGGAAGTCTTGTACATTTCTGATGGGAATATAAAATGGTGCAGACACTTTGGAAAATTTGGCAGTTCCTCAAAAAGTTAAACATAGAGTTACACATAACTTACCAGCAATTCCACTCCTAAATATATGCCCAGGAGAAATGAAAATATATGTACGCAAAAACTTCTACATGAATATTCATAAAGTCATTGTTCGCGATAGCCAGAAAGTGGAAACAACCCAAATGTCCATCAGTAGTGACTTAAGTTTTTTTTTTAATTAATTTATTTTATTTTATTTATTTTTGGCTGCGTTGGGCCTTCGTTGCTGTGCGAGGGTTTTCTCTAGTTGTGGCGAGCGGGGGCTACTCTTCGTTGTGGTGCGCGGGCTTCTCATTGCGGTGTCTTCTCCCATGCAGAGCATGGGCTCTAGGCATGCAGGCTCAGTAGTTGTGGCGTGCGGGCTCAGTAGTTGTGGCTCGCGGGCTCTAGAGCGCAGGCTCAGTAGTTGTGGTGCACGGGCTTAGTTGCTCCACGGCCTGTGGGATTTTCCCGGACCAGGGCTCAAACCCGTGTCCCTTGCATTGGCAGGCTGATTCTTAACCACTGCACCACCCGGGAAGCCGCGAGTTAAGATTTTAAGCATGATCTAGTGAAAGCCTGCTGGGCACTGAAATGCCAAGAACTCCAAGCTGAATCATTGAGTAAAAATATCAAATTGCAGAACTTTATATACCATATGATACACTTGCATAAATGTGCACATGTGATCATACCCCTACACACAAATCAACACCGTACTTGTTATGGGTACATATACAGGCACGTACATGCATAGAAAAAAGTCTGGAAGGAAACACAGCAAGAAAATAATGGTGGACCTCTGTGGGGAGGGGCCTGCAGAGGAGGTGGGCTTAAGGATGCCAATCTTAGCTATAATATTAGTACTAGCACTTAATGATGCCACTGGTGCCAGGCACCTTTCCAAATGGTTTACAGGTATTACAATCCTCGTAACAGCCTGGGGAGGTGGTACCATAATCCTCCCAAGTTTTATACAGCAGGAAACTGAGGCCCAAGAGGGGAGCCACTTACCCATGGTCCTCCTACATCCTATAGGGATCATGGTGGGGGTAACAACCCAGATACCTGCTCCACAGAAGTCTTTTAAATAGAATACAACTTGACAAACATAAAATTAGTTCCAGCGCTTCCCTGGTGGCTCAGTGGTTAAGAATCCTCCTGTCAATGTAGGGGACATGGATTCGAGCCCCGGTCTGGGAAGATCCCACATGCCGCGGAGCAGCTAAGCCCGTGCTCCACAACAAGAGAAGCCACCACAATGAGAAGCCCGCACACTGCAAGGAAGAGTAGCCCCCGCTCGCTGCAACTAGAGAAAGCCCGTGCGCAACGAAGACCCAATGCAGCCAAAAATAAAAATAAATAAAATAAATAAAGTTATTAAAAAAAAAATTAGTTCCAAGCCTGGAAGGGACCAGCTCTGAGTTTCACAACAAAGCCACCTGCGGTTCCACTGCCTCCAAAAACCTGAACGTTGTAATTCTTTTTAATTTCGCAAAATTTTCTTTTTAAAAAAATTTTATTGAAGCATAGTTGATTTATAATGTATTAATTTCTGCTGTACAGCAAAGTGATTCAGTTATACACCTATATATCCTTTTTCATATTCTTTTCCATGGTGGTTTATCACAGGATGTTGAATCTAGTTCCCTGTGCTGTACAGGAGGTCCTTGTTGTTTCTCCATCCCTATATCATATTTAAAAATTAACTCAAAATAGGCCAACTATAAAATTGCATCTGCTAACCCTGCATCTGCATCTGCTAACCCCACCCTCCCAATCCTTCCGTCCCCCACACACCCTCCCCCTTGGCAAACACCAGTCTGTCCTCTCTGTCTCTGAGTCTGTTTCTGTTTTGTAGATATCTGAACATTGTAATTTTTTAATGAGGCACACATGCATGATATTTGCTTCTGAAAATGAATAAAATGAAAATAAGAGAAATCTCTGGGGAGAGCCAGAGTCTCCATATTCTGGATCTTGAAGTTGCCCTGTCAACTTGCTTCCTTGAAGTTGGAGGATGTAAGGTTTTCCAAACAGAATCAAGAGAGGGTACCAAGAGGATTTCTGCTAAGCCGGATCTAGGCTGGGAGGTCGGGGAATTTTTACTTTTTTAGCATAGCTCACTGAAGGACCTGATGGCGACCTGTCAGGAACGTAAGTGACTAATCAAAGATCAGCAGTAGCTGTAACATAATCTCGAGGGAGGTCCAGTTTCCAGTTCTTATCACTCTCCAGCAGCCCCGTGTGCACACAGGGGGGTGGCCATAGGACGCAGTCACTGCCTCCCGTGATAAATTATGAATACTGCTCCCCCCAGCAAGGTAGAGTCACCTCATACTTTGCTACTGAGCGTCAGGCGTCGCAGGAGCATAAGCCAGTGGGAAGCAAGCTTTGAATGGCTTAAGCGGAATCATTGCTAACAACCCGGTCTCTTCTGTGCAGGATGGCATCCAAGGTAATGGGACTCAAAGGTGGCCTTGCTGTGACATTCTCTCTTCTACCTGGAGCCGCCTAGACACAGTAATACCTGGGCTTCCAGCAGGCATGGGGAGAGAACAGGACTCATGGATAAGATTCTGAAATTGGTGAAAATTTTATTTAAGGCAGTCTTTGGATGCCTCCCTTTTGTTGGTTGGAGGAGGTGTGATCACTGAGAACTGAAACGTGGTGTGTTACAGATTCATTTCAAATTGGTCTAGAGGAGAGCCTTCAATCAAACATTCTGTGGTGATGGAAGTGGTCTGTATTCTTGATGTCCACTGTAGTAGCCCCGGGCCATGTGTGACCTTTGAGTGCTTGTGATCTGGCTGCTGTGACTGGAGAACTAAATTAAAAATTTTTCTTTATCCTAATAGCCACATGTGGCCAGTGGCTACTGTGTTGAGCAGCCCAGCTAGAACCTTAAATAATAGATGGTGACCTAATAGTGAAGAAAATCGTAGGTAATTTTTGCCCTTAGATGTAAGACTACCTGTAAATTTTCTTTTTTATCCCAGATATATTGTGTTTATTCTTAGACGTGGTAACTCCAAATTATCCCAGGTAAAAATCACCTTAAAAAGCGAAAACATATTTTCACTAGCCTGTAGACAATGAGAAAATTCTCCTGAGGTGATGGAAGACAGAATTTGAGTGTCAGACCTATTGCCTTTTTCCAGGAATTAATTAAAAGGCATAAGATCTAGAAGGACAATTTTTTCTGGTTTCCCCCCCCCCTTTTTTTGGCATAACCGTCTCATACATTGTCTATTCAGAAAAAATTATTTGTTGAAGGATTATTTCTCCTTCTCTAGACAGTCAAAAAGGTTACAGAAGCATTTATATATATAGTTAGAATAATTTAGTAGCTGGCCACAGAACCCTCCTGCACAATGAAGAAACTCTAGATACAGCCTGTCATCGAGCCGTTCAGTCAATGATTCATTTCTATAGCACCTAATACTGTCTGCTTGGCAACCGGTAACTCCAAAAGGCACTGTCCTTGACCGAAAATGTATTTGAATGCCCAGAGGTCCTGGTTTTACTTGCCATTCCTGCATTATATCTTTTTTTTTTGTCTGCGTTGGGTCTTCTTTGCTGCGTGCAGGCTTTCTCTAGTTGCGGCGAGCGGGGGCTACTCTTCGTTGGGGTGCGCGGGCTTCTCATTGCGGTGGCTTGTTGTGGAGCACGGGCTCTAGGCGCGTGGGCTTCAGTAGTTGTGGCTCGCAGGCTCAGTAGTTGTGGCGCAGGGGCTTAGTTGCTCCACGGCATGTGGGATCTACCCGGACCAGGGCTCGAACCCGTGTCCCCTGCATTGGCAGGCGGATTCTTAACCACTGCGCCACCAGGGAAGCCCCCTGCATCATATCTTAAAATAGGAACTCTGGGAAGCCTGATTCACTGGGAGAAATAATTTGGTTGATTGGTGGAGAGGAGTATTCACTGTGGCTGGGGTCTTCAGAGGAAATGGCACAGGTAGACCTGTCCTCAAGCAAGGTCATGTGTGGTATTTTCTATTCTCATGGCCATATGAAATTCATGTAGAAATTCATGCAGATGTATCTATATGTAGTTATACTTTTTTTTTAAATGAAGGAAGTTATCCTTCCTTAATTGGTGAATTAATTCCCAGACTCACTTGGTAAACCATTATTGGAATGGAATACTACTCCATAATAAAAAAGAACAAACTATTGATCCATCCAAGTTGTTGGGTGGATCTCAAAGTCATTATGCTGAATGAAGAAACCTGTCAAAGGTTTGTATACTGTATGTCTTCATGTAATTTTTGAAATGATATTGATTATAGAGATGGAAAACAGATTCCTGGTTGCCAGGAGTTAGAGAGAGGATGGTTGGTATGACTGTACAGGGTAACATATCTTTAGGGATAATGGAGCAATTCTGTATCTTGATTGTCATGTTGGTTACATGAATCCTTACATGTGATGAAATTACATAGAACTACACACACACACACACACACACACAAGTGCATGTAAAAACTAGTGAAATCCGAATAAAACCTGAAAATTGTCCCAATGTCAATTTCCTAGTACTAAAGTTATATTACCTTTGCAGGACTTGGGTAAAGGTTACATGGGATATCTCTGTATTATTTTTGCAACTTCTTATGGGTCTATAATTATTTCAAAATAAAAAGTTAAAACTTATTTGGAAATATTAGAGATGAAGCCATTTAGAAATGACCTCAGAGGGAGCTGGGTTTGATGAGAGAAGCAAAATGAAGAACTTAAAGCCACATGAATAATGATGCTGATAATAACTGAGTACTTCGTTCCTGCCACTTGATTGGGCATCATCCATGTTTGGGTATTTCCATATGCTCCTCACTTTATGCAAATCATGTGGTCAGTTGCCTCTTTCCTTCAATTAATTGGATTGTAGGGACTTGGTCAGAAATCGGAAAACTCTCCTATCAGGTAATAAGGAAGAGACTCATGGTTTACATCCATGTTCAATATCTATAGAGGATGGCTTTCATCATGTTTCAAATAAGTACTTTGCCATGGTTCAAATATATTTTGTGACTTTATATATTTTGTGCCTTTATGACACATCAAAGAGTCAAAATGCAATAAGCAATTTTTAAACTTTTTATTTTTAAAATATAGACTTACAAAAAGTTTCAGAAATTGTACAGAGAAGATCCCATGTACACTTAACCCAGTGTGCCTCTATGGCTACATCTTACGGAGGTATAGTCAATATTTAAACCAGGACAGATGACATTGGTACGAAGTTCATGTGTAGTTCCATGCCATTTTTTATCACATCTGTAGATCCATGGAACAATCACCACAATGTATTTATTTTTATGCTGGTGTCTTAAGTGCTAATTAATTAAGCTCATTAAGCCTCTAATAAACTTATTCTCCTGTTCGGTTAAGAGGTGGTTTCACTAGAATGTAGGTGAAGTGGTGTCCAAGTAATATTATGGGTTCAGAGAATAATTGGGCTGGGTGAGTTGCCCCTTGGGTTTCATTTCCAATAACTTCATTTTTAGTTTTGCCACTAATTTTGGTATGGCTTATTTTTAAAGCAAAGCTGCATTTAAACCAGGCTGCATGTTTTTGTTATTACTACTATGAAAACTCTTATGAACGCTTTCCTCCAGTCAACTTCCACTATCTAACCTTATTTTTTGACTAATAAAATAAATATTTTATACTAAAGTTTTGAAGAAAAGCAAAATCACACAGAATTTTACAGCAGGAACTTATGACACTATTTTTTTTTTTTTTTTAAAGTTTATTTATTTATTATTTATGGCTGTGTTGGGTCTTCGTTTCTGTGCGAGGGCTTTCTCTAGTTGCGGCAAGTGGGGGCCACTCTTCATCGCGGTGCGCGGGCCTCTCATTATCGCGGCCTCTCTTGTTGCGGAGCACGGGCTCCAGACGCGCAGGCTCAGTAATTGTGGCTCACGGGCCCAGTCGCTCCGCGGCATATGGGATCCTCCCAGACCAGGGCTCGAACCCGCGTCCCCTGCATTGGCAGGCAGACTCTCAACCACTGCGCCACCAGGGAAGCCCTATGACACTATTTTAAGTAACTTTGTAGTTAACCACTTTTTACTAGAATCAGATAAAAGCCATTTAAAAGGTTAGTCACTGAGTCCAGGCTTGCTGTCTTGTTCACTGTTCCTATAATTGTATTTTATTTCTAAAGAGATTGTAAATTCCTGATAAGGACCAGGTACCCACCACAATGCCTTGCACACAGTAGATGCTCAGAAAATATTTGCTGACTGGTTGATCAGGTGCTGTGTTCATTTGAAAAATAAGAAGAAAGCCCCCATATTATGATGATTTTGATTGTGTTCATTGTCATGGTCCGAACGCGGGTTGGAAAAGAATTTCCAGACACAAGGCAGAATGTAAAGAAGATAGAATTTATTAGAGGGAAGGCTCGCTGCCAGAACAGCGGGCCGACTTCCTAGTAGTCTGGGAGAGTTGAGCCCAAACATGTGCTATTGATCAGTTTTTATAGCCAGAAAACAAGGAATGGTCCGAGGTGAAAATTTCATTTACTGATTGGTCGAGGCACATATACCTTCCTTCTATATATAGGGTGGAAGTGGGACAGGGCATATGCCTTTCCTTATTTGGGAAAGGTCCCGTTGCCCAGGTGGGCGTTGCCCAGGTGGGCTCAGGAATTTCTTAACCATTGGTAGGGAGGGCGATTAAGAGTCCGGTAGGGGGTGTGTCGCTGAAACTTTTTCAGGCAGGGTCGTCCTTTGTCCTTGAAGCACCATTGTCCTTGGGGCACCACATCATGTCCCTATTTAATTGGATCACTCAAATTTCCAATGTGATCGTTGGCTTCTTAAGTGGACAGTACATATTCTAGGGTCAACATTTCCAGTAGTAGTTTTAGCAGGTTCTGTAAAATTTTCTCTGCTTGAATCTAATGTAAATGATTCCATGGTAGTCGGAGAAGCTGGTTCCGATTATGCTTTTTTACCCCCATCACTTTCATTTAAAGAAAATGAAACTCTATTTTCTCTCCCCTTTGATTTTCTAGATGTTCAGGATTCTGTCAGATGAGCTTTACTCTCTTTCTTCGCTTCAGAATTTGTTTTACTAGTGGAACAAGAGGATGCCCTCAATATGGTTCAGAAGATGAAGGGTTTTTGCCTCTTTTCAAGGCTAGATCCTTTGTTGTCACAGAAGCCTGGCTCTGCTCATAATTCCACTTTTAATGAAGTCTTTAAAAGATGACATGTAATGATGAAAATAATTCTAGTTCTTAATACTTTAATATCAGGGGTACTTGGCCATAAGACTTAAACAATACCACTGTGGCCCAGAGAACTTACTGGGAAATTAACTGTTGCCTGAATTTTGATTTCTAACCTTGTAATTCTGCAGGTTTCAATTCCAGATGATCTTATACCATGTGATATTTTATAGTATCATTCCTTTTTTTTTTTTTTAAAGTACATTGCTCTTTTTTTAAAAATTTATTTTATTTATTTATTTTTAGCTGTGTTGGGTCTTTGTTGCTGCGTGCGGGCTTTCTCTAGGTGCAGCGAGCGAAGGCTACTCTTCGTTGTGGTGCATGGGCTTCTCATTGCGGTGGCTTCTCTTGTTTCAGGGCATGGGCTCTAGGCGTGCGGGCTTCAGTAGTTGTGGCACGCGGGCTCAGTAGTTGTGGCTCGCAAGCTCTAGAGCGCAGGCTCAGTAGTTGTGGCACACGGGCTTAGTTGCTCCGCGGCATGTGGGATCTTCCCGGACAAGGGCTCGAACCCATGTCCTCTGCATTGATAGGCGGATTCTTAACCACTGCGCCACCAGGGAAGCCCTATAGTGTCATTCTTAATTTATGAGAATTAATCATGTTATTTTAGAAAAATGACATAAAATCACATATAAAACAGTATCCCAGTATTTTTACATACACACATACACATGGGTGGGAAAGACGAAAAGGAATATTCCAAAAGGAAAGCAGTGGTAATTTCTGAGTGGTGGGATTATGGATACTTTTTATTCTCCTCATCACGTTTTCCCAAAATGTCTGAAATGAACGTGTAATTTTTTTTTAAATTTATTTATTTATTTATGGCTGTGTTTGGGTCTTCGTTTCTGTGCGAGGGCTTTCTCCAGTTGTGGCAAGTGGGGGCCACTCTTCATCGCAATGCGCGGGCCTCTCACTATCGCGGCCTCTCTTGTTGCGGAGCACAGGCTCCAGACGCGCAGGCTCAGTAATTGTGGCTCACGGGCCCAGCTGCTCCGCGGCATGTGGGATCTTCCGGGACCAGGGCTCGAACCCGTGTCCCCTGCATTGGCAGGCGGATTCTTAACCACTGCGCCACCAGGGAAGCCCTGAACGTGTAATTCTTTTATAATCAGACAGGAAAAGAAAAGATAGCATTTTAAAAGAGCTATATTTATGGGAGGCTTTTAATAGTTGCCTATTTAATAAGTATACTTTTCATCCTCATCTCCCTACTTTCTCTCATCAGAAACCATTCAGTGTTTTTTGTTTTTGTTTTTTTTTTTTGCTTTTGGCTGAGCCGCGTGGCTTGCGGGATCTTAGTTCTCAGATCAGGGATTGAACCGGGACCCTGCAGTGAAAGCGCAGAGTCCTAACCACTGGAGCAGGGAAGTCCCAGAAACCATTCAGTGTTAACAGCAAAATCCAGAAAAGTAAATTTCAAAAAATGGTACACATTGATCTTTATTTGCTGCATATTTGTCCCCAAGGGATACGTGTGTGGTCTCCCTCTCTCCCCCTCCCCTTCAGTGAGCCCTTTTCTCAACACTAATTCTTTCTCCATTTTCTCATTCATTCTGCCTCAGGGGAATTAGTTTCCTTTTACTTTCAATCTTCCTTAACTTTAAAATTTTCCCTAGATCACTGGGTCTTAACATAGGTTTTATTCAAACAGTAAGGTGCATACCAATCACAGAGGGCTATTGTTAAAATGCAGATTCTGACTCACTAGTTCTGGGGCAGAGCCTGAGACTCTGTAATTCTAACAGGCACCTAGGTGATGCTGATACCTTGCACCACAGTCTGAGGAGCAGAGTTATAATTATGGTCCTGGGTTACCCTCATTGGAATGGCCTGGGGTACCCGTTAAACATACAGATTCCTGGGCCTACCCTCTGCACTGTCCCAGGCTTCACCCGGAGATTCTCCTGCGTGTTGAAGTTTGAGAACCACTGCCTTAGGTTTAAGTGATTGCTAACTGTGCTGGACGTCACAGCCATTTTTCCCTGAGTGTTGGGAAAGCACCCCTTTGGGGATGGGGAATAGTTTAAAAAGCTATGTTGAAAGTTGTCTATTAATTTCCTCATTGTCCCACAGGGATGTGGACTGGGTAGGGGGGTACCCTGGGAAAATTCCAGGCCACACATTAGCATTTGTTGTTCCAGATAGGTTTTAGTATAATCCATGGCCAATGTCCAGTTTCTGTTGAGTGTTCGCAAGGCTCCCAGACCACGAACCATCTTTCTTTCCAGTGAAAGATAGCTGAGGATACCAGGAAGATTCTCCTTAAGGCAAGAAAATGCTTCTTTTATAAATTCATCTATAAACTCAGGGAAATGGGACTTCAAGAACTTCCATGGACTTGAGCAAAAGCTAAAAGTAATTAGGATAGATATCCTCCATTCAAAACTGCTAGGTTGTACCACCATATTCATCGCAGCATCATTTATAATAGCTAAGACATGGAAGCAACCTACGTATCCATCGATAAATGAGTGGATAAAGAAAATGTGGTGTAAATAGACAATGGACTATTACTCAGCCATAAAAAAAGAAGGAAATCTTGCCACTTGTGACAACATGGATGGACCTTGAGGGAATTATGCTAAGTGAAATAAGTCAGGCAGAGAAAGACAAATACTGTATGGTATTACTTATATGTTGAATCTTTTTTTTATTAAACTATTGTTGATTTACAATATTGTGTTACTTTCAGGTGTACAGCAAAGTGATTCAATTATATATATATATAATTACATATTTTATATATATTCTTTTTCAGATTCTTTTCCATTATAGGTTATTACAAAATATTGAATATAGTTCCCTATGCTATAGAGTAAATCCTTATTGTTTATCTATTTTACATATAGTGGTCTATACCTGTTAATCCCATGCTCCTAATTTATCCCTCCCCTCCCCCTTCCATGTTGAATCTCAAAAAGAAAATAGAACAAAAACCCAAGCTCATAGATACAGAGAACAGATTGGTGGTTGCCAGAGTTGGGGGTTGGTCAAAAGATACAAACTTCCAGTTATAAAATAAATAAGTCATGGGGCTGTAGCGTACAGTATGGTGACTACAGTTAATAATATTGTAGTTATATTTGAAAGTTGCTAAAAGAGACCTTGAAAGTCTCATCAAAGGAAAAAAGTTGTGTAACTATGTAAGCTAATGGCTGTTAACTAGACTTTGTGGTGATTGTTTCCTAATGTATACAAAAATCAAATCATGTTGTACACCTGAAACTAATATAATGTTACATGTCAGTTACACCTCAATTTAAAAAAAAGAATGTGTATGGAGGAAAAAAATGCTGTAAACATCCAAAGATCTTTTTTCTAATATTTACTGATCTAATTTATTTACTTATTGTTGGGAAGTAGTGAGAGAAGTTTAGCCCTTGCATTTGATATTGTTTAGTCCTTGACTCTATGCTGAAAAGTATGTGCAGTTAATGGCCATTTCTTTCTCCACCTGCAACTCCCATGGGGCAATTAAGGCTCCATGAACTGTTCTAATTCTTACTAGGAGACCATCTAATCCCTAAAGTAATTTAGAAGCATTATTCTGTTTACTGATATTCATAATTATATGCATTCAGTAGTGATTAAGGGGCCGCAGTTGGATAATCAAAAGCTGACGGTTTTCTTGTCGTTACGTGAAAAGATAGTCCCTCGTTTCAGCCGTTGAGCCATCAGTGTTGAGCAAATTGGATACATAAAAACTTGCAATATTATAATGCTCTTATCACTCAAGTATGAGCCTTGTCATTTCCACAGCTGAGACCCCTTCAATCAAAATACCAGGCCATGCTTTCTTTCTAGAGGTCTGTTTGGTTTAAATTTTAGCTGCCACAGAGTACTGTCATTCAGACTTGGGGACGGTGCCTTCAGAAGGGTTTTCTTGAGAGCTAGAAGTGTTGTCTGTTTATGGAGCAAACACTAAGTTCTACTCGAGAAACTGCTACCTGCTGTTTGCACAGTTAATTTTTGGTTTGTGTTTGGTGAGCAAAGAAGCAGCCGTGGGTCTGGAAAAGTAACGTCTCACCTCGAGTTCTCAACGACCTTATTTTTCAACGTCTAACAATGCTAACTGTAAAAATCTTAACTAAGAAGAATCCTAGCCACAGTTGGAGGGATGTAGCATAAACCATCAAACATTTGTTTGGAAAGGGTTATATTTGAAATTCCACTTTGCTTCTCTTGGTGCGTGCAGCTTTTAAATACCATGGATTCGGAAGTCTGGTTCCTAAGGAATAGAGAAATTTTTTATAAAGGGCCAAATAGTAAATATTTTAGGTTTTGTGGACCATCAGCCTCTGTTGCAACTACTCAAATCTGTCATAGCAGGAAAGCAGCCACAGACAGACATACACAATATCATGACTGTGAATTTCATATGACTTTCTCGTGTCTTTTAAAAAAATTATTATTATTATTATTATTATTTGTTTTTGGCAAAAACATGCGGTTGTCTGGATTTGGCCCACGGGCCGTGGTTTGCTATTCTCTGACACGGAGCATCAAAACTGTTTTGTTTTTAGAATTTCATTGACCACTGACCGAGCTTCTGTAACTAGCTTCATTATGAATTTTGCTTTCTCCTTAAGTACCCACTGATTTTCTCCAGCATCTTTTCGCTGTTTGACTCTGTGACCAGAGGCAGTTTCCTATGACACATCAAGATGATAATAAGAAGCAAGTGTAACATGCAAACCTCAGGATTGCTATAAAAATAACCATACAGTGACATGAGTCATTTCTGAGAATCTATGACAGCCAAGCCCGTTGGTACTCACTGGTTTCTTATCAGCATCACTAGGTGGTATATAATCTTCATACAGTTGCAAAGTAGAAACAGCACCAGAGGTGTTTTAGATTTGTACATATTCCCATATGATTAGCTACATCTTAATCTGGCCAGACTTTCAAGATGGGATTTTTCCCACCACCTTAGGGAAGGATCCTCTGGTGTTAAAACTATTTTATTCCTTTGAGTACCTTTTAAAAATTGGCTCTAAGATAAATGTTTCCCAACTTTTCCTACGAATCGGCTTCTAGGTCTTTGGGTCTGAGTTTTCAGTTAAATTTTTTAATGGAGGCATGAAAGGAATATAGATACAGCCCATCGGGAGTTGGCATGTAGTCTTTCGCTGATGGAGCAAATGTTTCAAACTGTTGTTATTCAAGATGGTTTTCGGTGTCTGCGCCCCCGGGAGATGGCCCTTCACTACGGGAGGGTGGGAGGTGACTGGGAGCTGCCTCACTAACTAACAGAACTGCGGGCCGGATTTCTGGCCTGAACCCAGACGTTTCAGCGCCTCGTAGCTCCTAGGGAACCTGACAGGCAATTGTATTATGAAAGCTGACATGCTGAATGGGCCGCTTTTAACGATATTCTTTACCTGTCTCTTTGTGTTAAAGTGGGAACGAGCAAAGTAGCAGAGGAGAGAGTCAAGGAGGGCGGGAGGGAGCTGGCAGGTGGACTAAAATATCGGGCGGGTTTCATGTGCGGAGCCCAATGTAGACTGCGTAACAAGAAAGGGTTGCACAGAACAAATCTCTTTTGTTCCCTGTCATCTTTAAATGAGTGTCAAAGTAGGCAGGGGGGCTTTGACCGTTAACCGCACAATTTAGCCGGCCTGTTGTGTCCTGTGGGCCCCACCTCCTTGGAGTTTCTCAGATTAGAAAAGAAGACCCCAGCCCCTTATAAATGGGCCATCTCTTGTTCTTTGTGTCCAGACTGCCCAGTGTGAAATCCACAGTGACGTTAAATGTTTTCTAATGAATAATTACTGAAAGGAAATGGAGGACTATATGTGTAATGGATTGTAGCGCATTAAAATGTTTTATTTTGCGCACAAAAATGTTGTCCTTCACAAGCACCGTGATTGTTGCAAAAAGGCCTTTGTGCCGGACCTGTTTCAATGGATTATCTGCAAGCGTTTCCATCCCAAATGGGAATCAAAGGCCCCTTTTGGCAAACTAATGTTTTTCAAGATGGCAGCCATGAAACACATTTAGTATTTAAAGTTGCGGAGTTTAAAGGAATGTTTGAACTCGGGAGATTTTCTCACTTACTTTCCCCCCCTTTTGATTTGGGAAAGGGTAGCAGCTCCCCCCCGACCTCTGTCCTGTTCCGGCAGCCGGACGGACGGTCCTCCTTTAAAGACTCTTGGAGCCTATTTCTTAGAGACAAGCAAAGATGTCCCAGGCGTGGGTGGTTGGCAGTTTCTCTTGGCTAAATTTCATTTTATTTTTTTCCTGGATGCATGTGGATGAATATGTGACTGCAGAGTATTTCAAATGTCACCTTGTGGTGAACTTATTAAGAATTTCCCAGTGGGTTTTACGGGGCAAACTATTGGGATTTGAGTGGCTATTCAGCGTCTAAGCATTGAGATCCTTGGGTTTGTATGCCAGCTCTAATCGGTTTATGACAAAACTAATGGGAGTTTCTGTGCTACTTGAATTGGTGCGGGGATATCTACTTCAGAGTTTCAATACTGTTTTGTTGCCAATGAGACAACTGCCATAGCAAGGGTCTTCTCTCTCTTTCCCTGGAATTTTACTAATACTAATGTGAGGGTGCTGAGGACAAGAATAGCTATGTCCGATGCTTGGCGAAATTTTTCTGGAAGGTAATGTTCCAAACTCTTTGGTCATCTGCCTTCATGGGGTCGAGGATAAATGTGTTCGTTCCCTGGAAGAAGTCTCTTTGGTCCTCATGGATGTAGCCAAAGACATCCACAGTCTTGCTTTTTTCCATGGGATTAATCATATTGAAGTATTGTACTAAGAAAAAAAGACCAGATACGCATTTCTCATCTGCGAATTAAAGATGTCGACAGAAGTGGGTCTTGCTTGCAAGATGCTGCCTGAAATCCTCATTGGTTCTTAAGCTTTAGATAAGAGACACAGCCACAGGATTCTGTGTTAGAAATAGATACAAAAATCAACAGTTTTAACAGGTACAACAGCGTATTGATCTCCTTTCTGATAACGTGAACATAACTTCCATCCCCCAAGTCTTTCTCTGTTGGTTTATCCTGGTTACCTGCTGTCTTCACAAGTCTAACTAATTTTCCAGGTGAAACAAGGCTTCTCAGTGACTTAGCTTTCCCCACTAAGATTTTATAGAGAATAAATGAAAAATAAAAGTGTGCACTTCCTCACAGGCACTGCTGTCCTACATTCTTTATCTTGAGAGGAAACATGACGATTAAGATGTGATTTTTTTTTTTGGTCTTGTTTTTTAATTTATTTATTTTTGGCCGCATTGGGTCTTCATTGCTGCACACAGGCGTTCTCTAGTTGCGATGAGCGGGGGCTACTCTTCGTTGTGGTGCGTGGGCTTCTCATTGCGGTGGCTTCTCTTGTTGCGGAGCATGGGCTCTAGATGCGTGAGCTTCAGTAGTTGTGGCACACATGCTCAGTAGTTGCGGCTCAAGGGCTCTAGAGCGCAGGCTCAGTAGTTGTGGCGCACGGGCTTAGTTGCTCCGCAACATGTTGGATCTTCCTGGACCAGGGCTCGAACCTGTGTCCCCTGCATTGGCAGGCAGATTCTTAACCACTGTGCCACCAGGGAAGCCCCAAGATGTGATGTTTTTTAAAAGGCTTTTTATTGTGGGGTATAACCCACACACTGAAAAGAGTATAAATAAATGTGCAGTTTGATTAATTATTATAAAGCTCACACCCACATAACCACCATCCTGGTTACCCCAGAAACCCCTCATGTGCCTCTTTCATTCAACTCCTTTCATAGCCACTAAAGATAATCACTATTTGGATTTTCATGACTTTTTTTTTTCATCATTTGTTGAGCATTTGCAAACAAAAATTACAGTTTTTAAAAAAATCAGACTAGTTTCACAAAGTGGAAGCATCTAGATGATTTTAACTGGTACAGAGATGGCATAGTTGTGTGTTCATGTGTATTGGGGAAAAGAACTAGCAAACGGAATGCATCACTGTTCAGATACTATTACTTAGAACAAAATGAAAGTAGGCCTTGTTGCTGATCTTGCATCAATACAAAGAAAAACAACTGAGTCAATAATAGAAAAAGGTCAGGCTTGGACCCAGCAAAAGTCACAACTGAAACGTGCAGTGACTGGATTCATTAATGATTGTCTTTTGGATGGAGCAGATTGCTTCCAGTTTAAGTTTGGAAAGAGAAAGCAGATATCCAATAGCCTTTATTGTTCAGCCACCAAAGGCTTTGTAATTCTGTCAGCAAAAATGAGAGCTTTTACTCACAAGCTACAAGTCACCAAATAACTGTTGAGGAACATCAAGGTGTGTCCTTGTTATTTCATTGATGGAGGGCAGGGCGCCACTGATCGAGAGATTTATTGAAAGGGCATATCCCTGTATTGAACCTCATGGTTTAAAATTTGAGCTCTAGCTTGAGCCCAAAGATCATCCTTTTTCTACTGAATTTATTTAAAAAATTCTATCCATTATGTTATCGTTACCAAACGCAAATTCATGTGCCTGATGCACAGTGAGGCCAAGCAAACCAAAACCTTGGAGTTTGGAGCAGAGAAAGGTTTATTGCAGGGCCATGCAAGGAGATGGGGGCTTGTGCCCAAAAAACCCCAAAGTCCTTGAAGGGTTTCAGCAAAGCACTTTTAAAGGCAAGGTGAGGGAGGGCCATGGTTACTTGTTGCAAACTTCTTGGTGTGGGAATCCTTTGTTTTTGCAGCTGTCCACATAGGTCAGGTCACCATGTTCCTGTAAATCTCCAACAAGACAAATTCTCTGTTCTGCAACTTTTTATCTCTGTGTGAATGGACTCTTAAAGGTCAGAGCCCTGAGAATAGGCTACCCTGTATATTTCAGGCTATAGGCAAAATTCTTTTACAAAAGATGCAGAGCCAGCATGACTAAGCACAGGAAAAGGAACAGATCTAATATGGAGTCAGATTTGTTCTTCCCTATTACATTATGTCTTATTTCACTGGTTACAAGCAATAGAAATAACCCTAATTAAGCCAAAAAGGAATTACTTGTTTCTTTTCTTTTGACCTTAGATGCAGGTGACAAAGATGGAGTGTCCCCGGTTCATATCACTCATTGTGGTCTTTGTGAAGCCTCTCTCCTGATTTGTTTTCTTCCTTCTTCTCCCCTCCATTCACCTTCCCAATTAGAGATTCCCTGCCCCTCAGGGCATTTGGAACACATCCTTAAATATGGCTATATCCATGTGCAACATGTAGCTTTGTTTTGCATGTTGCTTAAAGGGTAAATTTGTTTCTTTGTCTGACATAATGCATGTAATATCTTTCCAGATACTGTGACTTCCCTGGTGGTCCAGTGGTTAAGACTCCTCGCTTCCACTGCAGGGGGAATGGGTTCTATCCCTGGCTGGGGAAGCTCCACATGCCTGCAGTGTGGCCAGGGGGCGGGGGGGGGGGGAAGATTCCCTGGGGTGCATCTCCCATGCTATTCAGTCCCTAGTGGTAGACACTGAGGTGACCTCCAAACTGAGCTGTCAGTAATGACCATTTCCCTTCTTTATATTCCTGCAATCAAGGTCTAAGTCTCTGGAGAGAGAAATCTGGAAGTCTGAGCTGTGTCTTCCACCCTCTTCTTGGCTAAAGGAGGTGGGAGCATCTTACTGGACTGGACCACGTGACACCTTCCAGTGGGAGAGAGGACACACCTGTGGTAGGGGTGTAGTCAGAGGAGGAGGTACAGGGGCTGTGAGAGCAAAAACAGACATTTAGTACCACAATAGGAAAAAGAAATAACTTGGACTCAGTGTCTGACCAGGCAGTGGGAAAAGCAGACAGACACAAGAAGTGGGAACAGTGTGGACAACCGAGTACCTGTACCTGTCACCTCATGTAACTCTGGCCCACATCCCAGTCCAGTCTGGGACTATTAGCATATATTTGCATATATATTTTGCAGTCACAGTACACATATACATTTGTACTCTGCTGCTCTCCCTTAAAAGGGAGAAAACATCGGCTGCATAATCTCATAAACATTACTTTAATCTCTATACATACTCTCTCCAGTTGGTGTAATATACTTGACTCTTTACTGTTGTAAATTTAATGTAGATTTTAGAGAACACCACAGAAACATAGAAACATCAGTTGTTTGAAATATTTCCTTAGCACAGTATTACTGGACCAAAGGTATAATAATTATTCTAATGATTTTTTTTTTTTTTTTTTTTTTTTTACATATGACATTACCTTTCTAGAGAGAATCAAAACTTACTATGCTACTTGCAGTGTATTTGGTTTTAATCTCACCTCAACCTTGCAAGTATTGTGTATTATTCTATCCCTTACTTGATATTTTCTGGTAAAAGCATGATGCTGTTGTTATTTTCATTTGTATGAATTTAAATATTACTGATGTTGAGCACCAATAGGTAATCTTTGGCCCAGATGTCAGGTACCGCACAGGCAACAGTAGTAATGGCAGTAACGTAGCTCAATTCGGGGCATGTTCCTTATTCCAATTTTGTTGCAAAACTGAAAATGCTTCCCAGGCAAGTGGCAGTATGTAGGCAAAACCAAAGGAGATCAAGCTTCTATTTAAAGAATGGCTTTGGGATTTTTCTTCCCATCCTTTTCTTCCATCTCATACTTTTCCCCTCTGGCACTTGGAGCCCTGTGGGGGCGGGTGGTAAGCTTGGAGTTGGGTGCAAGAGCTCTGGAGTCAAGCCTCCCTCACTTACCATCCGTGGGCCTTAGATAGTTCTTTCCTCTTTTGAAAAATCAAGATAGGTGCTATTATCTTTGCAATGGGGCTTTGTAAGGAATAAATGAGATGGTTGACATAAGGCTAAGGACCCAGCACCAGCACCCAGGGTGCATTTGTGGCCCATCCTCCATCACAGAAGGAGGGTGAGATGCCTCTCTGAGACCCACTACCACCCAGACCACGGAGATGTGCCTTCCCCGGAACTTCGTGTGCTTTTTCTTTTCAGTTCACTTCTTTTTGCCAAAACTTCTCAAACCTGTGTCCCATCAACTTTAGGCACTACAATCGAACCCAAAGCAAAGGGGTCCAGTGGTGAGTTTTTAGCCAAAGCTACAATCTATCCAAGATAGGGGGGCTTGGAGAAGTTTGGGGGTCCCCATCTGTACCCCTCAAGTCTAACCACATAGGGATCCTTGAAACAGCCCTAGAACTGGCTTTGAGGCCATTTTATCTGGTGGTTTTATTTTGTGGTTTAAGTAGGATGAGCAAATCTATTCAAGGTTCCAGAACAATCTCCTTCCCACAGAACCAGAAGCTCTAAATGCAGGACACATCTGTGGTTCTCACTCAGATGCAGATAAACCTGTTATATGAAAGGGATGAAGTACTATGTTGGAGCATTGAAACAGACATAGAAAAACACTTGCATTTGCTACATAAAAGGCCAAATTGAGTAGAGAAAGAAGAATGAGTTGGGAGTGACAGTTGTGTGTTGAATCCCAGCTCAGCCCCTTACTGGCTGTAGGAACTTAGTCAATTCTCACTATTATTACTACATCCATTGTTATTTTATTATTTACTACTTCTGGGGGAGGGACTACTTTTTATTTGGTGCTACCTCATATCATTACAACAAATCTATTAAAGAAATATTGTGACCTCACGTTATATGGTAGCAACCTATTTGCGAGATTCTGTACCTTTATAGAGTTCCATTGTATCGCATGTACCATAATTTAATTTACCTATTTCCCTATTGATGAATATTTGGATTTTATCTTTGTGAGATCATATATAATAGGATAAATATAAATAAAATCACTGCATCAAAGAATGTGTACTTAGTTTTTAAAATATAATAGCAAATTACATTTCATTGCCATACTCTCACAAAGTATGTTCTCAAACTTCACCTATCAAATTGCTAAAAATGAGAAATGGTATTTCAATAGTATTTCGATATATTTTAAATAGCATTTCTCTTTGGAGAGAAGTTAAGTATTTTTTCCTTGTGTTTAAAAGACAAATTTTCATGTTCTTTTCTGAGAATTATTGTTTATTTCCTTTGTCCACTTTTGGGGTGTATGCATGTGGAAGGGTGTTCGACTTTTTCTTACTGATTTATGGAAGCTCTTATATTAAGGAAATGAGTCATTTGTCTGAGCTGTGAGTTGCAAATATTCTTTTCCAAAATTGTTTTTATCTTTTGACTCTGCTTATGATGTTTTTTCCTAGGCTGAAATTTTTCTATGTAGTTGATCAGTCTTTTCTTTTGTGGCTTCTGAATTTTGTTTCATACTTAGAAAGGCATTCCTCCCCTCACCTGTATTTTCTTCTAATATTTTATTTTATAATTTTCTTTTTTAATGTTTCAATCTGTGATCCTCTGGAATTTGTTTTGGTTTCTACATTTATCAAAAACAATAATTATCGAGAATGAAATGAAACTTTATCAAATGCCTTTTCGGAATCTATGAGATGCATAGTTTTTCCACTCTTGATCAATTGATATGGTAAATCTATTATTAATAGATTTTCTAATATTGAATTCCTGGAATAGATCCCACTTGGTCATGTTTTACTATTCCTTTATTGTTATATTGAATTCTGTTTACTAATCACTTATTGAGGAATTTAGTATTGATATACCTAAATGAGGTTAGCTTAGTTTTTAAAAATATTTTTATTGCAAAATACCATACATGGAAAAGAATATGTATGTGTGTGACTTAAAGAATAATAACTATATGCTTCCACCCAGTGTAAGATACTAAGTACAATCCTTGATTTTCATGGTAGTTGGATAACCTGTGAATGTATCCTTAAGCAACATATTGCTTAATTTTGCTTGTTTGGGACCTTGGTTAAAACAGAATGAAACTACACATATATGTGTATATTCTTATGTGACTTGCTTTCTTTGAACGATGCTGCTTTTTTTTTTTTTTAAATCAAACCATGTTGATGAGCCTAATTGTGATTCATTCACTTTCACAGCTGTGCACAACATAATAGTTGAATTAAACCTCTTTGTTGAATCTCCTTATCCAGGATCTGGCATGTATTTCCATTTCTTGAAGTCTTGTTTTGTGTGCTTCTGGAGTGTGTTAAAAAGAGCATGGACTCTGGAATCAGACTGTTGAGGTTTGAATCTCTGTCAACTATACTGTGTGGCAAGTTATTTAACCTCTCTGAGCCTCAGTTTTCACACCTGAAAAACGGGAGTAAAGTACCTATTACCTCATAGCGTTGTTGAAAGGTTTCAAAGGTTTCAAATGAATTCATATAGGAAAAGTACTTGAGGTAGTGCATGGTGCTCTGTATAACTGTTTGGTATGACTATAGCATTATGTGATAGTGATAGCCATGTATTTTATTATTGTTAGAACTTGAGGTTGTTCCCTGTTTTAGCTTGTTACAAATAATGCTGCTGAGTGCTTCTTGTGTTTGTCCCTCACTGCACATAAACAAGAGGAATGAAGTTGCTTGGTCATAGGGTGTGTGTCCTCAACTTTTACTAGGCTATGCTAAATTGTTTTCCAAAGTAGTTGTACCAATTTACACTCCTATCCACAGAGTTTGAGAATTTCTGTTGCTGGACATTTTTGCTATCCTGTCCTATCAGGTTTCTAAATTTTTACCAATTTGTTAAGTATGCAATTGTATTCCACTGGGGTAAAAATTTGCCTATTTTGTATTTTTATTGGCCATTTTATTCTTCAACAAAATGCATTTGTCATTGAGCCGGTTGGTTTTTCTTATTCATCCCTAAATTATCTTTATGTGTTAGAAATAGTTTTTCTTTCACCCTGTACCTTTTCTTTTCACTTTTTAACTATCTTTCGATAAACAAAAGCTCTTGATTTTCATACAGTCAAGATTGCATGTCATTCCCTCTATGGTTGATATATTTTTGTATGAATTATGAAGAAATCCTACCCCATGGTCATGAAGATAACTTTTACATTCTCTTCTAAAGATTTACAGTTTTGCCTTTCACATTTAGATCTTGATTTTTGTCACATCTTTGAGATATAATTCACATACCATTCAGGCAATTCACCCTCTAAAATATACAACTCAAGTTTGTTATTATCAGTATATTCAGTTGTACAACCATCACCAAAATCAATTTTAGAACATTTTCACCACCTTAAAAAGAAAACTTTTATACTATAGCAGTCACTTCTCATTTCCTCCCAAACCCACTAACACTTGGCAACCACTAATTAACTTTCCATCTCTATATATTTGCCTGTTCTGGACATTTCATATAAATGGAATCATGTGATCTCTTGTGACTAGATTCTTTCACTTAGCATAGTGTTTTCAAAGTTTATCCATGTTACGTATCAGTACTTCATTCCTTTTTATTGCCAACTAACATTCCATTGTATGGATACACTACATTTTGTTTTTGCATTCATCAGTTGATGGACATTTGGGTTGTTCCCACTTTGGGGCCATTATGAATAATGCTGCTGTGAGCATGTCTATATGAGTTTTTGTGTGGACACATGTTTCCATTTCTCTTGGGTATATACCTGAGAGGAGAACTGCTGGGTCATATGGGAAGTCTATATTTAACGTTTTGAGGAACTACTAGGCTGTTTTCCAAAGTGGCTGCACCATTTTATATTCATCAACAGTGTGTGAGGGTTACCATTTTTCCACTTCCTTGCCAACACTTGCTGTTGTCTGACATTTTGACTGTAGCCATACTAGTGGGTATGAAGTAAGTGATGGCTTATTGTGATTTTGATTTGCATTTTCCTATTTCAACTCTTTTAATATACAGACTATCTTGCAGTGTTCTTCCACAAATGATGAAGAAACTTAGTTTGTTCCATAGAGTTTCCCAGTCTGGATTTAGGTGATTGTGGTGGAAGCGTTTTTATTAAAGTGTTTCTCATTCTTTGTTTTCCTTTGAATTGGAAATTAGATTCCAGACCTGTGCAGCCTAAACACTAGTCACTAGCCACCTTTGGCTATTTAAATCTAAATTAATTAAAATTAAATTAATATTTCAGTTCCTCGGTCTCATCATATTTCAAATGCTCAGAGGCCACGTATGGCTCGTGGCTGCTGCATTGGACAGTGAAGCTGCAGAATATTTTCGTCATCTCAGAAAGTTCTGTTCTTTTGAAGTGTTGGCCTGATCAGGTTCAGTGAGGCTTAATCAAGATTAAGCTGTGCATGATTTGAATCCATTGAAATCTGAGATTTGCTTTATGACCCAGGTGGTGGTCAGTTTTTGTCAGTGCTCTATGTGCTAAATGTATACCGTGCAATTGTTGGGTGTAGTGTTATGCTTGTGTTAGCTAATTGTGCTGTTTAGATTTTCTCTGTCCTACCGATTTTTTGGCCATTGTTTTCTGTCAGTTGCTGACAGAGGTTAGTTAAGGTCTTCCACTATTAGACTGTCTGAATAAACTATAGTGTAGTTGACCCCTGAACAACATGGGGGTTAGGGGTGCCGACCCTCTGTGTAGTCGAAAATCCACTTATAACTTATAGTTGATCCTCCGCAGATTCAACCAACCACAGGTCCTGTCATACTGCTGAAAAGCAGTTTACTCTTGAAAAAAATCTGCATTTAAGTGGACCCACAAAGTTCAAACCCGTGTTTATTCAAAGGTCAACTGTATAGTGTGAACATACAGTGGAGTACTTTGCATCTAAAAAGGAATGAGGAATGTCATTGTAAACAACTCTGAAGGGATCTCGGGGATAGATTTCCCAATGAAAAGACAGGTGGAAACATAACATGTAGAGTTTCCAAGCACATGCCTAAGAAAGGGGGTAAACAAATCTACGTGTGTATTTGCTTCCATTTAAGAAAAGAAACAATTTTAGCATTTTAAAGCTTTTGAAATGGTTGTTTACGGTGGGAAGAAGGGAATAGGGTGGAAGGGACAGGCATGGGAGCTAGCTCTTTGAATATGCCTTATTTTGTTTTTGGCACCATTAAATATATTTTACATAATGATACAACAAAATTTTAAAATTAGTCTCCCCAAATAAGGAATAAAACAACAGGAATGAACCTAAATATGTATCTGGTTGCTGGTACAGACGGCCACATGGAAATCAACTATTTCAAGGGAGCTTAAAAACACAGTAATGTGCCTATACAAACCCAGTGAAGTACATTCTGAAGACGAATAATTTTAAAAATTTCAAACTCTCTTCAGTAATCATGTTGATGATGGTGTTCGTATTGCTATTTTGAGACTGTTGTGTGTATTGTGGAATAAAGCCAATGAGTAATTGACTGTGTCACTGAACTGGAATTTTAGATAGGAGAAAGAGGAAGAGATATAGGTAAAATAAGGTTAAGCACAAGCCCCTTAGTTGTGTATATGAATTGGTAGAATCAGAATAAACTCATGATGTATTTTATTTTAAGAATACTTCCTTGCTCTTTAGTGAAAAGCCTTAGAAACAATGATCAACCCAGTGGCAATGAGCGCCCCTAGTGTCTCATTATGGTATCTACCACCTCCCCACTGAAAGAAACCAGAGCTCCTTGGGTAGATTCAAGGTCTGGGTTGAAAATATATAAAATAAACCTAAAAACAGCTTGGCATTTTGATAAGCATGGGAAGCTATCAAAGACTATTAAGACCATGTCAAAAGGACTCAAGAGCCCACTTAAAAGGTTCCCACTGGCCAAAAATCGGATAATTTTAGCATCAGTAAGGAAAAATAATTGCCACGGAATGAAATATATCAAATACATTTAAACCTACTAGCTCATAATATTAAAAACTCATTGTCCCCTTTGAAGGATGCTACAGAACCAACTCATTATTCTGAAAATGGGAAATCAAGCATTTATCCTGCCTTTTATTTTTTTTTTCAAACTGTACCTCAGGGTAACCAAGTAATTGATAAGGTTTCTCTTTATAGAAAGATCCCAGCTAATAAATGAAGAAGTGGTAGAACTGGAACATTACCATTTTTTTTGCAGTCTTCTAAGAAAATGTGGATTTAGGCAATGTGTATAAGAGCACTGACATCTCAAATGACAGTGAGACCTTATGTGCCTTCTGCTGGAAGTACACTTCACTGCCTGTAAAGTCTTTTTGCCAGAATAACTCAAGCCTGTATTTGATAAGTCCTCTAGGTCAAACTACCAGTTTTTAGGAAATGCAGGGCAAAGAAAAACATGTTAAATGACCCCATAAGTATGCAATCAACAAAAATCCAGAAGGTGGGAAATTCTACAGGACAAATTGTCCTATTTCTTCAACAAATACACTGCAAGAAAAAAGGAGAGGGAGCCCATAGAACAAGAGAGACTTGAAAGACCCATTGACTAAATTCAATGTGTAGACCTTGTTTGGATCCTAATTTGAGCAAACCAACTATACCAAAATCATATAAGATAGAGAAATTTGAACACTGATTGTGTATGATAATTAACATTAAGGAATTATTGTGAAGGTCTTTATATATGATAATGGTGTTGTGTACATATAATTTAAGAGCTTTTTACCTTTTAGAGATGCCTACTGAAATATTTATAGATAGTGATATGGTATCTGTGACTTAACTTGAACGAATCCCTCCAGTGTCGGGAGGAGTGGCGAGGCATAGCTGAAGTAAGAGGGGCCGTCAGTTGGTATTTGTTGAGGCTGAGTAGTGGGTACATTGGATTTGGGATGCGTTTGATACTTCTGTGTGTGAACATTTTTTCATAATAAAACTTTAACTGTATATATTTACAGGAAAAAAAGCTCTTTAAGGAAACATTTGAGGTAAAAAATAGTACTGGTGGTATACTGATATGACTATAAATGTAAAGGAAGTCGTCAAATAATGAAGCTTGGGGAACATGATACAGGGGACATGCAGGGGTTTGCAAACTCTCCTTTGCCCTCAGGGTTCCTCAGACTCTATCCCAAGGAGATTTTCCCTTCCACCTTAATCAGAAAGGCTCCGCTTTTTAATTTTGTATATTGAGGTTTCTTATGACTTACCTTGAACAAAGTGTTCTGAAGTATAAAATAAAATTCAAAAGCTACAACTCTAGGGCTTATTTTCTCCCTTAAAAAAATGCCTCCTTCTCATTTTCCAAGCTTAAGGATAGTAGCCAAACCTGTTGGCTGAGTTTAACATGCAAGAGCTGTGGTTCACATTCAAACTGCTATTCTACCAATGGAAAAGGCTTTTGGCATCTGTATTAGTCAGGTTAAGCAGCCTTAGGCTACAGTAACAAACAGGCCCCCAACTCTCAGAAGTTTACCATAACAGAAGTTTATTTCTTGTGTTCACAAAGTCTACTAGGGTCTGGATGATTCTTTAGAACTTCTCCATGTGATGACTCAGGATTCTAGGCTGTTTTGGTTTTGTGGCTCATCCATTCAATGAGAGAAATTCTCAATCATTGCAGCACTGAAGGAGTCCTAATAACCCACTAAAGGGTCTGGCACAAATGTCACTTCTATTCACAACCTGTTGTCTAGAAGTAGTTATGTGACACCACCTAACTGCAAGGGGAAATGTGGGGCAGCCCATGGAATATCTGGCAGGCATTTCTCTCGCTGCCAAAGCATCTCACCATCTTTATTCACATTGTGCCCACCTCCCCCACTGCCCTCCATCCCCCGGACACACTGGGTCAAGCACTAGATTGTGTAGAAGGTGGTATGATCAGATCACCATTGACAACATGATGCTTCCAAAACAATGGTGCCGTTGGGAGCATCTCATTGAATCCCTTGCCTTCAGATGAGTGAAATACCTAAACCATCCAAGACAAAGGGAGGCCTGCTTTATTTTGCAGTGTCTGCTGCAGAGCTTGCAAACTAGTGTCCCACGAGGCTAAATACATGCTATAGGACTTTACATAAAATTCTACGTTTTCAACTTTTCTTGAGGAATTGGAAGGTTTGGCAACACAAGCCGTATATCCGTCAACCAGCCAAAACTGAGCAGTGGCTGCACACAGATGGCCATTCACTCCCTAGTCTGAAGTGAGTCCCGGCCACCTGCAGCTTGATTGAATCCCAGTACCTGCTCTTTAGGTAACAGAGTTTGTGATCCCCGCTGTGTGTGTTTGCGTGGTGGTATCTACAGTTTTATCACCCCAAAGATGGAGTTCTTTCATAGGTATAGTAAAGACCTCTCACTCTTTAATTTCCCTCTTATCTGGTCATTTATGGTATTAATGTTCTCTTTCTTGATAAAGTCTCTTAATCATCTTCTTTTTGGTCAAAGCTGAAACCCTTCAATTTCTTTATTACTGTTCCCTCTTCTGCTCCAATATTCATCCCTCTGACCGTTCTTGTCAATATCATTAGGATCCTCTAGCTTGTTCACACCCTTCTAAAGGTATTTTGAAACGAACTAGATAAAAGAAATCCAGATATTAGGATTGAAATACTGCAACAAACAAAACTCCAGGCTGACATGGATAGACTGTGCTTTGGCCCTTGCAAGTTAAAATTATTGTCACATTCCTTAATCTAAGAGGTTTTGTCAAATCTCTTTGGGCTGCAAGTCGCATAAGGCGCTGGGGCTGACTGCAGGACTCACTCCTGTAAGCATGCTGCGGCTCCCATCTCTAGGACTGGAATAAGAAAGAAGCTTTTCTTTTTTTTTTTAAAGATTGATTGATTGATTGATTGATTGATTGATTGATTGCTATGTTGGGTCTTCGTTTCTGTGCTAGGACTTTCTCTAGTTGCGGCAAGCGGGGGCCACTCTTCATCGCGGTGCGCGGGCCTCTCACTATCGCGGCCTCTCTTGTTGCGGAGCACAGGCTCCAGACGCGAAGGCTCAGTAGTTGTGGCTCACGGGCTTAGTTGCTCCGCGGCATGTGGGATCTTCCCAGACCAGGGCTCAAACCCGTGTCCCCTGCATTGGCAGGCAGATTCTCAACCACTGCGCCACCAGGGAAGCCCCAAGAAAGAAGCTTTGTTACAATCTCTGCACCCTCCACCCGCAGAGATCCAACTGCAGTAATATTTGTGGGTACAGCTCCAGAGATTACTTCAGACTCCAGCCCACTCCTAATTTAATATGGGGCTTGTTGACTACTTACCAGCGGATTTCTTTTTTGCTTTATTACGGTCTTGTTTCTAATAATCTAATTATTAATATTAATGAGGACAGAAGCCAGTACTCACAGAGCTGATATTGTATCCGGCACTGTTCCAAGAGCTTTCCATGGTTCTGTTCAAACCAATAACCCTATGAAGTAGGTACAATTATATTCCATTTTACAGACATGAAACAGACTGGGGCTTGGAGAGATTAAGAGACTTTCCCAAGGATTTGAAACTGGACAGACTCATGTTCCAAAGTCCTTGTGCTTCATCACTATACTATACTGCCTCCCTTATAAAAAATATTTAAAACGGGAATATTTGTAATCACTAATATAGTTTGATCTAAATGCATCGTTTTCATTCTTAGAGAGCAGGTGATTGCGCCTTCTAGCTCCATTTAGCTAGTGAAGGGAGACACCTGGTGGTGATCTTGTTTTTTAAAACTTTTCATTATGGAAAATTTCAAGCAAATACAAAGTAAACAGAAGAGTATAATCCCTCCTGTACCCATCACCTGGCTTCAATAATTATGAACATTCTGCCATCCTGTTATCATTTTTACCTCCACCTACTCTCCATCCTCTCCCCACTTGATTATTTTTTATGGTTCTTTTTAAAACAAAATTTACATGTATCATGATGTACAACATTGTAACCATTTATCTTGACAAATAGATACACCCATGTAACTCAGAGTCCTCTCAAGTTACAGTATATTTCCATCACTCCAAAAATGTCCTTGGCCAGGCAGTCCCCCCATAACCAGGCAACAATTGTTGTGATTTTCACTGTCGATTAGTTTTGCTTGTCCTAGAATTTCATATAAATGGAATCATACGGCATGCAGTCTTTTGTGTCTGAGTTCTTTCACTCAGCATAATGTCTGTGTCATTGTGCATACCTGTCATTTCTCTTTTACTGCTGTACCCATTCTATTGTATAGATGTTCCACAACCTTTCTCCAGTTGATAGGAATTTGGATTGTTTCCAGTTTGGGGCCATCATGAATAAACTTAATGTAAACCTTCATGTTCCAGTCTTTTTGTGGACATATGTCTACATTGCTCTTTTGTAAATACTTAGGAATGGAATTTCTGGATGAAAGGGTAGAGGTTTGGTTAACTTCATTAGAAACTGCCAGACTCTTCCCCAGTGATTCCATCGCTTTACCTTCCTGCCAGCAACGTATGAGAGTTCTGTCTGCTCCACATCCTCGCGAATGTTCGATGTCGTCAGTCTTTTTCATTTGAACTCTTCTGGTGGCATCTCATTGCGGTTCTGATGTGCATTTCTCTGATTACTAATGATGTTGAGCACTTTTCTATGTGCTTATTGACCATCTGTCTATCTTCCTTTGTGAAGCATCCATTCAAGTCTTTTGCCCAATTTCTTTGTTTTTGTTTTTTTTTTTTTTTAACTGAGCTGTTGGAGTCTTTTATTCTAGATACAAATTCTTTGCAGGTATATGGTTCATGAACATTTTTTGGCCAGTCTATGGCTTGCTGATTCATTTCTTAACAGTATCTTCTGATGAGAAGGTTTATATTTGATGAAGTTCTAATTTCTTTTTTTTGTCTCTTACAGTTATTTGTGTCCTAAGAAAAATTTGCCTTTCTCTGGATGCAAAGATATTCCCCTCTATTTTCTCCTAGTAGCTTTACAGATCTTGCATTTATATCTAGATCTAAAATCCATCTCAAATTAATATATATTAACTCTATATACTTATATATACATATATAAATGTATATAATATATTGTACAATATATTTTATTGTATAATATACATATGTATGTAGTCTGATGTAGGGGTTGAAATGCAATTTTTCCTTATAGATATCCGGTTGTTTGTACACCATTGGTTGAAAAGATTTTCCTTTTCCGCACCAAGTTGTTCTGGTACCTTTGACAAAAATCAGTTGACACACAGTCTTGATTATTTAAAGTAGTGTGAGTCCTCCAGCTTTGTTTTTCTTTTTCAAGATGGTTGCGGCTATTCTAGGACCTTTGCACAGCCATAAGTGCCAGGTGTCCATTTATTGTCTCTCAGATCCAAATTCACCCTTCCGTACCTGCTCTGGGATAATGAAGTGGACTCCTTAAGCATTTCTCCTTGAAGAGGGCATGATGTCAATCTTTGTCACTAGAAGGTGCTGGGAGGACATTGCAATAGCAGAAGGGTTCTCCTCACGGCTCCTTTTGCGATGTTTTGCTTTTCCTTGCCTTTCAGCTGCTGTCAGCTGCACAGTGGGCTGTGGCGGGGTGGACATACACGGACTGTGTACCCAGAGCACGGAGTCCCTTGTGACTTTGCAGCCCTGGCCTGGTGACCACCTTGCCACAGTCCTCCCAGTACAGACATCACACACTTCCAGCCCTCCTACCCACAGCAGCTCCCCACTCCCTCTGCACACCACCAGCCTCAGCTTACCTGAGCCCTGGAGAGCTGTTTCCCGCGGCCCTCCCAACCCAAACAGGGCAGCACCAGGTCTCCCGCCCAGCGGTGATCTGGCTCCCTTTGCTCGTCTGTTCCTGGGAGGGCTGTTCTGCTGCCTGGTCTGGCCTTAGTAACCTAGCAAGATTCTCCACCATCCAGCGGGCTGCCACCAACCTTCTCTGGGGAGGTCTGGAGCCCAGCCTTTGGGAGGAGACCCTCCAAGTTTGTCCTTTGTTGATGTTGAAATACTCCTCTGCAACAAGGTAGTCTCCTTCTGACCAACGTTCTCATCACTCATCTGGGAATTACATAGCAAGTTTAGGCAACTAACATTCAGTGAGTACATCATGGTCAGGGAAGCAGGCTTTAGGGCCAGGCTATCTAGGTGCATATCCTGGCTCTGCCTTTTGGCAGGTCTTGGACATGTTTTATAACCTCTCTGTCCTCAGTTTTCTCGCCTGTAGAATGGGCATGATAAGAGCATAGGGTCAGAATGAGGATCAATAGAGATAATGCATGTCAAGCATTTAGTGTCGTGACTAACGTAGTAAATGCTCAGTTCCTGGCAGCAGCTGCTGTTACTACAGTTATTGCTTTTACTATCATTACTTGTATCCCTAACTGGCTCATAAATGCGTAATGAAGAGAGCATAATTTAATCTCTGCTCTCAACTATCCCCAGGGTTTGGGATCTTGCTATTTCCATTTTAGACGTGCAATAAAAATGACAGAATAAGCGAGCTGCTGAGGAATGTTCTGTTTCCTGTAGAAAGAAGAAGCGGGGCGGAAGCACATTCGTCTGCACATGGAAGGCGCGCTGACTGCCCGGGACAAGGTCGGGGTGCAGGATTTTGTGCTGTTGGATGCCTACACCAGTGAATCTGCTTTTCTGGACAATCTTCGCAAGCGTTTCAGCGAGAACCTCATCTATGTAATGTAACCCATTTCTCAGCTGTTTTTCCTAGGGTGGTGGCTCCCTTCTGGTCTTGTCTCGATGATCGTGAACAGTATCACTCTAATTAGGTTAGCCGTTAAAGGGAGGTGTCGAGGGACCACTGTCAGGTGCACTTTGATTCTTTGAATTAAGACTTTTATGTCTGCTGGCGGCAGAGACCCAACTTAAATCGGCCTAAGCCGCAAGAGGGAATCTATCAACCTATGTAACTTCAGGGTCCAGAAATAGATCTAGGGTCTAGGGTGATGTCTTGAGGACTCTTTCCCATCCCTCTGCTTTCTTTTGCGTCAGTTTCCTTCTGGAGCAGCCTCTCTGCATGGTGGCGAGGTGGCTGCCAGCAGAACCAGGCTGATATGTTATCCTCTTAAAGCTGCTACTGAGAAGGGAGCAAGTCTTCTGGGAGACCGACGATGGTTGGCTCTGATTGGCCCATGTTGGGTCATGTGTCTATCTCTGAACCAATCCCCATAGGTAGAAATGAGGAATATTCTGACTGGCCAGGCTATTCCCAGGCCCACTTCTAGAGGTGAGGGATGAGGCCAGTGGCCCCCTGACCTCATGATATGGCCTGAGAGCTGGAGAAGTTCTCTCAGAGGAATCTGTTGGAAGAAGGGGGACTTGATGCCAGGCAGGCAAAAGTAAGAGATGTCTACCATATCCCAGGAATCTTCAAGGGTCAAGACTGCAGTACTTTACCAGAACTCTGTTCAAGTTGGTCTCCTTGCTTCTAGTGGTCAATTTTTATTAAGATCTCCATTTATCACTCCACCTTGGTTTGATTGGTCGATTTCCAGGTAAATTCCTTTAAGGGTGCACTCAACAGTGTTTCTGTGTGTGTGTGTCTGTGTAGGTGGGTGTGTTATTGTTTACTTTTATTAGCTTTTGCTAAGAGTAAATGAGATGATCAGAAGCAGTTTAAAAATATTAAAAAATAAAAAAAATTTTTTTTCTTATAGTTATTTTGCTTGTAATAGTGCCCGTGGCTTAGTCTACATGTGGAAACCAAGGTTACCAAAAGAAACAAGCAAAGTGTTTCTCAGAGTATACATTTTTAATCGTGGAAATAGATTTCATCTATAAGTTTATGTATAAGCAGAAGAGAAATAGTATGGTTTGGGGAAGTATAAGTGGGATGATAGGATCATCATGGATAAATGAAATGTTTCCAATCTGAACAGGTAAATTTCAGAAACTGTGTCCTATCCTGGAAGATTTCTACTGATGGAAGCGATGCAGAGTTTTAGTCAAAATACTCATCTGTGATCCGGTTCTCTGTTTGACTTTGTCCTAGAGATTGGAAACAATAGTTGGAATGATTTTAGCATAATTGAATGTAGGCTTGAGTACCTCCAGTCTTTGAGACTCTGAAATGAAAAGCAACAACAAACTCAGAATCTGAAAACACCAGATATATTTTTTATACCATTTTTAAAGGTTACTTTCCATTTACAGTTCTTACAAAATATTGGCTCTATTCCCCGTGTTGCACAATACATCCTTGAACCTATCTTATACCCAGTAGTTTGTACCTCCCACCCCCAAACCTATATCTTGCTCCCCCCCACCTCTCCCCACTGGTAACCACTAGTTTGTTCTCTATATCTGAGTACCAGATGTATTTTTTATAAATACTGGGATTTTAAAAAATAAATTTATGTATTTTACTTATTTATTTTTGGCTGCATTGGGTCTTCGTTGCTGCGCACAGGCTTTCTCTAGTTGCAGCGAGTGGGGGCTACTCTTCATTGCGGTGCGGGGCTTCACCGCAGCTACTGAAGCCCACACACCTAGAGCCCGTGCTCCAGATGTATTTTTAAAGGAGCCTAAATATTTATTTTTATATATAAGAGCTTAGAACTTTTATTCATAATCATATTCCAAGAAGCTTTCTTTAGTGGCTATATTACAAATATAAGTACTTCAAACACTTGAATATTAGTTGAATCCAACAGTGAGATCTAGAGAAATAAATGCCAGTAGTGGGAGTGTTTGCCCAGTTTTAGATGGCAGGTATATATGCTTGCCCTGCTTTCACTCAATCACCAGAAAGACCTTTATGAAACATGAATCAATCAGATCATGGTATACACCCTCAAAGTCATCTCTTTTACGTAATAGTTCAGGGCAGTGTTTCATTTCAGTAGCGGGGAGTGGGCTCTCTGACATCCATTGCATGTGGAATGAACCCCCAGTTCCTGACACCCTGCATGGTCTCAACTCACACCCTCCCCAACATCCTCTCTACCATTTTCTAGTCTCCCCTCCCTCGCTGGCCTCCAATGCAGAGCCACACGTGTCCCCTCAGCCTGAGATGCCCTTCCTGCCTACATTTTTCATGACGGGCTCATCATCCTTCAAATCTCAGCTCAGATGTCATCTCCTTAGAGAAGCCTCCCAAAGCCCACTAGCTAAGGTGGCCTTCCTTAGTCATGCACTCACTCATTACTCTATTTATGCCTTTCTTAGCACACTAATTGAAGCAGTCTTGGTCCCTTGGCTGTTTGTCTGCCCGCCTATGCCATGTAGGTTCCATGACAGCAGAGACCCCCCTCCCCACCTGTCTTATTTATCGTGTTATAGTCCCAGCACTGAAGGAACACAAGGGGATTATAGCACGTGATGGTCTTTTGCTGTAGCCATTTGCACCCCGAAATTCCTCACTAGTGCTTTGGTCTATTCCTCTAGACATATATTGGGACCCTCCTTGTGTCTGTGAACCCATACCAGGAGCTTGGAATCTACACTGTGAGCCAGATGGAACTTTATCAAGGGGTCAATTTCTTTGAACTGCCACCGCATGTGTAAGTAGCACCCATGAGGTCAGCAATAGGAGTATTTTTCTCTCTTTCTACCTCTCTTTTTTCCCCCTCTCTCCCTTCACCCCACCCATCCACCTACCACCCACCCACCCACCCACCCATCCATTCATCTACCCACCCACATACCCACCCTTCCACCTATTCACCCACCCACCCATCCATTCATCTACCCACCCATCCATCTACCCATCCGTCCACCTACCCATCCATTATCCATCCACCCAACCATCTACATCCTTGATGCATGCCCATTAGGTTGTGTATCTCACTTAAACTGCTGCCTTCTTCTGAAACAAGTCTTTCAACAGAGTGGAAAACATCAGCAGATCATTATCAAATCTAAGCTTAAATATGATGAGAAGTAGAATCTTTGTATGACTCCTGAGAAATCTAAATGTGGCTAGAGAGGTGTCTTCTCTTGGAAATGGATTGCTATAGTGCCTTCTACTGGTACCTGAATGTCATGGCAGCTGAGAAGAATGCCCATTGGTAGGAACTTACCAGGGCTGCAGATCCATAAGAAAAGCAATTTCCTGCCTGGTCTGTATGTGACTTGGGCTTTGCTGAATTTCCCAGTTCTCCTCCTTGGTCGACTTCTGGGCTAATATTTAGGTTCTCCCTTCATTTTTCTTGGTGATTCACCTATTCTACTCCCAAGGCATTTATGAACCTTTCTGCCTCACCACCACCAGTGATTTCTGAAATACCCAGCTTTCAAACTTGGCCACATACTAAGATTATACCCTTGGGAGACCTTCATGCTTTGGTTTCTGATCTTGTAGATAAAGCCCTTATACTAGTTTTACCTCTTGTCCTAAAGCTATCACAGAACTTTTCAAATCTTTTTGGTTTCCTGCCTCTATACTCTTAGTACTTTAGGTTTTGAAGGGAAGAAAACACGAGATCTTATATCTATTGAGTTACTCAATATTTAGACAAGATGTTATTTCCACCTACAGTTAATAGAGCATCTCTTGGGGATGTAACTTAGTATGTAACTTATTCTTATAAGAAATGTTGATAGATTTTTTAAAAATTGGTAAATTTTGAAAAATCTTTTTATTCCTGCCCCAATTCTTCACTGTAACTCTTCTATTGTTAGAGTTTTGATATCTAGTACACTCTGTGAGTGATCAGTCAATGGGTCATGGTGAAGGTTTGCTATCTGTCTGAACTAAGTGCCTTGTACCACAATCTGGACGTGGCTTCTGGGAGGAAGGGTACTTTGCCCTTCTGCTCTGGTGGGCATCAGAGTCAAGGGAAGGAGGGTTATAGTCACTTCCATTCCTGGCGTTTCTGTCTCACTACTTCCCCAGCTACGCCATAGCTGACAACGCTTACCGCATCATGTGCTCTGAGCTAAATAACCACTTCATCCTCATTTCTGGAGAGAGCGGGGCAGGGAAAACGGAGGCCTCCAAGAAGATTCTCCAGTATTTTGCAGTGACCTGCCCAATGACTGAGTCACTACAAATAGCCCGTGACAGACTGCTACTCTCCAATCCAGTGCTGGAGGTGAGCGATCTTTGAGGACCTAGAGAGGGCAGTTCCAGGGAGGTCACTAAGTAAGAAGAATCTTCTGTTCGGGTAGGTCAGTCAAAATGGGCAGGTCTGGAAGTTAAGAAGAGGGCAGTGGATCACATGGGTAGTATTGTGGTTGAAGGGCATGACCTTGAAGTCCAGCAGGCATGGAGACTAACCCTGGGGCAGTCATGCACCAGCAAGCTTCTGCAATCACTCCCCATCTGGAGAATGGGTCTACTCATAGTACCTACCTCTTAAGAGGTTTTGAGGATTAAACAAGATGAATGCATAAAAAGCACACAGCAGAATTAGTAAGCACTAAAATAATACTCTTATTATTCATTAATATTTTTATTGTTTAATTAAAATCATTTTGATGATTATTATTTCTACTATTGCAATTCACTGACTTGCTGGATGATTTTGAACACGTTATTTTCTCCTGTGTTTTGGTTGCTCTTTGTGTAAAAGGTGTTTATGGTTGAAGGGATTTTCCCAGTAGACCTTTGGGCTGAACAGTTTACATCTTTGATATAGGAAGGTGTCTGGTGATGGGGGCCATTAACTGTGCCCTTCTAGAACAGCAAGGGCCCAGGGTCCTATCTACCTCTCCTTAGGCCATTTCTAATCTATTCCTAGATTGGATTCTAGGGAGAAGATATTTTTCCCTTCTTTTCTCTGGGTCCAACCCCAATATTTGGCATCAAATCCTCTGTAAATAGTGATTCCTTCTTAGAATATAAAGTATGGCTTTCATTCCTGGTTCCCTCTCCCCTCCTCCAATGAGCATGTCATTTAGGGTCAGGAATTCGATGAGCATGGCAAATGACTTAAATGGCACTGAATGACACTTAATGTCATTGAGTGACACATTAAATGACACTGAATGACACTTAATGACTTAAATGGCAGTGAATGACAACTTGGTTCAGTCTCCCCTCCCTTTGTATTCCAAGGCTTTTGGAAATGCCAAAACACTCCGGAATGACAACTCCAGCAGATTTGGAAAATACATGGACATACAGTTTGACTTTAAGGTACACTGAAGTTCCTATTACTGCTTCACGGGAACCCCTTAACTTGCCAGCAGTGGAAACCCATCTCAAGGCACCTTAAGGGAGGAAGGGCATTTATTGGCTCAAAAAGTTGAAAAATCCAGGATTAGTGCTAGTTCTAGGAAATGCAAATAAAGACCACGATGACATATTTTACTATGTGGGCAAAAATTAAGAAGTCTGATAATACCAGGTGTTGGTAAAGATGTGGATCATTAGGAACTCTTACACATTGCTGGTGGGGAGTACATTGGTACAGCCCATTTGGAAAACAATGTATCATCTTGTGATGTTGAAATCACATAATCTAAGGTGGAGCCATTCCACGCCTGGAGATATTCCTACAGATGTGCAAACATGCCCACAACAGCACTGCTCACGACGGTAAAGGGACTGGAAAAGAACCAACACATCTCGAGAGAGCTGAATGCCCATCGACAGGAGAACAGCCAAATTGCGGGATGCTCACACAATGAGATGTTTTATGGCAGTGAGAGCATGTGAACACCAGCTACACACAATGTAGACGGGTCATGAGAACGTACTGGTGTCAGTGTGATGCCATTTCTTATAAAACTTGAAAACATTCCAAAGTAAACAATACATTGCTTATGTATACATAATTATATGACATGGGTTGGCAAACTTATTTGGAGAGGGCCAGATAGTAAATATTTTAGGCTTTATGGACCATACAGCCTCTGTCTCAACTACTCAACTCTGCTCTTGTAGCATGAAAGTAGCCAGAGACAACACATAATGAATGAGTGTGGTTGTGTTGTACACAGAGTTTAAATGAGGCTAATGCAAGTAAGAGGGGTAGACAAAGTTCTCAAGGACACATAATTCCAAGTGACAAAGTGACACTTCGGCTAGAGAACAGTAACTGGCTAGGTGTTCAGTGTAGTGATGAGGACAGACTGACTCAGGGTTTCCCAGAGGCTGGAACATGGGTTTCTGGTGGTGTGTGCATAGACTTTGAAAAAAATTTAATAACAATATATATTTTTTCACTTTTTATTGAAATTCTACACATAGTAAAAAGGACACAAATCATGCATACAGCTTGATAAATTTTTACATATGAATCTACCTGTGTAACCACCACTCAGATCAAGATATAAAAATTTCTAGCACCTAGAAAGTGCTCCTACCTGTCTCTGACAATACACTCCCTTCCCAAAGGTGATTGCTGTTCTGACCTCTATAATCACAGATTCATTTTGCTCCTTCTTGAACTTCAGAAAAATGGAATTATACAATTGTTCTATTTTGTGTTTGGCCTCTTTCAGTCAACATGTCTGTGAGATTCAACCATGTTGCTGCATGGAATTGTTCATTTTTTGATTGCTCGACTTTTATCACCATTTATCTGTTCTCCTGTGTTGGACATTTGGGTTGTATCCAATTTGGGGCTATTGCAAATAGTGCTGTGAACATTCTTGTACCTCTTTTAGTAGATATAAGCACACTCCTTTATGTTGGGTATATACCCAGAGGTGGCATTGCTGGGTTCTTACCAGCAATGTTATAATTGAGAGTTTCAGTTTTTCCACACTCTTGCCAACAGTTGGTATTGTCAGTCCTTTTAGTTTTAGGCATTCTGATAGGGTATAGTAGTTTCTCACTGTAGTTTAAATTCGTATCTCCCTGATTTTTAATGAAGTTTTGCCCGTTGGTCATTTAAAGACCCTCTTGTATGTTAAAGTCTTTTGCTCATTTTTAATTGGGCTGTCTGGTTTTTTTTCCTTATTGATTTGCAAGTGTTCTATATATGTCCTGGAACACAAACCCTTTATTGGCTATCTTATTTAAAGCAATAATTAAGACAAGTGTGATGTTGGCACAAGAATATATAAAGAGGCTGATGGACCAGAAGAGAGTCGAGGAAGACCCCTCCCCCCGCCCCGCTCACGTATATGGTCACCAAACTTATGACCAAAGCACCACTGTGATTCAGTATGCATAGAATTGTCTTTCTAATAAATGGTGCTGGTCAACTGGAAATCCATATGGAGGATAAAGAGATCTTTGGCCTCAACTTCACCCCATATACAAAAATTGAATAATGATGGATCATAGTCCTAAACGTGGATGGTAAAACAGTTGCTTCTAGACGAAAACACAGAAAATATCTTCATGACCGTGGGCGTAGGCAAAACTCTTTTTGAAACGGAACCCAGAAAACACTAATCCTAGAAGATCGTTAGATCAGACTTGATTCAAATTCAGAATTTCAGTTCATCAGAAGACACCAGTAAGAAAGTGGTTTGATTATTGTTTTTTTTTTCCCCCGAATTTTTTGCTCTCTGTTGAAGGGCATTCCTGTAGGCGGGCATATCATCAGTTACTTGATAGAAAAGTCTCGAGTCGTCTATCAAAATCAGGGTGAGCGGAATTTCCACATCTTCTACCAGCTGCTAGAGGGTGGAGAAGAGGAGCTCCTTGCTTACCTGGGACTTGAGCGAGACCCCCAGCTGTATAAATACCTCTCACAGGTTGGAAAGACCAGCACCTGGTTCTGGTGGCCCTTTGGAGGGGGGGATCAGGGGTGTTTGGGGGACTTCTGTGGGATGTTCAATAACTTTCTCATTACCATTGTGGAGGTATTCTACTGATTGGTTTCTTGACCCCTCCTTTTACGCCTGGCAGGTATATCATCTTGGTACAGTAACCAATATCTCAGTGAGTGGTTCTCAGCCCTGGCTGAAGTTAGAATCACCCAAGGAGCTTTTGAAACACACAAATGCCTGGGCTCTACTTTCCAGAGATTCATATTTAATTGGTCTAGAGCAAGACCTGGACATCAGGGTGGTTTTATTTATTTTTTTTTATAATCTTTTTTATTATAAACATTTTCCATTTTCAGAAAAGTTGAATCAATATCATTACATGCCTCACTCACATTAAAAAATTATTACCACTTTGCTATATCTGCTCTATCATCTAACTTCTGCTGAACCATTTTAAAGCAATTTGCGATTTTATGGCACTTCTGTCACAAATAATAATTCAGCATGTAGCTTCTAAAAATAAGAGTATTTTCTTATACCGTGCTACCATATTGAACCTTAAAAATTAACAATAATTTCCTTATATCATCTACTAACTAGTCCGTAGTCAAATTTTCCATTGTCCTCAAAATACTATCTATAGCAGTTTCTTCCAACTAAGATAAAATCATGCATCGGTTATTATGTTTCTTTCAATCTAGACTCTTACTTCTTTTCATAAAATTAACAGTGTGAAGATGCTAGAGCAGTAGACTGAGATTAAATATTTTTGGTAAGGACACTGCATAGATGCTCTGCGTAGATATCCTGCATCATCTCAGCAGACACATGTTGTCCATTGCTTCACTGTTAGTGATGCGAATTTGATCACTAGGTTAAGGTGGTGGCAGATCTTTCCACTGTAGAAATATTTTCCATCAAGGTTGTTTTAAACATTCCTTGATGATTAAATGCAATTCAGTGAATCCCCTGGATATTCTAATGCACAGCTGAGGTGAGAACTTCTGGTCTAGTGTGATAGAAACACACTGTCTATCTCTGTCCTCAACCTATGGTACTTCATTCTGCTTTCAGAACTAGTTTGGAAAAGACTTTTTGCACCTTCCTGCCTTCCATCCCGAGAACTGTTTTCTGCAAAATGAATGAGCATCCTCCCTTACAGAAATAGTTCAGACCATTTCTATGAGCAATCCTAGGATGTAGTGTTGTACAAAGTGGCTTCCAGAATTTAACTTCCCAGCACTAATTTTTTTGCAACCAGCACTAGGGTGTGGGATGCTCAGGATGTATAGCACCTCTCAGTGTTTGATGTCACTAGCACCTTTTTGCCCCAAGATTTTTGGATTTTTCTCTTCTCTCTCGGCCTGGCTTGAACGGAGGTCACTTGGCAGAGTACAAAGCAGGAACATCATTTAAGAAAGAGAGCCAGGTCTTATAAAGTGAATATTGTAAAATGAAGACCAGCGTATCATAGTAAATCTTGGAGGAAAAGATGACTTGATGGAAATTTATTTTGAAAAATGCAGCTAAATCAGGAAGATAAAAGAATCTCATAATCTCATTTTATACTTAACAAACTTTGTACTAATTCTTAGAACAAAGAATAAATCAAATTTGATTTTTTTTTCTTTTTGAGGACCTCATTTTTCCAACAGAGCTGTATGGGAGCATCACCTTTGGCTTTTCATAGCATGCATGATCAGAGGATCAATTTGTTACACTCTTTGAGGACTTCATCCATTAAGGATGGATTTCATCCATTTAAGAGGACTTCATTTATGTAGGGCTTCTCCTAACCATTTGATTATCAAATCACTCTCTTTGGGAATGTATCATGCCTTTATCCTTGCAGATTTTTTCTGGCCCGATTAATTTGGCCAGATCCTCATGCCACAGTGGCTTTGGAAATGGCTCAAGCAATTCACCAGTATTATTTTGATCGATTTCATATTCTCCTGTAACTTTGGCAAACTTTGTGACTGCTTTGTAGTATATTTGCACTGCTTCCAAACCTCTAGGTGTCCTCTGAGGACTGACTTAGACTAGCCCTGCCCTTGGAGAGGCAAGAGCAGATGTTGCTAGTTGTGTGGGCAGGGATATTTGGGAGGCTGCAGATTTAACACTGGCCAGTTCACTGGTGAATATTTTCATGGTATGACACCTTTGTTTTCCCCATGCAACAAGGAACTCTTTTAAGATAACAAATCTTCAGATAATCAGGAAACTAAGAATACTCTGCACTACAAAAGCAAAAAAAAAAAACCTCATCTAGAAGGTTTTCTCTTTAAATTGTGATATTGGTAGTCTGTTACTCGTTTAAAAGACAGCCTCTAGAGTTAATGGGAAAAGTCTTATTACACTTCCTGTAGAATCTGTGTTTCTCTAGATGCCAAACTTTTATTTCCTTGAGTGAAGGAAATCCTGCAGTGAAGTTTCTGATGTTGGTTGCTAAGTGTGTCAAGATTGTTTTCTGAATTTAAATACTGTCATTTTCCTGTATGTTTCAGCAGATATCTATTGAGACAAGTGTTTCCAATTTATTCAGCAAAAATGGCAAGAAAACCTATTTTTAAAAACACACTAAAGATACACCACTAATATGTAACTTTGAAAGTTTTCCCAGACAGATTTTTAAACAAAATTACAAATAAATTTGAAAAAAGCAGCAGTTGGCAAATCGTCAGGTGCTAAACAGTTAGAATAGAACCCATTTTTTTTCACAGCTCAGAACATTCTAGAACTAGCTTTTTCGTGCTTGTAGAGAAAATCATTTTGATTAGGAGTAGGTGTTTATAAACCTAACTGTCCTTATAAAAATGCTGTTAAGTGACCCAATTCTGTGTCAACAGGGCCACTGTGCCAAAGAGTCGTCTATTAATGACAAGAACGACTGGAAAACTGTTTCCAATGCCTTTTCTGTCATCGATTTTACTGAAGATGATCTTGAGGTATGAGCCCCCCGAGGGCAGAGATGCCAGTAGTCAGGTCTGGGACTGAGGAAACCATCCTGGTTTCTTGGTGATTACACAGTAGGGTTGCCAGATTCAGCAAATAAAAACATAGGACACTTAGGTACATTTGAATTTCAGATAAACACTGACTAATTTTTTAGTAGAAGTATGTCCCAACATTGCATGGGACAAACTTCATACTAAAAATTAGTCATTGCTCATAAATACACTACCATGTGTAAAATAGATAGCTCATGGGAACCTGCCGTATAGCACAGGGAGCTCAGCTCAGTGCTCTGTAACGACCTAGATGGGCGGGATGGTGGGGGGAAGGAGGTTCAAGAGGGAGGGGATATAGGTATACATATAGCTGATTCACTTCATTGTACAGCAGAATCTAACACAACATTGTAAAGCAATTTTACTCCAATAAAGAAAAGAAAAAATAAATAAAAATTAGTCATTGCTTACTTGAAATTCAAATGTTAACTGGGCATTCTGCATTTTATCCAGCAGCCCTGAAATTTCCCAGTGTTGGGTGCCAGCAGGTGGTCATGTTTCCTCTTCCCCTTAAACCCAATCTCAAATATTTAATCCCCTAGAACGCTAGGAATATCATTTATTTATGCTTCTATATTGGAACAAACTGGACCAAACTGTAGGATTTATAAACAGTTTGTTTTTACATCTTTTTGTCCTTGTTTTCTGGGTGGGTGGGGGGTTGTTAAACTATTGATCTTTCAAGGACCAGGATATAATTTTAAAATATATATATATGTATGTATATATACACATATGTGTATATATATATACACACACACATATATATACACACATATATCTGGGATCATGACATTGGAACATTAGATTGGTGGGGAGGCACAGGGTGATATCAAAATAGCAGTGTCTCGTGCTGGAGATGAGTGAGGCATCATCCTGCCCTCCGCCGAGGCTCTTTCCCGGCTTCCCTTAATATCTGGGGAAGGAGGAAACTCCATTCGTTCTGTGAGCTCCAGGCTGGAATTCAGGGGCGGGGAGTTCTCCCTCGGGTATCTCCTCTGATGACATTTATCAATTAGGCGGCCACCGTCTTCTCTCCCTGCCCTCCTCACCACTTCCCACATTCCTAGAATCTCTTTGGAATTATTGCCAGTGTCCTACACCTGGGGAACATCTGTTTTGAAGAGAACCAGCAAGGCTGTGCCTCCATACCAGACACCCACGAGATCAAACGGATTGCCAAGGTGATGGTCCAATTTGGGAGAGCCCCGGTGCGGGGGAAGCAGACACTTTCAGAGATGGAGAGGTGGGGGAGGGGAGTGAGGCAGCCGGACGCCCATGTCCCAAATGGCTCACATCGTGTTTTCCCAGCTGACACTGGTTAGGAGGTTTAAAGAGCATGGGGGTAGATAAGGGAGTGGGTAAAAGCCAGTTGGTTGAAAGACCAAATATGATCTGTTTTGCATTAAAGCACAATTAGTAGGGCGGTTACACCTGGACCTGGAAACTCTTTATTAGTAAAGTTGGGTTACTGAATGGCATTTTGATTTCCATTTATTCAGCTCCTAGGGGTCCACCCATGGGTCCTTCTGGAAGCTCTCACCCATAGAAAGATTGAAGCCAAAACGGAGGAGGTAAAAATGGCTCTAGGTGGAAATGTACCTGCCCTTCCCACCACTGCTGCCAGCAGGATGGTGGCCCTAGGGGAGGCCAGACTCCTGAATCCTGCCCACAAGGTTCTGTGTGGTCCAGCTTCTGTCAGCATCTCCTGCCTTAACTTCCCCATCCCCCAACATCCCACCATCACAAGCTCTCTGTGCCTCACGCTCGCCCTGCCTTCCCTCCACAGAGTCTTTGCATATGCTGTTCCCTCTGCTGGAACACTTTTCCCTATGCTTCTTGTAGTTAACCCAGCCTCATCCTTCAGTTCCCAGGGATCATTTCTTCAAAGTCCTTTCCCTGCTCATCCCACCCCTACCCTAAAGCACCATATGTATCTCCTTATAGCACTTGTCACTCTCAGCTTGAGAGCAACATGATGCTTCTTTGTGTGACTTGTTGAATGTCCCCCTGCAAAATGTGAGCCCACAAAGGCTGGTACTGTTTGCTTTAGTCATGGCTGTATATCAGCACAGTGCCTGGCACTCAAGAAATAGCATAAACAGAACAGGCGGGAGGGGCATCTTTCCCCATCAAGTATCCTTCCCTAGTCATCTTTAAAGCCTAGGTTGAACACTCAGGAGGACTTTTAATTTTTTTAACCTCTGTAAAGATGTACCTGTCGTTCTTCTCAGGTGATATGCCCATTGACGCTAGAACTCTCTGCCTACGCTAGAGATGCAATGGCAAAGGCCGTTTATGGACGAACATTTACTTGGCTGGTCAACAAAATCAATTCCTCCTTAGTGAACAAGGTTGGTCCACACACATTGGGTAATGTGCTCACTAACATGGTAATGTTTTATAACCAATATCTTTACTCTAAAGAATTTGTGAGAATTGACTGTATGCTCCTGGTGGGCAGGGATGGTGTCTTTTCACGTCTACATTTCCAAAGTCTAGCACACAGTAGGCTCACAAAAATGCATGCTGAATGATCTTGGCTGTGTGTCCCCAAGTGTGGGACACACAGCATTTCAAGTATGCCAGGTGGCTTTAAGTATACACAGAAACTTTTCCTTTTAACAGTATATTTTAATGCGTATAAGAAAAAACAGGCTGAGTCCTTCGAATTTACCCTAAGGGCATATTTCCTTTTTAAGTGGAGTTATTTAAATTAAAAAGGGAGTTTACTCAAAGCTGGAAATTAAGGAAATGATATGAGGGCAATGGGGTACATAGATGTGGTGAGACTCAGGGAGGAAGCATGCAAAGGACAGATTTGGATACATTGACTCAGTACATCATATACAATGTTAAATTGTGTCCCTTAAAAAAAAAAAAAAAGACATGCTCTCTTTAAATAGCCATCCTTGCTGGGCAGCACTTGGTCCTCTGTTGAAAATGATATGCAAAGTATCTGCCTTCTCTCCTGGATAAACATCTCCTTCCTGCTGTTTATAGCTTCCTTCTTTCCTTCCCTCCCTCCCTCCCTTCCTTCCTTGTTTTCTCATTTTTTTCTCTCTCTCTTCCTCTTCTTTTCTCTCCCTCTTTCTCTATCTCTTTCTTCTTCTTCTTCTTTTTTTTTTTTTGGATTGAATGTGGGATTGGGAGGCTGAAGAGGGCTGAAGCAAGGAAGTGAATCAGAAGATGAAGGTTTCACTGCTCCGGTGATGGATAAGGAAGCTGGGATGGGATCTGGGGAGGCTGCAAGCAGGAGGAGGCAGGAGGAGGCAGGCTGGGAAAATTATTTCTACCCTAAGGTTCTTCTGTGAGCCATTGCTGGAGAGAGAAGGCATGAGATTTATAGCCAAGTCCCAGATTTGGGGACAGCTACCAGGTTTTGAGTGTCATAAAGTAAACAACCTTAATGATTAATGGTGTGTGTTACTTTGACTAGGATTTCACTGGGAAAACTGTGATTGGATTGCTGGATATCTATGGGTTTGAAGTCTTTGACAAGAATGGGTGAGTTCGTTGTTACCCACTGGTTCTTTGTTTTTCTTTAAGGTCTGAGTCTGGTTTATGGCATCTCTGATGTTATTGGAATTCATTTTCCTATTTCTAGAAATTCTCCAGATTTGCATAGCCCCTACCTAATAGACTTTTCTAGAACAGAATAACTATAAAAAATGCAAATGTCTTTTAGCTTGACTCTTCTGATCTATTTAGTAAATTATTTGTTTAATAAGGGCTTTGGTTTTTCTGTATGGAAAAGCATCCTTAAAAATAAGTAAAAGCAATTTTTTTAAAACTTGGTCTACTCACGTAGCTTTAGTTACTTAAATCTTTTGCACCTCTAGTTTTGAACAGTTCTGTATAAATTACTGCAATGAGAAACTCCAGCAACTATTAATTGAGAGAACCCTAAAAGCGGAACAGGCAGAATATGAAATGGAAGGTATAGAGGTAAATGTTTCGATGTTTTCTCCTCATTTGATTTCTTAACCTAGCAAAAGACATTTACTTGAGAAATATTATTTCATTGGAGATTTTTCCGGATTAGTACTAAGGATTATTTTTCACTCCTTCTCTGCTTATGTCGTGGGAAGTTATTTTGATATCCAGCAAGTATTCTTTTTGAAATGTTAGAGATAAAAATCAGATTTGGGAAAAACAGTTGGAAAATCAATTTAAAAGAATTATATTTGATGCTCATCTTAATCCTTCTTGGAGAATTTTTTTCCTCTTTGTCATGTTAGTGGGAGCCAATTCAGTATTTCAACAACAAGATCATCTGTGACTTGGTAGAAGAGAGACACAAAGGAATCATTTCCATTCTGGTGAGAAAATTAACATTGACTTGGGGCCCATTCAATGGTATTTACAATACCCAGGCTTACAGAGGGTTAAGAGTGAAATCCACAGGATTACTGAAGGATGCAAGTTGAACTTTTTTGCTGAATTTTTGCTCCAGGCTTTAGGCTGAGCTTTCCCCTCTTGTTCAGATTCACAGACCTAAATTATAGCCCATCAGGAGATCACAAGGAAAGACCTTTTATAATGAAAGCATGCATGTCTCTCTTCCATAGACATGGAAGGATGAGCCAGGGAACTGGGGACCTGGTTTAGGCACTTGGGGGAGGGGCTGCTTTCATGCTTGGCACTGAGCAGGGAGCCAGAAGACTTAAAGGAAGGCTTTATAAAGAATATCCATGGGGCTTCCCTGGTGGTGCAGTGGTTGAGAATCCGCCTGCCAATGCAGGGGACACGGGTTCGAGCCCTGGTCTGGGAAGATCCCACATGCCGCGGAGCAACTTGGCCCATGAGCCACAACTACTGAGCCTGCGCGTCTGGAGCCTGTGCTCCGCAACAAGAGAGGCCGCGATAGTGAGAGGCCCGCGCACCGCGACGAAGAGTGGCCCCCGCTTGCCGCAACTAGAGAAAACCCTCGCACAGAAACGAAGACCCAACACAGCCAAAAATAAATAAATAAATTAATAAATTAAAAAAAAAAAAAAAAAGAATATCCACGGATCCTGAGTTGAGGCTCCGTGAGGTGGGCCTGTGACCTTCTTCTGAACTATTGTGACTTCTGAAAATATCAGGGTCCTCGAATCCACAATTGTTCCACTTCAAACATCAATGTCTCTAATAAATTCTGAAGGCCAGTGAGAAATGACTTCCCTGCCTTGCCTTCCATTCGGGATCATCTGTACTACGGTTTGCCTCCCTGTTAATGAGAATTACTGGTCCCCTTCCTCCTCCTGCCTCCCCGACAACTAACTGCTGTGTGAACCCATGATTCTAAAGCACAGCAGGGACATTGATGGGTGGCAACTAGAGTCGCCAGGAACATGGGCACCATCTCGATTCAAATCCCAGCCCTACTGCTAATTAGCTGTGTAAGCTTAGGTAGGTGTCTTAACCTCTCTGAGCTCAAATTTCATCATCTTTCAATGGGGCCAATGATAACAGCACTTACCTCAGAGAGGAGCTGTAAGGACAAATTAAGTGAAATAATACATGCAGAGGGCTTAGAACTATACCTGGTGCATGGCAAGCATTCAGACTCTATCCGTTCAGCAAATACCTATTGAATGCTTACTTTGTGCCAGGATTCTGCCTCGTGCTTTGGGACATGGCAGTGGACAAAACAGGTCAAAACAGCTGCACTCAGAGGCTTTAAATTCTAGCATGGAGAGACTAACAACAAACAGGTGAATGGGCAAAATGCACAGATTGTGCAATGGAGAAAAAAGCAGGAAAGATTAGATGTGCTGGTGAGGGGGGTTCAATTTTAGGTAAGATGGTCTAGGAAGGACTCTCTGAGGTGACATTTGAGCAAAGACCTGAAGGGGGCAAACTGCGTGGACGTCCAGGAAGCACAGACTGATGTAAGCTAGTGCATGTACGTTCAATGCGCCTGCAGATTGCTAGACTAGCATTTTAAAATACCTTAGTAGTAAGTACTTGTTTCTATTTGGTTTGCCATAGATGGCATCAGAAAGCATAGAAATATTGCTTTGTAAGAATTGTTTCACCAACGTGAACCCAGCTTTTTTGTTGTTTTAATAAAAGCTACAGGGTTGATTCATTTTTTTAAGATGGTCAATTAAATGTTATCGCTGTTGAGGACCCAAAACAGGAAATAGACATAGCTTGTGAAACAGGAAAGGTTAGACTCAACTAGCTTTACGGCTTGCTTTCCCTGAGGGCTTTGCTCCTAGTAAAAGAGGGTATGTTCTTGGCCAGCTGGTTATGAGTGGTTAAGAGACAATGAAGTTGAGTGTTTCAGCTGGTTATGAAAGCTGCGAAGTGTCCCTGGGAAGACTTTGGACATAGGCGTCAGACAGGTGGGAGAGTTGACTTTTCATGGAAATTTCCAGTCTCTCTGGTCCAAGCTTCCCTGATCAGATTTGAGAAGCTGAGCACATGTGATGGATTACCCTTCCTCCCCCAGAAATGTTCACCCGAACTTGTGTGAGATGATATATTTCAATCCACTACATTTTGCCCCAGCTGGTGGGAGCATTTAAACTTGGAATTGATGGAGGGTGGTGCCATGAACAGAAACTTCTCTTTCTGTTTTGTAGGATGAAGAATGTATTCGTCCTGGTCCTGCTACAGACTTGAGTTTCCTGGAGAGATTGGAAGAGAAAGTGGGCAAGCACGCACACTTCCAAACGTAGGTGTCTCATTGCGAGGCTGTTGTATGGGGGAAGGTCACGTAGAGTTGACCTTTGAACAACACGAGTTTTAACTGCGTGGGTCCACTTATACATGGGCTTTTTTTTTCAATAGTAAATACTTACAGTACTACGTGATCCCATCCCCTGTTGGTTGAATCCATGGATACAGAAGGCCAGCTATGAGTTATACACAAATTTTTGACTGCGTGGAGGTCGGTGCCCCTAAACCCCATGTTGTTCAAGGGTCAACTGTATCTCCATTATCTTGGATATATGGACAGTGCTCTCCAAGAGTACAGATACTTCTTCATTCCTAGAAATATCATGATGATACGCCAACTGCACAACTTTTGTTGGTAGGGGTCAAGGTCATGTGAATTCCAAGTAGAATTTTTTTTTTAAGATTTTGTATCTTTATTCATCATTTCATTTTGGACATGTCCACATGCATGAAATGTTTCTTTTTAATTCAGGCATAAAATACATGCAGGGGTGTATGTAGATCTGAATTGTACAACCAGATGAATTATTATATTTGTGCATACCCACATCACCATTCCACAGATGAAGACATAGAGCATTTACAGCACCCCAGAAAATCAACTAGAAATTTAACATAGTCTTTGAGACAAGGAGGAGAGAATTTAAGGGCATGTGCTCTGGAGTCGTAGGGAGCTGGTTATGAATCCCAGTTCAGCCACTTATTCGGCACATGACTTTGGGCAAGCAATACTCCTGAGTTTGAGTTTCCCCTTCTACAAGATGAGATAATTAATATACCTACCATATAGCATTGTAAATGACTACATAAATCACCTAGTGTAATTTCTGGCCATAGCAAAGATTCAATAAATTGTAGTGGCTTCATCAAACCCCTTATAGACTATTGAAAGGATACATAAGTGGAACTGGATAAGTATATGAATCAAGAATGGGAAAATAAGTTGTAACATCTTCACAAATGGGATAATATATGGCCATGAGAATGAACAATCTATAATACATGCAATGATGTAGGTAAATCACAAAAGCATGTAATCAAGAGAAATCAGACACAAAAGAGTACATACTATATGGTTCCGTTTCTATGAAATATCAAACCCGGTAAAAACAACCTCTTCTGTTAGATGTCAGGTTGACCTGGAAAGGGCTCAAGGTTGGGGGTTCTCAGGGATTAGTAATGTTCTGTCTCTTGATCTGATGCGAGTCACACAGAAGAATTCAGTTTGCAAAAATTCATTGAGCTGTGCACTTGCAATATATGGGTACATAATATATATGTATATACATTTCAAAAAATTTATAAAAAATTATGAATCACCAGGATCTGAAAAACAATGTTTCATCAGTATTTTAGTCTCTCAGCATCATAAAAATGTAAAGTAGTAAAACTGACATTTAGGCATCACCTAGAAAAATGGAAGTTATTTCACTGTACAAATAAATGTGTTTCTGTGACTCATGTATTTTTTTCCCATTCCTCGGTGCTTATGAGAAGGAAGGATCTAATTTTAGAGAGACCTTGGTCTGTAGCCAGAAGAAATAGGAGGGAAGGTTTCCTGGGAGCTGCCCTTTGTGGTTAGCTTTCAGTGCTGGCCTTCAGCTGATTGTCACAATCCTAAACAACTCTTTTGCTTAAAATGTTGGTGCATTTGGTTGCAGTGAAGTAGAAAGTTTCAGTTCGTGTCTATTTCTGTCTTGCTGCAGCCAGAAGCTGGCAGGTCCAAAGGGCAGAAAGAGGATTGGCTGGATGGAGTTCCGGCTCTTCCACTATGCGGGAGAGGTCACATACTGCACCGAGGGTGAGTGTCTGTGGGGCACAGATCACAGATCACAGCCATGCAGGTGCCCCCGAGTCCACTGAAAAAATGCTGCACATCTGTCTCAAATGTTCCCTAGCCCCGCGTGCAAACATGCCATTTTAAAAGCATTTTAAAAGTTTTTACTTTTATATATAACCACTTTATTGTGATAATTCACATAGCATCTATTTCACCCGTTTAAAGTGTACAGTTCAACAGTTTTTAGTATATTCACTCTGCAGTTGTGCAATTATCGCCACATTCTGTTCTAGAACATTTCCCCATCACCCCAAGAAGAGCCCCTTTACTCATTAGCAGTCACTCCCCATTTTCCCCCAGCCCCTCTCCCCCAGCCCTAGGCAACAAACCAGTCTACTTTCTGTTTCTGTAGATTTACCTATTCTGGACATTTCATAGAAATGGAATCACACAACGTGTGGACTTTTGTGTCTGGCTTCTTTCACTTATATAATGTATAATGTTTTCAGGGTTCATCCACGTTGTCATTCCTGTTTAATTGCCAAATAATATTCCATTGCATGTTTACACCACATTTTGTTTATCCCTTCATCAGTTGATGGGCATTTGGGTTGTTTCCTCTTTTTCGCTATTATAAATAATGCTGCTGTGAACATTTTTTCCAAAGCATTTTTCAAATACTTTCTTTTGTCACTTCTGCTTTAGATTTTAGATAATTTTTGCTTCTAAATAAGTTTATTTTGCTAAAAAATCTTTAAAAAGTATAATACTGTGTATTAGGTTTTTTCCCTTAAGTACAGAGTGGTATAAGAAAGAAAAACTTTTTAAATAGGACAAATCTCTATGTATATAACTTATTGATTTTTGTTTAAAGAATAAAGTAATACACATGTAAGGCTAGAAATTTCTGACAGTACAGAAAAGTACAAAAGGAAAACTAAAAACCCCTTTTTATTCTTAGTCTCTCCCTGAGGTAACCACAAGAACCAACTGGAAAATAAAAATGTCTTATGCATATACTTACACACGTGGGGACATGCACGTGTGCACACACACACACATCTAAATAACACAGATTGTTATTTTGGGTTATCTCTTTTGCATTTTTCATTTAATGGATATTGGCAATCATTTGGACTCCAACTAATATTCATTGAGCGCTCACTATGGGCCAGGCACTGTCCCAAATGCTTTACCTCTGTTGCTCGCTTAGACCTTACAGAACCACCCTGTGAGGTGGGCAGCCTTATTAGCCCCCTTTTAATCTGTGAGGCACTGAACTCAGAGAAGTTAAATAACTTGACCAAGGTCACACACCCAGGCCTCTTGCCTCCAGACCTGCATTCGCTCTCCATAGCAACAAACAGGTTCCTCTGCATTTCTTCTGAAAAGCTACAGGTACTCCTGTGGGGCTGTGTCCTGTCATCTGTTTGATGGCCTCTGGTTGTTTCCAGCTTTATCTCTTGTAAACACTGGTGTGTTTGACATTTTTGTCTATTCCACTTAGCCAATTTGTGCACATTATATACCTAGGATAAATTCCCAGAAGTGGCATTGCTAAGTTAAAGAGTCTATCAAAAGTTCCTTTTGACCACTTCTGGGCATATATCCAAAAGAACTGAAAGCAGGAACGCGAACAGATATTTGTACACCCATGTACATAGGAGCATTATTCACAATAGCCTAAAGGGGGAAGCAACTCAAGTGTCCATCGATGGATGAACAGATAAACAAAATGTATTCTATCCTTTCAATGGAACATTATTCAGGCTTAAAAAGGCAAGAAATTCTGGCACCTGCTACAACATGGATGAACCTTGAAAACATTATGCTAAGTGAAATAAGCCAAACACGAAAGGACAAATCTGATAGGATTCCACTTACGTGAGGTACGTAGTCGAATTCATAAAGACAGAAAGTAGAGTAGGGGTTATCAGGGGCTTCAGGGAGGAGGAATGGGGAATTAGTGTTTAACCAGTACAAATTTTCAGTTGGGGAAAAGGAAAAGTGTCCTGGAGATGGATGGATGGTTGCACAACAATATGAATTCACTTAATGCCACTGAACTATACACTTAAAGATAGTTTAAATGGTAAATTTTATGTTATGTATGTTTTACCTCAATAAAAATGTTAGTTTTGATAAGTCCAAATTGTCCTCTAAAAAGGATGTATCTTAGACATTGCTGATGCATCTTTTTTCTTTGTTTTCCTGATGCATGTCATCTTTAGCTGGTTTTGGCTTTATAATGCCATCTAGTTACTAATTTAATTACTAACTGGCTAGGTTTTAAGTGAGCATTGATAAGCCAAGTTTTAAAATTGGAAATAATGTGTCTTCCTTTGATGCCATTGGGTACCACTAGTCCAAGTGCTTGAGCTTGATTTTTGTCAGTGGTGGGGGTGATTTTCTCATCCATCTACATAATCTCACCTGGCCGCCCTTGGAATTCAGCTCCCTTCCATTGTTTCAATGTCATTCATTGTATGTGTAATTCTTTACTAGGGCACGTATACAACACTCAGTGTGAAGACTCTACATTCATGTGATAGCTCATCGGAAGACTCTACATTCATGTGATAGCTCATCGGGGTTTCGCGTGTAGCATGTGAGCTATAGGTCAGTTCTGAGGACTTGGCTCTTGACCAAGGATGGCGTTATCCCCCAGGGACATCTAGCAGTGTCTATAGACCTGGCATCTAGTGGGTAGAGGCCAGGGATGCTGCTAAACACCCACAATACACAGGACAGCCCCCAAAACAAAGAATGATCCAGCCCCAAATGTCAGTATTGCCAAGGCTGAGAAACTCTAATCCTAAAAGATTATTTTTAGGATTTCCCTTTGCAATCAGTTTGGACGGAATTGTATTTTTAGTCAAAAACATTGATTCAGGGATTTCTCATTCAATGTTTTACAGGATTCTTGGAAAAAAACAATGATCTCCTCTACAGACATCTGAAAGAAGTAAGTCTGAAACTTAAGTATATGTATTTCTGATGGTTATGAGATATCACCTGTGATACTGATTTGGGGGTAGATTTGGCCTTCTGGATTTTTCTCTTCCATGCATTATATTAGAACTCCAGCATGTCATGGCCGGAACAGACATTTAAGATCATCTGTATGAACACTTGACTCAACAAACCCATTCATATGTGTGTGGTGTCCCTCCTGTGTGCCAGGCATGGTGCTAGCTCTGGGGTCTCAGTGGTGAACAAGACAGTCCTCGTTCTCATGGGGCTTATCATCGGGGGGGTGGGGGCAGGGTGGGGAGGGAAGGAGGAGTGGCTGAGAATAAATACATACACAATTAAGTTACCCATCAGTGAGAAGTGCTATGAAGAAAATAAGGAACTATGATTGAGAGGGACATTTTAAATTTAGTTTAAGTGGTCAGAGAAAACACCCTCGTTGATGTGACTTTGAACTGAAACCTGAACGAGAAGGATCTTGGACTTGGGAAGATCAGGGGCTACTCCAGATAGAGGGACCAGCATGTGCAAAGGCCCCGAGGCCCAGGTGAGCTCAGCATGTGTTCAGTGACGGGCAGTGTTAGAGGGGGCTGAGAGCTCAGCAGGATGAGGTCCCCAGGGAGGAGTAGAGATCTTGTCTTGGACCAGTGGGAATACACTGGGGTGACACAAACCAAGGATGAAGAAACTGAGACCCAGAGAGATCATGACTTGTTCAAGGTCATATCTCAAGGTGGGGCTGGAACCAGGATATGCCCCTGGGGCTACCAATGAAATCCCATCTCTTTTCATATGCCTCACTGATCAGAGAAACCTTGGGTTTTTTTAAGCCTTTATTTTGTATTAAAATAGTTAACTGTTTTTTAAAAATTGGATCGTATTTAATGGGCTTGGTTTATAAAAAGCTTAAACCTAGAGAGACATTTTCAGAGAGAACATGCAAACGGTTCATCTCAGGAGTGTTTTCTGCCCTTCCCTATTTTTCTCTACCACTTTAGGACCACTTGTCCCAACCTCTGGGATTCAGGATGGATAAGCGATTCCTAACTTTGGATGTTTGCTCCAGGCGGGTGCTCTCTGGGTCTGAGTCTCAGCCTGACCCTGTCCCAGCTGGGGGGGTCTCATGGCAGATTTCCCCATCGGTGAAGTGGGTCTGTTGATACCTTCTTCTTGGAGTGGAAGGTCCTGTTGGACAAATGGGAGACACTATTCCCCTTGTGGCTTTCCCCTCTGTGGGCATTGCCCATCCCCTTCACAAACCCATCCGTGGAGGGTGCTTCCCACAGGAAGAATCTCTAAATCTCCCACTTTTTCCACCAGGGCTGAAGTTCCTTGTACTTTCTGAGATGGGTGCTTTCTAATTTTTAAAATTTCCTATCTGCAAATTACTCTCTTATGCCACTGTGAGTTTAAAATTGGGGTGAGTTTAAAAAAATTCTAAATTTTAACTGTGGCAAAATATACATACATAATATGAAATTTACTATGTCAATCATTTTTAAGTGCACAGTTCAGTTGTGTTAAGTACATTCCCATTGTTGTGCAATCCACCTCCAGAACTCTTTTCATCTTGCAAAACTGGAACTCTGTACCCATTAACCACTAACTCCCTTATTCCCCCTCCCCTCCAGCCCTTGGCAACCACTATTCTACCTTCTATATGAATTTGGCTACTCTAGGTACTTATATAAGTGAAATTACACAGTATTTGTCTTTTGTATCTGGCTTGTTTCACTTAGCATCATGTTGTCAAGCTTCATCCATGTTGTTGCATGTGTCAGAATTTCCTTCCTTTTTAAGGCTGAATCATCCTCCATCGTATGGCTATAAGGAAAAAAAATTTTTGTGTGTGTCAAATTAAAATTTTTGAAAAGATATGCACAGAAGGAAAAATCAGACATACCAAAGCTGATGTCCTTGGACCCATGTCACCAAGTCCCTCTCCTGAGAGCCAGCTGCTCTAACCAGTTTATTGTGTATCCTCCCAGGGATGGTACAGACCAGGACATGTGTGTGTGTGTGTCTCCCCCTTTTTCTTTTCTCTTCATACACACTATGCATGTGGTCCTGCATCTTG